>NC_137785.1:53663851-53792077 GCF_963455305.1 Plecotus auritus
CATTTTTTCCATCTTCAGAGAGGCATGCTGGAGGCTACTTTGGGCCAGCTGCCTGGCCCTTGACACTCCTTCCCTCTGCCCTCAGCCAGTTCACCTCCCCGGGATAAAACCAAGCTCCTATGGATTTCCACGTCTGTGCACTGTGCCTGTGGAATGGATCCTCGGCAATGCAATTACTCCCTAAACCACCCACCCAGCTGAATGTAGGACATCAAAAGGTGGCAGAGCATAGGCATTAACATACAAACAACCTGCCATACAAGTTCAAGTTTGCCTTTAGGACTGGACAAAAAGGAAAGAAATGACTTTCCATGCTCTTCTTTGCATCACCAGAGTTGACCAAATTACTAACCTCTGAAACGATGTCAGGAAGGAACCTCCTCTGTTCCTGTCGTTCATGCTTAGGTGGGCTCCACTCATCTCTGAGAGCATGCCTTTCACTCTCAATGTGAGATGAGAAGGAGTCGTAAAACTCTCCTACAGCTCCAATGAAATGCGTAAGGTGGGAGAGAAACCAAGATGGCGGCATAGGTAAACACCTAAACTGCTGCCTCGCACAACAATTTCAAAACTAGAACTAAAAGACAGAACAGACACCATCCAGAACCCACAGGAAAGCTGGCTGAGTGAAAATTCTACAACTAGAAGGAAAGAGAAAGGCTCACAGAGAATTGGAGGTACGGCAAAGGGGCTTTGTGCGCGCAGAGAGGAAGGGCGGCTGAGAGCCTGGCTGACCTTTCTCTGGCAGAAGGAGGAAGGAAGCCTCCGACCGCACTGAACCCCAGTTCTGACTGCACTGAACCCCAGTTCCGACTGCACTGAACCCCAGGTTCCAGGCGAACCCCTGGGGACCCACGCTCTTACGGGGGGAGTCTGGACTCTCGGGCGGAGACTCGAGCTGGGAAAGGCAGAAGTCTGAAGGCGCACGCGGGCCAGTGCGCACAAAGGCTGCGGAAGTTGCCACAGGCTTTCCCTAGTGGAAGGGAGTCAGAGGATTCTGACTGCACTGAGCCCCAGTTCTGGACTGCAGTGAACCCCAGTTCCAGGCGAGCCCCTGGGGACCCCACGCTCTTGTGGGGGGAGTCTGGACTCTCGGGCGGAGACTCGGGAGCCGGGGAAGGCGGAGGACTGAAAGTGCGCACACGCGCGCGTGCCAGTGCGCACAAAGGCTGCGGAAGTTGCCACAGGCTTTCCCTAGTAGAAGGGAGTCAGAGGCTCCTGACGGCACTGAGCCCCAGTTCTGACTGCAGTGAACCCCAGTTCCAGGCGAGCCCCTGGGGACCCACACTCTTGTGGGGGGAGTCTGGACTCTCAGGCGGAGACTCGAGCTGGGGAAGGCGGAGGACTGAAAGCGCACATGCGCGCAAGGGCAAGGCTGACAGGAAGCCAAGACTGGGACTCCACCCCATCCAAGCTGAGCACAGAGGCTATTGCAATTTGGCAAGTCTAATCCTATAGGGCTGTCTCCAGCACCGAACTTCTCCCAGCATAGACACTGCTGATCCTTACAGCCAACTGGCCCGGAGGTCAATTCTTCCCAGTGATACCAACAACAATAAAGACTTAATTACAACAAGGCTGTACACACAGTCCACAAAGGGGTGCACCAAGAGTGTCCACCTCAGGTTAACTGGGGAAGCAGACCCACTGGGCCATATTGGAAACCTAGCACAAATATCTACCTTACCAACTCAGGGAATCAGTGAAAATGCGGGGTCAAAGAATCAGATCACAAACGAAAGAAATGGAGGAAAACAAATGACTGGATATAGAATTCAAAACCACAGTTATAAGACTTTTTAAGAATATCCTAGAAAAGGCCGATAAATATAACGAGACCCTCGAAGATATGAAAAAGGACCAACTAGAAATTAAACATACACTGACTGAAATAAAAAATATTATACAGAGACCCAGAAACAGAATAGAGGAACACAAGAATCAAGTCAAAGAATTGAAATACAAAGAAGCAAAAAACACTCAACCGAAAAAGCAAAAAGCAAAAAAAAAAAATCCAAAAAGTTGAAGATAATGTAAGAAGACTCCGGGACAACTTCAAGCGTACCAACATCAGAATTATGGGGTGCCAGAAGAAGAGAGAGAGCAAGATACTGAAAACCTATTTGAAGAAATAATGACCGAAAACTTCCCCCACCTGGTGAAAGAAATAGACTTACAAGTCCAGGAAGCCCACAGAACCCCAAACAAAAGGAATCCAAAGAGGACCACACCAAGACACATCATAATTAAAATGCCAAGAGCAAAAGACAAAGAGAGAATATTAAAAGCAGCAAGAGAAAAACAGTTAATTACCTACAAGGGAGCACCCATACAACTGTCAGCTGACTTCTCAACAGAAACTATGCAGGCCAGACGGGAGTGGCAAGAAATTTTCAATGTGATGAATAGCAAGAACCTACAACCAAGATTACTCTACCCAGCAAAGCTATCATTCAGAATTGAAGGGCAGATAAAGAGATTCACAGACAAGAAAAAGCTAAAGGAGTTCATCACCACCAAACCAATATTATATGAAATGCTGAAAGGTATTCTTAAAGAAGAGGAAGAAGAAAAAAGTAAAGAGAAAAATTATGAACAACAAATACATATCTATCAACAAGCGAACCTAAAAATCAAGTGAATTAAAAACCTGAGGAACAGAATAATCTGGTGAATATAATAGAATCGGGCATAGAAAGGGAGTGGACTGATAATTCTCAGGGGGAAAGGGGTATGGGGGGTTCATGAAGAGAATGGACAAAAATCATACACCTATGGATGAGGACAGTGGGGGGGAGGTAAGGGCAGAAGGTGGGGTGGGAAATGGGTGGAGGGGAGCTATGGGGGGAAAAAGGAGAAATAATTGTAATAATCTGAATAAAGATTTATTTTAAAAAATAAATAAATAAATAAATAAATAAATAAATAAATAAGAAATGCGTAAGGTGTCCCAATGAAGCAATAGTGAGTACAAAAGTGAAGATTCTCAGATCTTTGAGCTAAGATTTAGGAAAAAATAGAACACCTGCATTTTATCCCCTTTCCCTGATATGAAACAATCATTCTGTCTTTAAGACAATGTCTAACTCCAGAAGATCCGTGCATATGTCACTTATTCTCTCATTATTTTGCTGCGGTGATAATAACGATAAGTGGTCATTATGTACCAGGTCCAGTCCCCAGGAATTGGCTTTGCCTATTGAATCTTCAAAACAATCCTGAAAGATATGAATTCAGGTACCAATGAGGAAGATGAGTTGGCCAGTGCAAATGGTAATAGTGACTCCAGTTAGCCAGGTGAAGAGTACCTTTCACTGGTTGCCCTACCTTCTGAGCATCACCATCCACTTCCCAGTACCTGTATTTTTCACTTCCCAAGTCAACTCTTTGCATTCAAATTCTTGTGTCAGGGTCTGGTTCTGGGGTAGCCAAATTGAGACAACAGAAGATGATATGATTCAGGAATCAAAAATTTACCTGCCCTATGTGATACATGTGGAATGAATAAATAAACTATCCCAGTATTACTAGAGCAAAAGGTAGACAGAGTAATAGATAACAAGGAATTTTATTAAATGAATAGATTTAAAATGCTCTGTTCTATACTGAAACCCAGCTGGGCTAGAAAGCATTTATCCTGTAACATGACTGATACATGTTAATTCAATTACAACAGAAGGCATCCAGCACAGTGACAGTTCGTGTACTTTACCTGGAATTAGGCTATAGAACGTTGGCACATGGAAACCATTGCTATACTTACAGTGCTTAACACTGGATGCAGCCCTTGAAAGCATGAACTTGAGCTCCACAAAGGAAACACTTCTCAATAACAACTTACCAAACCTGGTTTTCCTCACTCATCATCTAATCATTAATAAACTTGGCTTTAATAACTGTACATTTCAGGCTGAGAGAAGAAAATGAGGCTTCCTGTGTTCCATGCGCCATTATTCCCCTACTTCTAAAAAAATAAGTGTCCTGTTGGAAACGTAGATGCCCTGGGGCCTGGGACTAATAGGAATTTCAAGGCCTGCTTTATGTTTGTAAGTTAATCTTTCTTTGTCCTCCGTCTCAGCCAGCAGATACAATTTCATAATAACACAACTCATCTCTTGTGTTTTTGAACCTGGCTTTGGATTGGGGATCATTGTGTCTTTGCCTTCAGATGTCTCACTTTGATGTATTCCATTTCAAAGGGAGAGATAAAACCCAAAGTTCATGCGCACAAAGGGGCATCCTTTAAAGCCAAAGAGAAATGTTGGTCCTCTTTGTGGCACACAGCAGCCCAGATTCACTTTGAGATCCTCTCTTGAAAGTCCCTGGGCAAGTGCAAAATGGCTTTCAGTGATTTATTTTGTGCCACTGTCGGAACAGAATTGCTATAGCTACCTCCATTGCACAAATGGGCAGACTAAAGTTGTGGGAGTGAAGCAGGGCAAAAGCCTCTGGGAAATAGGTTTCCTCATTGCCTCTTCCTAATTACTAGCCATGTAGCTAAGCTCTTCAGCACTAATGGCTCCACTGGGTATACACAGCATCTCTATATATATCTCTTTGGAAGTCTAAATCTGGGCAGCAGGAAGGAGGGGTCTATTCAAACCCACATTCCTACCTCCCTTTCTCCCTCTGAACTCAACTCCAATTATACAGGGGGAAAGTTGTATAATTCTCTATTAGATGTAACACATTTCACCTTCTAAAACTGTTTTCTGTTGGTCCATCAATCTGCCATTCTATGTGGCTCTTCAATTTCCTATAATCTAGAAGAAATCTCTTTCTAAATACATTTTCCTCACCTTCAACTTCTAATAGATTGCACTTCCACGGGGATGCATAAGTTATTATTTATCTTTATATCCTCGGTGCCTAAAACAAAATCTGGAATATATTATTCACCCAATAAATGACTGAATGAAATGTTAATCATTTACTCTTCTTTGCAACCTCTTCCTTTCTTTAAGCATATTCACAGCTGTCCTATCTTGCTTCCGTACCCTCTGAAATAATTCATCACGAGAAGCATATCCCTTCCTACCTTCTTCCCTAATGAGAGCAATTTTATGGCCAAAGAAGGGAGCAAGTGACCAATCTTCTAAAGATAAGGAGTGTTACCTCAGCCAAAGCTAAGTGCAGAGGCTGACACCCTCTACTCCACTCTCACGCCTACCTTCCTTGGATGATGTCAGGTCAACATCCTGACCCTGCTATGGTTCCCACAGGCAGAATCTCAACTGTGGTTTTAATGGCAGCAATGGTATAATTGAGCATAACTAGAATCTTCAATTGCTGGTGAGCTAATGTTTTATTGACAATTTATAAAATATTTTCTAAGCTCTAAACCTGCAAGGCATTACAGCGGACACTTTAAAGGATGTTTGATCAATCAGACAGCAATCCAACACAAAATCAACTAAGATTCCAGAAAGAAAATAAAACATGTGGATGTGGATAGATGTCCATGCCTCCTGGGTGAAAATGATTTATCTCATAAAAGAGCTTCAAAATAAAGTACTATTGGGAGAGGGATCTAGGCTAGCTCAGTGCATCACAGAACGCTTCAAACCGGAGGTGACATTTTGACAAAGCCTTGGAGGAAATGAATTAATATGTGAACACTTTTCAGTGGCATGCTCTTAAGCAAATAATAAATTAAAAGCTCTGATTTGTTGCATTTGATAATTTCCATGTTGTAAATACCCCTACCATGGACAGCAACCAGCTCTCAAAATTCCTGAAAAGTTAGCAATTAGTTCTCCTGAGCCAGCTCCAACACACCACTGCTTGATGAATTTCATCTCAGGCAACTCCTCTTATGAATTTAAAGCTGTATATGAAATTGAAAGGATCCAACCATCCCCAAACTGAAGGACATATTGCTGCACTGAAGGAAAAGTCGTTTAGGGAAGAGCACCAGATGACCCTTGAAGTGATCTTAGCTGACCCCCAGTTCAAAGAGTCATGATTAGACCCAGGAATAGTATCCCTACCTCTGATTAGCTCTGGGTCTGGGCAATGGGAAGAAGTATCATCAGCTTGACTTAGAGCATTTATTAGAAATGTGATCATATGTCTCCATCTTTCAAATCTAGGAACTCATGGATTTAGGAATATTAAGCCTATAGGACTCTTTCTATAAAGATTTTTTAAAAGGTAATCATGAAAGGAAGAATAACGTTAAGAGAGAAGAGGTGTGAGTATCTCTCTATGAAACCCAGCTTGGCTGGAAGTCGGGGTTTTATTGGGCAATTGCCTAATGTTGAGGAAGAATTTGACGAAGGTAACTCAGGCTTCTACATGTGCTTGTGATTTTTGCTTACTAAGCTGAAGGGTTTATCTCTCAAGCAAATTCTTTTTTTTTTTTTTTTTTTTTTTTTTTTTTTACTGTGATGGGAGTGATCATGAAAATCCTCCTGGCAATGAGCTCTGTGAAGGTTCCTTGGCAGAACTGACTATAAATATTGCCCATATGCCACATTTCAATATTTTTATTTGAAACAAGTAGCCGAAAAGCTCAGGAAATATTTTCAGAACAGACTGTTGTTCTGGTCCTCTGCTGGCATCCTCAAGAACTGGCTCCATGTGCTGTCTTGCTGCTATCATCCTGGGCATGAGGAGGAGACACCTCCCAGGTTACATTGCTTAGTGACAAGCCCCCTAAATGAGCAGAGATCTGTAAAAAGTGTTTCTTTATCAGGTAAGAGTGTGGACTATTTGAACACTAACATCCCTCATCGGTCTCTAATGCTATGAATCTCTGAGTCGGTCGGTTCTGAGAAAACTAAACAAAGGAGGAAAAGGTATGGTGGTGGGCAGCTGGAAGCTTGGCTTCTAAATGTGAGCTGGTCACTGACTTAAGAAGGTGTTGGATCACCCAACTTCTCCATTTCCTGACAACTCTAGAAATCTACTGTCAAAGAGAGTTCTAAACGTTTGTTTTGGTATTGGGCTCTATCTAAAAGACTGATAAACTGCATTCATTCAATACCATTTAAGAAACATTGATTGCCTTCCATGAGGCACCTACTAAAATTGACATTAGGGAGTCAAGAATTAAAGAGAAAGGATCTCTGTGTTAATGCTCACTGTTGGGTAGGAAAATCACAACTGAAAAGACAACTGAAATATATTGTGTTAGTACAGAGCTCCCTCAGCATCCCCACCTATGAGATATGGTCTCCTAATGGTTGTTAGAATATATAATTAATCATCGGGACATTTAAAGATGGATCAGATGAGCCTAGTCACTCCTTAGGTGGCCTAGACCGTAGAGCAGATTATGCTAAAGAACACAGATCTATCAACCCACACTGGAGGTTTTCATTTCGGCCGACCTCATCTTTTTTGATTCACTAAGGTGCCTTCAGCGTTACCCCAGGAACCACCACAGACATTATAATCAAGTGGAAAAGGGTCTTGCTCCCAGCTCTCCCATTACTAAATGAGATATGGCAGAGTTTGCATCAATCTTCTCACCTGGCTAAGGGCAGTGGGTATTAGTTTACCCCCCATCACAGGCTCAAAGGCAATGTGTGAAAAGAGGCCTCTCAAGAAATGTGACCAATTAGTCATTTTAGTATTATGTTACATATATGTGTAGAGCATATGTAACATAATACTAAAATGACTTATTGCTTTAGTTTTCAGCTGTTCCATGATATTTGTATGAAGCAGGGCTAGGCAAGTGTGTTCAAGAGAAAGCTCTGCCATCATTCTCACCAGATCTTCAAAATATTCATCAACAATTATGGTGTTATCTTTCATTTTACCTTTATTTATTTCTTACCAGGCTGCTGTGTCTAATTCTGGGTATCAATCCTACTTTAATCTTCTCTTCCCTCTCCTTGCCTCAAGTTATAAATGCCGCTGTATTCCAACAAATTGTCATAATTACTATTTAGGAGGGTTATGTATGAAAACAGAGAAAAAAAGAATTCAAATTTAGTCAAGTTAGGTAGGGGTGCAAAGGAAAACTTTTACTAGTAGAAAAAAGTGACAACCCTTGAGTTCGTCTTGAAACAGGAGCAAGCACTAGAGAGGAAACAAAAGAGGGGCTCCAGTGTTACACAAAGGCACTGGGGCATTGGAAGCTCATGCTGCTGCTGGTAGCTCCGTCCATCCACAGTGAAGAATGAAATAGGAAAGAATGTCATGTGGGAAAGAGTCATGAACACTAGGCGAAGGTTGTGAACTGTACCTAGAAAACAAGAGTATCATGAGTCCCTGAAAGGATGGATTGAAACAGGCGGCCTATAGGGTCCGATTTACAATTCTTAACAAGTTGGCCTGAGAGTGACATTGGGGAATGGGTCAAAGGAAGAGTAGGATGAAAATAGGGAGTCACAAGCAGCCACACTGTACTATAGATGGTCTTATTCATCATCACCTTACAATTTTTGAGGAATCAACCCTTACAAAATGACAGATAAATAACTACATATTCTGGAATAATTTTGAATGGGAGCAGGTAGGTAGGGGAAGGTAAGAGAAAAGTGTGATTGGCAAAAATAATTACCCTACTAATTGGCTGTTTGTGTCTTGCTAGTTTTATGGACATTTTCCATTTGGGAGTAAATCTAAGGCATGATCCATCCCCAACTTATCAGAGGAGAGGAAAACAAACATAAACCAAAGACCTCATTTGAATTGTTTATTTCTTTTAACTACCTAAAGATTATAGCCACGGGCTTTCCACTAATTTATAGGAAAGGAAATACAATAAATAGACAGGTGAAGACTATTCCTCTGGGGGTGTTGGGAAAGCAATCTAAAGCAATGAGTACTGTGCAGCTCAATAGGCACCATCTGCATATCTAATTAGCACCAACAACCAGCTTGCAGTTCTCAAGGCAAGTTTCTGAAGCTCCCTCCCACTGCTCAGACTGCAGACCGCTGTGAACTCTCCCTCATGAAGGAGAGAGTCATAAAAGAGACATGGCTTTCACATTTAAAGAATATGATCCATATGGGTGCTTAATGCATACTGTTAAGTCATAAAACAATTACTGACATCCAAAGCAATTATAATAGTAATTATATACATATCCTGATTTTTATTTTTTTTATTTTTTTAAAAAAATATATTTTATTGATTTTTTACAGAGAGGAAGGGAGAGGGATAGAGAGTTAGAAACACCGATGAGAGAGAAACATCGATCAGCCGCCTCCTGCACACTCCCCACTGGGGATGTGCCCGCAACCAAGGTACATGCCCTTGACCGGAATCGAACCCGGGACCCTTCAGTCCGCAGGCCGACGCTCTATCCACTGAGCCAAACCGGTTTCGGCTACATATCCTGATTTTTAAAAAATTATCTAATGATGCATGTTTACTATGTGCCAGGAATGAGGATAAGTACTTTGCACTCATTATATCATTTAATATTTAAAGTAAGTGCTACCACTCCCATTTTACAGATGGAAAAAAAGTGAAGGTAGAGGAATTGTCCAAACTCAATTGTTTGTTGGAAAATGGATTGGAGTCCATATCTCTATGAAACCAGAGGCTGTACTCTTAAATACTGCCCTGGATGAGGGACCCTATACATTCTGGGTCCACTTAGCTTTCCACTATCGCGTCGGGCAAACTTCTCTCCAGAAGGTCACACATTCTGTACTTGCTACTATGATGTAATAAATTCTCTTTCTGGAGTTCCCTGGATCCTTCTTCATTCACCTGGTGATCCTCTCTTATTCCTTCTTCAACATTCAGCTCAGATTTTAGTTATCTCAGCCAGGAGTTTTTACTCAAAAAATAACTAAGTAATTAACCCAATTATTCCTGCCTTGCTTCTCAAAACATGAGTTAAGTCATGGGTGGCATCATGTCTAAGCTTTCTCCTTCCCCTCCTATCCTCTCTCCCCCGTGGTAATAATTGAAGAAATTTAATATGTGCATGTGTCCACGAATGTGTGTTCATGTGTGTGCAAAAAAACAACAACATAGGTCCATATACTTATTACATTAAAATATATATTACAAATGCCCTTTTGTATTAGTATATGTTTCACTTCATCTAATTATACAGCCACATTTTGGGCTAGATTTTATTTCTCATCTCCATCCCCCAAACCTCTCCTCCCTCTCAGCTCGACATTTTTGTCTGTAATCATTTTTCCTCTGTATTAGCTTTCTATTTCCCCTTTGGCCAAAGAATCAAGTACTCATTACCTGAGGGGTAATTTGGCCAGACAGAGAAAGAATATCAAATAGTCATCTGGGCTATGTCCTTAGATTTTTCTTTTTAAAAACTGTGTCTGAAGTTCAACTTCTCTTCCTAGATTTTTTTTTTTTTTTGCTTCAATTGTACTCTTGGGGCAAGAAATGAGAATGTCATCTCTTACAAGTAGCTCCTGATGACTTCCAGAACCGTAGACTTTGTCAGGAGAGCACATCTGTATCCACCTTTGCCCCGGCCATATTTCCACCTGCCTTGTTCTAAGGGTGTGAGTGACACAGATGTCCTCCATCCTGAGCTGGCCAGTTCGGGCCAAACCTTGACATTGGTGCTTATCCTCCTGTCAGCACGACGGCCCCCTGAACGGGGCCTGCACAGACATCATAGTCCTAACCTCAGCTGTAGCTCCACCTCCTCATCAACAAAGAGAAACGAAACAAAACATGCGGGAGGGAAGAGTACTCTTTTATTCTCTTTTCTGAGCCTTTGGAGGTTTGCAGAAACATTAAAAAAACAACACAAAACATGAAAGAATGTTGGTTTTCACTCTGAAAATATTCACCTTTTAACACAAGGACTCTGCCCTTGAACTTCAAAACCATGTCCTGCCTGAAAGACCAAAGAAACCCAAGGGTTTCTAAGGTAAACTTGGCCTCATGGTGTCCTTGCACTTTCCCTGTCGATTTTCTATTCTCATCTTCACATCTATGTGTGTGTGTGATCTAGAGAAAGGATTGAACTGAAATATAAGGAGCCCTCATCAAGGCATTTATTCAGAGCATTTAAGCGGGAAGCCCTCAGACACAGATCTGATGGTCTCTCCATTTGTACAATTGGGAAAACAAAGCGTAAAGGTAAGAAGGCTGCAGACAGCGTGGTTTCCAGCCTGCCCGCCAGTGGGTAGAACTCGGGCTTTCTGGTTAGTTACAGATGTGTGAGTTTCTTCTTTATTCGTTATCAGTTGTTCACGTGGATTGCGAGGCTATGGGAGCCAGCATCAAACATGTAACATGTATAGTTTTATTCACATTTGATATCCCAGACATTAAATAAAAGATCATTTCTAAAACTCATGCAGTACAAATACTGCAATTATTAGCCCCCCAAAAAATGTAGCTAAATAAGCAGTATGATGGATGTTGCCAGGCACAAGAAATGCAATAGTTAATGTAGTGGAGGCCTGAAAACAGCACTGATTCACTACTGGTATAATATAATAATCATGTATTGATAATTGATTATCACTCATTTAAGTCAAGGCATTCTAATAGCTCACTAATTATAGACACATTGCACTGGAATCTCATCTGGAACTTATCTACGTAGTCTTAAAGTGTCCATTCTACCACAGCATTTCACAGCTGAGAGGCCTTCTACCCAAAAACACTTGAAAATGTACCAGGTAGCATTGTTCTGACACATCCATATCCCACCTGAACTAATTTCAAAAAGTACATTAGAAACATAGCCCGATTGGCATGGCTCAGTGGTTGAGGCATCGACCTATGAACCAGGAGGTCACAGTTGGATTCCCAGTCAGGGCACAAGCCCGGGTTGCGAGCTCAGTCCCCAGTGTGCAGTGTGCAGGAGGCAGCCGATCAATGATTCTCTCTCATCATTGATGTTTCTCTCTCTCTTTCCCTCTCCCTTCCTCTCTGAAATCAATAAAAGATACATTTTTAAAAAGAAATATACTACTTAAGAGCAATTGCATTGATTGACTCTGTCCAGCGCTGAAAGTACAAAGACTAGCTTTGTGGTCTTAAGCAAGCTGGTCACACGCCCCTGGCTTATAGTTTACTCATCTATAAAATGGAGATGTTCATTTCTACCTTACAGACCTGATGTGCTGAATGAAGCTATACTCTGTACGACTGGACTTGCTGGTTGATCCTCCCTGGCCCCATTCCATTCACACAGATTCCATAAGGAGGGAGACTTTGCGAGGCTCTCCCACCTGACCTGCTTCCACCTGGCCAGTGTCGTCATTAGCCCAGCATCAAGGCGCACAGCGGTTAACTCTTCAAAGTTTACAGATGCAGGGGCAGATAAGGAGAGAGGGTCCAACCTTGCATGGATCCGTAAGTATAGTACCAAATTGCTGTGCTATTAGGCAAAGCACTTGCATTGTATTCACCTTAAATATTGTGCCAGTGGAATTTAGAATCAAAAGATCTGCAATATAAAGCCTTGTACACTGAATAGTCTCGTGACCTAGAACAAATCATTTTTGCTCAGCTTCAATGTCCAATTTCGGTAACAAGTGATACTACCTGCCTAATATAATGCCTGGGACACAGTAAGTATTCATTGATGAAAATAACACCCCAAATTGGCTAACCCTTTCTATTTGCCACTGCAAGGAGTGATTTACATGTGTTATCTTAAATCATTTTCACAATAATGATATGGGGGCAGTATGATTTGTATCCTGACTTATAAAATAAGGATAATGAGGCTCAGGGAGGTTAAGTAATTCTCCCAAGGTCACACTGGAGACTACTTACATTTAAACCTCACCTCCAATAGCTCCACAATCTGAGCTTCTGTCTACCATAATATGTTTCTATGGCTTATTGAATGAAAGAAAGCATGAGTTCTCTATGCAAGAAGGTTTTTGTGTGAAAGTATACACATATTTCTTTTATTAAAAAGAACTTCATAAATGAAAAGGGTTATTATTGTCATATATCTGTTGAGACCCCAAAAAGTAAAAGTGTCTGGTCAGTGAGGTAAATTTTTACATTCCCTCAGTAGCGCTGGATATGCCTGAAACTTCTTACACTAAGGACATGGAAAACTTTTGCTGATTCCCTGGCAGCTCAGATTTGTGAATGCAAAAATAAAGGCATGGCACCTCTCTGTCCCTTTAAACATCTCAGGCCATTTTCTTGTAACACTTAGGACACAATTATGTGATCCAGGTTCAATATATACTTTTATATTTAATCCTCATAGTTCAAGTCGATATAATTCTATTTTAAAATAATTGAGTTTTTATTATGTGCCCTGCATGGTGCTACTTGTTCAAGACATAATGAATGACAAGAGGGCAATGCATGCCTGCCCACATGGAGTATCCATACTATCAATTAAAAGTCCCTTACAGCAAAGCAGCAACATAGGATCATCAGCTTACACATGACCGGAAGCTTTTTTGTTATAATTGTTGGACTAAAAAATGTTGATGTTAATATTCAAAAACAGCCCTACCTGGTTTGGCTCAGTGGATAGAGCATCAGCCCACAGACGGAATGGTTGCAGGTTCGATTCCAGTCAAGGGCATGTACCTCGTTGCAGGCTTATCCCAGGCCCTGGTCAGGGAACATGTGGGAGATAACCAATCGGTGTGCTTCTCTCACATCAGTGTTTCTCTCTCTGTCTCTTACCACCCCCTTCCTCTCTCTCTAAACAAAAAAATATTCAAAAATATTCTATCCCAATGCTCTTTTCACTACACAACCCTATTTCATCAAGCTGTTGGTCTGGACTAGCAAGCAGGTGAGAGAATTTAGGGATGCAGGAGAGAAAGGGAAAAAAAAAGGAAAATAAAGCAGAAAAATCTTTTATTGCCAGGCATCCTGAGCTCAGAAACACTGATCGCATGACCAGTGGGTCATTTCTATTTGATGTCAGATGGAGGTGTTTAAATTCTCTGGTTTCGAGATTGATTGAAAATCAGATCACATCATACTGGCTGCCAAATCTCAACTTTCAGCTATTACTCTCCTCTTAACTTTTTAACTTTCTCCTACAACAAAAGGAGATGTCTGTGCTCTTATTCTTCAATTCAAGAGCTCTTTTGGGGATCATAAGCAATTGACAAGATAAATACTCTGTTAAGCACGTTAGGACAAATCATAATAATATTGTTATCTTTCAAATATTTAACCAAAGCATCCAATAAAATATTTTCAATGCTGTCCTGACTTAAGATGTTTTGGCTAGATTATATCATTTCAGAAAACACTTATAAAAATTATGACTAGGTAGTAAAAAATTATATATTTTCTGACCACTTTTATCTATCTCAAGGAAAAGAACTCTGGATTTTTTTTAAAAAATAACTATTCTATATGGCACTTAACTTCACTCTAATTTTAAACTGTTTTTTAAATTATTTTTTAATTTCTTTATTCATTAAGGTATTACATATGTGTCCTTATTCCCCCATTACCTCCCACCGCCCATTCATGCCCCCACCCCCCTATTGTCTGTGTCCATTGATTAGGCTTACATGCATGCATATAAGTCCTTTGGTTGATCTCTCCCCTTTACCCCCACCCTCCCCTACCTTCCCTGAGGTTTGACGTTCTGATTGATGTTTCTCTGTCTCTGGATCTATTTTTGTTCATCAGTTTATGTTGTTCATTATGTTCCACAAATGAGTGAGATCATGTGATATTTATCTTTCTCTGCCTGGCTTATTTCGCTTAGCATAATGCTCTCCATCTCCATCCATGTTGTTGCAAATGGTAAGAACTCCTTCTTTTTTACCGCAGCGTAGTATTCCGTTGTGTAGATGTACCACAGTTTTTTAATCCACTCATCTGCTGATGGGCACTTAGGCTGTTTCCAAATCTTAGCTATGGTGAATTGTGCTGCTATGAACATAGGGGTGCATATATCCTTTCTGATTCGTGTTTCTAGTTTCTTGGGATATATTCCTAGAAGTGGGATCACTGGGTCAAATGGGAGTTCCATTTTTAGTTTTTTGAGGAAACTCCATACTGTTCTCCACAGTGGCTGCACCAGTCTGCATTCCCACCAGCAGTGCACGAGGGTTCCTTTTTCTCCACATCCTCACCAGCACTTGTCATTTGTTGATTTGTTGATAATAGCCATTCTGACAGGTGTGAGATGGTACCATATTGTTGTTTTGATTTGCATTTCTCTGATGATTAGTGACTTTGAGCAGGTTTTCAAATGTCTCTTGGCCTTCCTTCTGTCTTCTTTCGTAAAGTCTCTATTTAGATCAGTTGCCCATTTTTTGATTGGGTTGTTTATCTTCTTTTTGTTAAGCTGCGTGAGTTCCCTGTAAATGTTGGAGATTTTTCTGCCTGTGGATTCCTCTAGTATTTTATGGTTTCTCGTCGTATGTTTAAGTCCTTGCTCCATTTTGAGCTTATTTTTGTGTATGGTGTAAGTTGGTGGTCTAGTTTCATTTTTTTGCATGTATCTGTCCAATTTTCCCAACACCATTTATTGAAGAGGCTATCTTGACTCCATTGTATGTTCATGCCTCCTTTGTCTAATATTAATTGAGCGTAGTGACTTGGGTCAATTTCTGGGTTCTCTATTCTATTCCATTGATCTATATGTCTGTTCTTGTGCCAGTACCAGGCTGTTTTGAGAACAGTGGCTTTGTGATACAGCTTGAAATCTGGTATTGAGATCCCACCTACTTTGTTCTTCTTTCTCAGGATTGCTGTGGCTATTCGGGGTCTTTTTTTATTCCAGATGAATTTTTGGAGAGTTCTTTCTAGGTCTGTAAAATATGCCGTTGGTATTTTAATGGGGAGTGCATTGAATCTATAGATTGCTTTGGGTAGTATGGACATTTTAATGATGTTGATTCTCCCAGTCCATGAACACAGTATGTTCTTCCATCTGTTTACATCTTCCTCTATCTCTTTTGTCAGTGTCCTGTAGTTTTCCACGTATAGGTCTTTTACCTCCTTAGTTAAGTTTATTCCTATCTTAATTTTTTTGGTGCGATGGTAAATGGGATTGCTTTTTTAGTCTCTCTTTCTGTAAGTTCACTATTGGTGTATAGAAATGCTATAAATTTGATATCTGAGAGGAAGGGAGAGGGAGAGAGTGATAGAAACATCAATGATGAGAGAGAATCATCGATCTGCTGCCTCCTGCACGCCCCACACGGGGGACCGAGCCCACAATCCAGGTATGCACCCCAACCAGGAATTGAACCATGATCGCCTAGTTCAGTGGTTGGCAAACTGCGGTTCGCAAGCCACGGTTTGCCGCTCTGTTGACTAATGAGTTTGCCGACCACTGGGATAGGGGCTTAATCACAAGGAACAACAACAGCCTGTAATTATTGGAATCGAGAGTCTAGGTCAGTGGTCAGCAAACTCATTAGTCAACAGAGCGGCAAACCGCGGCTCACGAGCCGCAGTTTGCCGACCACTGTCCTAGTTCATAAGTCTACACTCAGCTACTGAGCCATGCCAGTCAGGCTACACTGGTTTTTATTGGCGATATCCACATCTTTTATTTGACTCATCTCGCGATTTAATCTTTATCCTAGTTTAACAACATGTGAGTGTCTACCCCTCTGAAGGGGTGGTTCTTCCTCACTGCAGAGGTTCTGTTCCAGGTGTTGAGAGTTCCTCTACCTTCTCTCCTACCCTCAACTGGGTCGCTCTCTTGTGGATAAGGAAGACACAGTTGACTTGGGAATTTGGAAAGATAAGTTACGTGTGCATAATTGATCCCCTGGCTCTTCCTTCTTTCCTTCTGGGCTCACGTTGCCTACAGAAATCATATACTGTACCCTGCCATTATGGACTTGGGCTTTGTCTCAGCTGGGTGATAAAGATTCCATCTCCCCCAATAAACATGTAAGATATATGCTTCATTGTTGACTCCTAGGAAAACAATCCTTTCATGCCAAGAAGAAAACTTTCTAAATAATTTTTGGATTTATGAATGCTTGATGAAGCAAGTTGTACTGAGAAAAGAAATGGGAGTAAATGACTTTTTATTATACAAACGGATGTGTTGCAAATGACTGGTTGCTTCCTATGTTTTAAGAAGCTTGGATCCCTAGATCCTCCAAGATCCTCTAATATAGAGAAATTGTAACCTGGGGTCTGTAGAGCCATGGAGGGTTGATTAATGGCTTCAGATGGCCTATTATTCCTTCAAATAATGTGTCCTATTTTATATGCACTTGTGTGGTTGCGTTTATGAAATTTTCTGGGAATATTTTGTCAGCAAGTTGGCACATATTGCAAAGTTAAACAAACAAATGAACATAAAAAATAATTAAGAGGTTAAGTGCTACTGAATTATGAGCCCATTGAGCCCATGCTACTGAGCTCATTAAGTGTAAATGATGAGGTCCTGCAAAATAGTAAGAAATCCAAGTTATTTCATAAATCATATGACATTAACTTGCAAATCACTGGTAGGAGAATTCATATCGAAAGGCAAATACTAATGATTGATTTTTATCTATAAATAAGTCTTTCCTGTGCTTATAAAAGTTTGCAATTCTATCTAATGTCAGAATTCCAAAGCACAATGCCATGCTTTTCTTTGATTCCTTCAGGTGACTGGCTGTGGTTGAGAATAGCAGTTACTTGCACATCTTTAAATTTGGGGTAATTATTTAAATATTAATCATTAAAATGAAGAATTCAAGCATCTCAACTGTAAATTACAGATTTCACATGCAAAGTTCCTCCACATGTTTAAGGATTTGCTTGGGGTAGAGGGAGAGTGAAACAACTGATATCCCAAGAACATAGAATGGAAGAATAGCTTTTCCCTCCCAGCAAAGCAAGTGTGTGGCATAGACTCTGCTCTAAGCTTCAGTGAGAATGGAATTAAAAACACAGTGAGCTTCAAATCCCAGACCCTTTGTTATAATCTCAAGAACTGCTTACAAACTCTACTATCCTATATAATAAAATCCTAATATGCAAATCCACTGAACAGCGGAACGACTGGTCACTCTGACACACACTGACCACCAGGGGGCAGACGTTCAATGCAGGAGCTGTCCCCTGGTGGTCAGTGCGCTCCCACAGGGGGAGAGCAATTCAGCCAGAAGCCAGGCTCACGGCTGGTGAGTGCAGCAGTGGTGGCAGGAGCCTCTCCCACCTCCACGGCAGTGCTAGGACCCCTCGGGGGATGTCCGCCTGCCTACTTAGGCCCACTCCCTGCCACCGAGGGGTCCCGGACTGCGAGAGTGTGCAGGCCAGGCTGAGGGGACCCTCACCCCCCTAGTGCACGAATGTCGTGCACTGGGCCTCTGGTCCTTCCATAAATAACAATTCATGTAATACCTCAGGGCTGGGCTTGGCACTAAACAGTAGTGTCACTGTTATGTCATTCTCACAATGATTCTATTGACTATTTAGCATTATTCAGGAAAGAAGATAGATTATAATGTTCTTTTTTTTTTGAGGATTTTTAGACAGAGTTTATGATGTCTTTTAAAATTAAATATTTTGTCAAAGTGGTTTTAGCCATAATGGTCCCTGACATGTATAGGGATTAGTGCACCGGGAAGGGTATGGGATGCTGGCTGTTACAGTAAGCAATCCCCAAGTTTATTTGGTGGTTCAAGTTTATTTGTTGCCCACTTGACAGGGAGTAGCCCTCCTGGTGGCTCTTCTTCAATGGGGACTCAGGGACACAGGTTCTTACCATCTATGACACTTGGTTTCCACAGTTGCCATACAATGGAAAGAAATAGCATGGAGGATAACATGGATGAGCATATGACCAAGCCTATTAGTGGAATGCAGTACTTCTGCCCCCATTTCATTGGTCAGAACCTAATTATATGACCTCAATTTAAGTGCAAGGGAGGCTTGGAAGTACAGTCAGTCATCCTGTATTCCCAGGAAAATAAATAAGATTGATGTTCTGACATCATAAGCTATATAAATGTTGAGTCACTATGTTGTTCACCTGAAACTAATGTAATATTGTATATCAATTATACTTTAATTAAAATGTATTTTAAAAGATTAATGTGCATCTAGTTAATCTCATCTGCAGGTAGACTACAAGTCTACATCTTTCCTATTGTGGTAAACATGAGCAAAGTTTAAAGTTATACAAATATTTAACATTTCCGGGTGATCATGCGCACTGAATGGAATGAATGATTTTCAGTGATTGTGTTTTCATCACCTTTTTTACTTACAAACTAACACCTTCTATTTCAACATGGTCAGATTGGACAATGAAAGAAAACTAATCTTTACTGGGAATCAAAATGAGGAAACAAAATCTCAGGAAGGTCAATGAACTATCCCAGGTGTTAAGAAATGGAGTTTGGGCGGAAACCAGTTTGGCTCAGTGGATAGAGCGTCGGCCTGCGGACTGAAGGATCCCGGGTTCGATTCCGGTCAAGGGCATGTACCTTGGTTGCGGGCACATCCCCAGTGGGAGGTGTGCAGGAGGCAGCTGATCGATGTTTCTCTCTTATCGATGTTTCTAGCTCTCTATCCCTCTCCTTTCCTCTCTGTAAAATATCAATAAAATATATTTAAAAAAAAAAAAAAAGAAATGGAGTTTGGATTCCATCAATGCCTGTAAGAAACCAATAGCTTTGCATGGAATCACGGTATTAGGGTGATTTGTTCATATTTAATAGCACCCACATTTTAAGGTTCACTTTGAGGAATATTAGGGTTTTCTTATACTCTTCAAACATGCTGACCTCGATGTCCACAGTGTTCTCTACCTAGCTGCATCTCATTTATCAAGGTCAACTTAAACATAGCCTCCCTGAGAGCATTCCCCTTTTCATCCTATTTTAGTGTCTGGCTTTTTTTTTCTTTCTTTCTCAGCATCTCTTTTGCCTATTTACTACCAATATGTAAATTTAAAATGAGAAATCACCACCAAGGGGAAAATCATGTCTCCCTTCCTTGGGTGAAAGTTGGATCATGCCCATATCATTCAATCGTCCCTCTATACCCAGGGCCTCCCACATTGGCTACCACTTTGTAGATGCTTGATCAATAAATAAATAAGTTAATATGATGACAGGTTTAATATAGTGCCTAGAACACAGTATTTTCCCATAAATGTATTATAATTACCAATTAGGTAATGGAGGTTTAGAAAAGTTAAGTAATTTGTCTGAGGCGCACTCCAGTAAATGCTGAATTTCTGACTCCAAAGCCCAGTATTTTCTGCTACACAACATGGACTGGAATATTCATTCTGGTACTAATGATCTGTTTACGAGGGCAGGTTAAATGATGGGTCCTGAATCACTAATATGTTTATCAGTGGTAAATATGCCGAGACAGACAGGGTTTTATGTCCTACTTCAAACTTAGCTTTAATGCTAAAACTACAAGTGCAATTTGATTGATCTTGAAATTTCCTTTTACTGCTATATGGCCATTTTGGAAAACACAATTTATCTGGCCCTTGGCCGGTTGCCACACATCCAACTAGGCGCTTTAGATATCTACAAATCTTTACAATTGCCCATTGGGGTGATTTTAAAGATAAAGAAACTAAGACTCTAAGACTCTAACTCTGTGATCTTTGAAAACACGCAAAGTATGGCAGAGCTAGGATTCAAACCAAGGTCAGCATCCAAGCCATAATTTTTATGATATATAAATAAAGACAGGCTTTGAATCCCTGCAACTCTTGCTGATTGATATTCACAGGCTCAATGGTTTGGACGGTATTTGGTGATTTAAGTGTGACATAGCAAAGACCTGAAGTCCCCCACCCCAGATTTTGACATGCATGAGGACAAATATGTCTTGGAAGGCAGAGAAAGAGTTATTATCCATTTCCTCTTTTGGTGTTTCTTCTCCGAAAGCTTCTATTTATCTTCACACGGTTAGATAAACCTAGGCAGTTTTACGTGTTTCTATAGGTTTGTGTGGTGTTCGTGTTGCCAATTTAAGTCTTAAAATATAAAGACAGCTGAAACCGGTTTGGCTCAGTGGATAGAGCGTCGGCCTGCGAACTGAAAGGTCCCAGGTTCGATTCCAGTCAAGGGCATGTACCTTGGTTGCGGGCACATCCCCAGTGGGGGGTGTGCAGGAGGCAGCTGATCGATGTTTCTCTCTCATCGATGTTTCTAGCTCTCTAGCCCTCTCCCTTCCTCTCTGTAAAATACCAATAAAATATATTTTAAAAAATATATATATATAAAGACAACATCATGTCTTTCTGTTCCAAATACTGTTCATGAAACCTTTAAAGAGAGCGAAAAGGACCATTTTCCATTTTCCTCTTGCTTTCAGAGTTGTTATGTTAGACAGGTGGTCCTTGCAACAGGTAAGTCCTTCTTGGAACCAGGAACCTAGAAATCATGAGGGATTACAAATCACAGGACTGTAGCTCATGTCTCAAGGCAAGGGCCACAGTGAGGTTCTTGGTGTTGCCAAGTGTTCGTTTTACTCAATAGCTTCTCCTTCCTTTCAGCATCAGTTTCTCTTGTAAAGCATCATACACAGCCCCAGCCGGCATGGCTCCGTGGTTGAGCATCGACCTATAAATCAGGTCACAGGTTCGATTCCCAGTTGGGGCACATACCCAAGTTGCCGGCTCGATCCCCATTGTGGGGAGTGCAGGAGGCAGTTGATTGATGATTCTCTCTCATCATTGATGTTTCTATCTCTCCCTCTCCCTTCCTCTCTGAAATCAATAAAAATATATTTTTAAAAGGAATCATACTCAAACACCACAGGATAAAAACACCACAGGATAAAAAGATTAAAATAATTTAGGGAATTGTGATTATAAAGTCACTAGTGGCCCAGTGCACGAAATTCGTGCATGGGGGTGGGTGTCCCTCAGCCCAGCCTGCATCCTCTCCAATCTAGGACTGCTGGCTCCCAACTGCTCGCCTGCCTGCCTTCCTGATTGCCCCTAACTGCTTCTGCCTGCCAGCCTGATCACCCCCTAACCACTCCCCTGCCAGCCTGATTGCCCCTAACTGCCCTCCCCTGCAGGCCTGGTCACCCCTAACTGCTCTCCCCTGCAGGCCTGGGTTCCCCCCAACTGCCCTTCCCTGCAGGCCTGGTTGCCCCCAACTTCCCTCCTCTGCCAGCCTGGTCACCCCTAATTGCCCTCCCCTGAAGGATTGATATCGCCCCCAACTGCCCTCCCTTGCAGGCCTGGTCCCTCCCAACTGCCCTCCCCTGCTGGCCATCTTGTGGCGGCCATCTTGTGTCCACATGGGGGCAGCCATCTAGTGTGTTGGAGTGACAATTTGCATATTGCCCTTTTATTAGATAGGATAGAGGCCTGGTGCATGGGTGGGGGCCAGCTGGTTTGCCCTGAAGGGTGTCCTGGATCAGGGTGGGAGTTCCCTTGGGGCGTGGGGAGGCCTGGGCAAGGGGCCTGTGGTGGTTTGCAGGCTGGCCATGCCCCCCAGCGACCCAAGCGGAGGCCCTAATATCTGGGATTTATTTATCTTCTATAATTGAAACTTTGTAGCCTTGAGTGGAGGCCTGGGCCTGCCAGGGTGTGTGGAAAGCTTGGCTTCCTCCATTGCCTAGGAAACCCAAGCCTCCTGCTAGCTCTGTGGCTGCAGCCATCTTGGTTGGGGTTAATTTGCATACTTGCTCCTGATAGGCTGGTGGGTGGCTTGTGGGTGTAGTGGAGTGATGGTTAATTTGCATATTGCTCTCTTATTAGATAGGACTGGAGGCCTGGTGCATGAAATTCGTGCATGGGTTGTGTGTCCCTCAGCTCAGCCTGCACCCTCTCCAATCTGGAACCCCTCGAAGGATGTCCAACTGCCCCTTTAAGCCCAATCCCAGTAGAATTGGGCCAAAACGGGCAGTTGGACACCCCTCTCACAATCCAGGACTGCTGGCTCTCAATTGCTCACCTGCCTGCCTTCCTGATTGCCCCTAACCGCTTCTGCCTGCCAGCCTGATCACCCCCTAACCACTCCCCTGCCAGCCTGATTGCCCCTAACTGCCCTCCCCTGCAGGCCTGGTCACCCCTAACTGCCCTCCCCTGCAGGCCTGGTCCCCCCCAACTGCCCTCCCATGCAGGCCTGGTCCCCACAACTGCTATCCCCTGCAGGCCTGGGTCCCCCCCAGCTGCCCTTCCCTGCAGACCCAGTCACCCCCAACTTCCCTCCTCTGCTGGCCTGGTCACCCCTAACTGCCCTCCCCTGCAGGCTTGATTGCCCCCAACTGCCCTCCCTTGCAGGCCTGGTCCCTCCCAACTGCCCTCCCCTACTGGCCATCTTGTGGCGGCCATCTTGTGGCGGCCATCTTGTGTCGACATGGGGGTAGCCATCTTGTGTGTTGGAGTGACGGTCAATTTGCATATTACTCTTTTATTAGATAGGATGGTTGTGTGCTTTCATTACATATTAACAACAGATTAAAATAGACACATGAAAAAGACTGTAACTATGGCATCCTAAGCACAGGCCTTTAAACTGCTTCATTTATAGAGAACATTTATATTACATGGTTAGGGTAGATGTCTGCTCAGCCATTTGGCTGGGTTGTCAGTGTGGTTACTAGACTTAATTTATGAAATGTATTTATTAAAACAATTATTTCATTAGCACCAAGTTCAGAGATTTCCTCTATAAATGCTTTGCCTGAGGTGGGCTCTAAGAATAAAATTAAGTTTCTGCCTTAAGGATTTCATTATTTAATGGTGGCACAAGAACAGGCATGTGGAAGGATAATTATGATTTTTTAAACAGAAACCCCTTTAAGCTAAATCAAGAAGGCATAATGCAGTGCTAGGTATGAATCTTGGGACTGGCATTTATTTCTGTGTGACCTTGGGCAGGTAATTAAAGCTTGCTATCCTCTGAAGCACCACCACCCACACCCAGAATAAGCAAAGGATATTTTGCATGTTAGTCTTGGTCACCTGACCTCCTTGGGGTAAAGGAATGTTAGGTGACATAGCATGAGCACAGGCTCAAAGTGACCTGTGTGTTTGGCTTGACCTCTTGCACTTTGCCCTCTGTCCCAAGGAGAACATGGATCAGGTGGCTGCGATCTGAGGTGGATGAACAGGTAGAACAGATCTGAGCCCAATGTGCAGCCTGGACCCAAGCTGAGCAGAGCATCTGGAGATACGGAAATACTTGAACAGGAAAATCTATGCTGAGATCCTGAGGTTGGTTATTACACATCAAAGGATGATAAGTACATTATGTATCAATGTAAGAAACAAATCTTTTCAAATGAATAGAGGGGATCAGTTTTCTTTTTCTCTCCATTACCTTTCTGACATGTGTTTAGAAAGTGACATATTTACAGCCTTATTATCAATGGGAGCGCTTACTTATGCTGTCTGAGATGCCTAAAAATATGAAATTTAACATTTGCAAAGCAGGTATTGTCAAAGCAAATCTAGGGGAGAAGATTTTAAACTTTTGAAAATCTAGCCTGGATCATTATGATCATATAAATAAATTCTATTCCAATTTGGGGACCGTGGCTAACACTTTGGAAGTGAAGATCTTTGTGTGAACGAGGGGTGCTGTGTTAATTAATTGCTTCTAGGAAGCTTTTCCTGGTTTCTTTGGAATGTTTTCCCAAAATTAAAAAGGAACTAAGTCCCTGTGCTAATTACTGGAGAAGAATATCTGCCTGGATTCAGTAAATTTTGTTTGTTTAAAAATTTTAAACTATGCAAACTCATATGGCATGTGTGAACCAAAAACCAGGGAAATTGTACCATTTATCTCTCAGTTTCTCTCTCATCCTCCTCATGTTATCCACCCACATAATAAAACATTAGGATAATTTTTTAAAAGGAAGAAAAAGAGAGAGATGAAATATCCCAAAAGGTCAAAAATCAATGATCCTTTTACAGATGGGACTTGTGGGAAACCCGCATACTTTGCTTTTAGCCAGGGTCTTAGACTGCTTTTTGAATACTTGCTTTTTGATGATATAAATCAATAATTTCTCTAAGAGATGTCCTCCAGGGATTAAGGGATGCTACCTTTGAAATATCAAATAATCTCCACCAGTGCAGGGAGGGTTTCTAAGCATATTCGTGGCTCTATGTTGCTATTTTACAGACAATAGTTAAATTTTAAGAATCATGACTTTTACTTTAAGGCACTAACTTATCCAGTTGACGAGGGGGTGGGAAATGAGAGCTCTTGGGTGCTGCTGGTGGAAGGAAAACTTGACAAATGGCTTCTTAGCATACAATGTGAAGAAAAAATGGCACATACTTTAACCACCAGATTTTATCCTAAGGGAATTATCTTTGATGTTGTGAAGGATGCAACCTTATGAGTCTTCATTGCAATATCATTTATTTGCAAATAACCAAAAGTCCAACTGTGGTGAATGGGCTAAATTATCCGTATAAATTCAGAAATCAGAGCACCATACTCCAAACGGTTTTTGCAGAAACTATTTAGTGATGCTGAATGGCATTAAAGGTAGAGTAAAGGAAGAAAAAATGTCAGTGGAATAGACAGACGTGTCCCAAGCCTTGTCCCAGAGCAGATAGAAAGAACAGCTGAGGGTCGCACAGGGAGTGTTTGTTGGTGAGTTGAGGGACAGCTATACTCCAGGAGATGGTGGGGACTGCTGGATGGGGCTCACCTGACCGGGCAGCCCCCACTGCTGCTGGGTTCCCTCCCAGAGCGACCGGCTAGGATGCGGAGACCGCGCCATCTTGAAGGGGAAAGTGGATGTTATCAGAAGCCTGAAAATCTACAACTGCGGCACCCACCGAACAGCTGCGAACCCCAGAGCACCGGTCCCCAGTTGGCACAAACACGCGGATTCAGAGGAGCTCTACACTCCACCACGGAAAGGTCAGATTTCACCTGGGATAAGGTGAGGTCTCTGGTCCTGGCAGGAGAGAGAAACACGCGCACTGCGGGAGCTGGAGGACCAGGGGAAGTCTGCGCCTACAAAAATCCGTGGTTGTTGGGGCTGGCGTGATCCATGAATGTGGAAGGGGGTCCTCAGAGCTGCTAATAGGAAGGAACTCTTAAAAGCAATCCATTTTGATCTGACACAAAAGGACAGCCTAAAAATTTTAAAAGCATGCTGGCTGCTTAGACCCAAGAGGGAAAAAAAAAACTGCACAGACTTGCGCGCAGCCCCGGAGTTCGCCCACTTATGCTGGCTCTTTTGTTTGTTTGTTTGTTTTTGTTTTTTCTTTTTCCTTTAAATCCTTGCTTCTGAGTACTAAGCCCAATACATAGGATCACCCAATTGGGGACACCCTAAGAGACTGCAGGGGAAAGTTGTTTTTCTGGAACCCGGGGATCAGAGTGGGGAGTGACCATCAGAGAACCAACTTTGGGGCAACCCACTCCCACAAACTGGTATTGAATGCCACAGGGAAAGCAGGATCTAAGCACTGGCTAGAGAGGACCTATAGACCCAGAGGTCAATCCAGAAACACTGCCACCCAGGGGTTGAATCACAAATTGATTCTTGCGTAAACACAAATAAAGGAATTAAGACACACTGCCTGCTTAAAAATCAGGACTGGCTTACAACACTGAGGAGCAGTGGAATGCAGGAAACTGCAATACTGTCCTGACTAGGAAACAGGTGTGCCAAACAGAACAGTAGAGGAAGTGAATGACCTTCACTACTGCACATTTTATTTTTATTTTTTTATTTTTTTTCATATTTTACTTAAGAAACAAATTTTTTTCTTTTTTCCTCACTTGATTTTACCTTTTTAATTATTACATTTTTTATTTTCAATCAGTATTATTACTACTATTTTACCTTTTTTTTTTAAAGAAGTGTCCTTTTATTTTCTATTTGACTTTGAGATTAGTGTTCTACATTCTATTTTCATCTTTCCTTTAGCATCATTTTACTCTATCTCAACTTTACCTTTATGCCATCACTCCCTAACTTTTCCCCTTTTGTTGTCCTGAGTCTCTTAACCTTTTCCTGCTTTAGATTTTCCCTATTCTTTCCTTTTGACCCCTGTTAAAATTTCACCCTACTTATATATCTAATTTCCAATCCCCTGCTCCAAGTCCATACACACCTCTCTCTTCTCTGTCTTCATTACCCAAAAAAATTGTTTTTCTCTCTGTCCTTCTGTTGTTGTTTGCTTGATTGTTGATTATATCAATTTTTTATGCTTGTTTGTGAGATTGTTTTGCTTATTCTTTTTTTTTTGTTTGCTTTGTTTTTGTTTGTTTTTTGCTTCTGTTTTCCCTTGCCTAGCTTGATATTAGTTGTTGTTTGTAGTTTGTATTCATCTCCAGGTACTTGTTGCTGGCATTTGTTAGGATTAGTGGCTGTTCTATTGGAGTTTTCTCCCTATATATATAGTTTGTTCCCCTCTTCTTTCATATTCTCTTTCTTTTCTCTCTTACTTTTTTTCCTTTTCCCAATTTCATTTTTGCACTCCTTTCTTTCTTTTTTTTCCCCTTCTTCTTTCTCTCCTATCTTCTAATTTGCCTTTCTCTGGTGGTCACCTTTATTTGGGGTTATTAATGTCATGAATACATTTCTGTTCAGTGCCTTGTGCGTTGTACCTGGTTGTGTTATATTTTGTGCCTTTAAATCAACACAGGAGAGAGAGAACTACATAACCAGACACCCAGAGAAGAGAGACAATGGGGAGACAAAGAAACAGCCTGCATATGAAAGAAAAGCAGGCATCACCAGAAAAGGAAGTAAACGAAATGGAGGCAAGCAACCTGCCAGAGAAAGAATTCAGAGAAATGGTCATAAGGTGGCTGAAAAGAATGGAAGACAAATTTGACAATATGTGTATGAAGCAAGACGAAATGAAGAAGAACCAAGAAGAAATGAAAAATTACATCACTGCTGTAAAGAACTCAATAAAAAGCATCAAGAATAGACTAGAAGAAGCAGAGGACTGCATCAGTGAGCTAGAAGACAAGATGGGAAAAAATACCCAAGTAGAGCAGCTTCTAGAAAAAAAAAATTAAAAGGCAGGAGGAGAGCCTAAGGGAACTTTGGGACAACATGAAACAAAACAAACATCTGCATAATAGGGGTTCCACAAGGAGAGGAAACTGAGCAAGGAATAGAAAAGCTGTTTGAAGAAATAATGACAGAAAACTTCCCTGATATGGGGAAGAAAAAACCCACACAAATCCAAGAAGCTCACAGAGTCCCAAGCAAAATGAACCCCAAAAGACCGACGCCAAGGCACATTATAATTAAATTGGCAAACACCAACGACAAAGTAAGAATCTTAAAAGTGGCCAGAGAGAGACAGAAAGTTACCTACAAAGGAACCCCCATCAGACTAGCGACTGATTTCTCAACAGAAACTCATCAGGCCAGAAGGGAATGGAATGAAATATACAAAGTCATGCAAAGGAAGGGTCTGAATCCAAGAATACTGTACCCAGCAAGGTTATCAAGCAAAATTGAAGGTGAAATCAGAAGCTTCACAGACAAAAAAGGACTAAGGGAATTTATTACCACCAAACCAGCAATGCAAGAAATGCTAAAGGGTCTGCTGTAAAAAAAAAGAAAAAAAAAAAGAAAAAGAAAAAAAGAAAGAAAGAAATAGGAAGCAAAGAAGGAACACAGGGGTAAAGAATAAAAATGGCGACAAATAAGCACCTATCAATAATAACTTTAAATGTAAATGGATTAAATGCACCAATCAAAAGACATAGGGTAACAGATTGGATAAGAAAACACAACCCATATATCTTCTGTCTACAAGAAACCCACCTCAGAAAAAAAGACGCACACAGACTGAGGGTGAAGGGATGGAAAAAGGTTTTTCAGGTGAATGGAAATGAAAAAAAAAAGCTGGGGTAGCAATACTTATATCTGACAAATTAGATCTCAAAGTGAAGGACATAACAAGAAATAAGGAAGGCCATTTCATAATACTAAAGGGAGCAATCCAACAAGAAGAAATAACTCTGGTAAACATATATGCACCCAATACAGGAGCACCCAAATACATAAAAAAGCTCCTGGAGGATATCAAGGGAGAGATTGACAGCAATACAATCATAGTAGAAGACTTTAATACCCCACTATCACCATTGGACAAATCCTCTAAACAAAAGATCAGCAAAGAAACATCAATCCTAAATGACTCACTAGACCAGATGGAATTAATTGACATCTTCAGAACATTTCACCCCAAAGCCACAGAATATACATTCTTCTCAAGTGCACATGGGTCATTTTCAAAGATAGACCATATGTTGAGTTATAGGCAAAGTCTCTTCAAATTCAAGAAGATAGAAATCATATCAAGCATCTTCTAAGATCACAGTGGCATAAAACTGGAAATCAACTACAATAAAAAAAATCCAAAAAAATCAAACACATGGAGACTAAAAAGCATGCTATTAAACAATGACTGGGTTACCAGAGAGATCAAAGAAGAAATAAAAAACATCATGACAACAAATGACAATGAAAACACTACAATCCAAAATCTATGGGACACAGCGAAAGCAGTCTTGAGAGGGAAGTTCATAGCTCTACAAGCCTACTGCAAAAAACAAGAAACAGGGGTAATAAATTACCTAACCCAACAACTCAAAGAGTTAGAAAAAGAGCAACAAGAAAAGCCCAGTGTAAGCAGAAGGAAGGAAATAATAAAGATCAGAGCAGAGGTAAATGACATTGAGACCAAAGAAACAATACAAAAGATCAACAAAACCAAGAGCTGGTTCTTTGAAAGGATAAACAAGATTGATGAACCTCTAGCCAGGCTCACCAAGAAGCAAAGAGAGAGGACCCAAATAAACAAAATCAGAAATGAAAGCAGAGAAATAACAACAGACCCCACCGAAATACAAAGGATTGTTAAAAAATACTACGAACAACTCTATTCCAAAAAACTGGACAACCTGGAGAAAATGGACATATTTCTAGAAAAATATAACCTTCCAAAACTCAATCAGGAAGAATCTAAACAGCTCAATAGGCCAATAACTATGGAAGAAATTGAAGCAGTCATCAAAAAGCTTCCAACAAACAAAAGCCCGGGCCAGACGGCTTCACAGGGGAGTTTTACCAAACATTCAAGGAAAAACAAAAACCGATCCTCCTCAGACTATTCCAAAAAATTCAAGAGGAAGGAACACTTCCAAGCTTATTCTATGAAGCCAGCATCACCCTAATACCAAAACCAGATAAAGACAACACAGTAAAAGAGAATTACAGGCCAATGTCCCTCAGGAACATAGATGCCAAAATCCTCAACAAAATTCTAGCAAATCAGATCCAGCACTACATCAGAAAGATCATACACCATGACCAAGTAGGATTTATCCCAGGAATGCAAGGATGGTACAATATCCGCAAATCAATAAACATGATACATCACATAAACAAATTGAGAGATAAAAATCACATAGTCATATCAATTGATGCAGAAAAAGATTTCACAAAATCCAACACCCTTTCTTGATAAAAACTCTCAACAAGGTGGGAATAGAAGGATAATACCTCAACATAATAAAAGCATATATGATAAACCCACAGCTAACATCATAGTCAATAGGCAAAAACTAAAACCATTTCCCCTAAGAACAGGAACAAGACAGGGATGCCCACTCTCACCACTCATGTTTGATATAGTACTGGAAGTATTAGCCATTACAATTAGAGAAGAAGAAGAAAACAAGCCATCCAAATTGGAAAAGAAGAAGTAAAGCTGTCCTTATTTGCAGATGACATGATATTGTACATAAAAAACCCAAAAGACTCGATCAAAAAACTAATAGACTTAATAAATGAATCAACAATGTAGCACGATACAAAATTAACACCAAGAAATCTATGGCATTTCTATACACCAATAGTGAACTTACAGAAAGAGAGACTAAAAAAGTAATCCCATTTACCAGCGCACCAAAAAAAATAAGATACCTAGGAATAAACTTAACTAAGGAGTTGTAAAGACCTATATGCGGAAAACTACAGGACACTGAAAAAAGAGATAGAGGAAGACGTAAACAGATGGAAGAACATACCGTGTTCATGGATTGGGACAATCAACATCATTAAAATGTCCATACTACCCAAAGCAATCTATAGATTCAATGCACTCCCCATTAAAATACCAACGGTATATTTCCCAGACCTAGACAGAACTCTCCAAAAATTCATCTGGAATAAAAAAAGACCCCGAATAGCCACAGCAATCCTGAGAAAGAAGAACAAAGTAGGTGGGATCTTAATACCAGATTTCAAGCTGTACTACAAAGCCACTGTTCTCAAAACAGCCTGGTACTGGCACAAGAACAGACATATAGACCAATGGAATAGAATAGAGAATCCAGATATCGACCCCAACCACTATGCTCAATTAATATTTGACAAAGGAGGCATGAACATACAATGGAGTCAAGACAGACTCTTCAATAAATGGTGTTGGGAAAATTGGACAGAAACATGCAAAAAAATGAAACTAGACCACCAACTTACACCATACACAAAAATTAACTCAAAATGGATACAGGACTTAAACATAAGACGGGAAACCATAAAAATACTAGAGGAATCCACAGGCAGAGAAATTTCAGACATATGCCGAAGCAATTTCTTCACCGATACTGCTACTAGGGCAATGGAAGCTAAAGAGAAAATAAACAAATGACTACATCAAAATAAAAAGCTTTTGCACAGGGAAAGAAACCATCAACAAAACAACAAGAAAGCTCACTGTATGGGAGAACATATTTGCAAATGTTATCACTGATAAAGGTTTAATTTCCAACATCTACAGGCAGCTTATACAACTTAATAAAAGGAAAATAAATGATCCAATAAAAAAATGGGCAACAGACCTAAATAGAATCTTTTCAAAAGAAGACAGAAGGAAGGCCAAGAGACATATGAAAACATGCCCAAAGTCACTAATCATCAGAGAGATGCAAATCAAAACGACAATGCAGTACCATCTCACACCTGTCAGAATGGCAACCATCAACAAATCAACAAATGACAAGTGCTGGCGAGGATGCGGAGAAAAAGAAACCCTCGTGCACTGCTGGTGGGAATGCAGACTGGTGCAGCCACTGTGGAGAACAGTATGGAGTTTCCTCAAAAAACTAAAAATGGAACTCCCAATTGACCCAGTGATCCCACTTCTAGGATTATATCCCAAGAAACTAGAAACACCAATCAGAAAGGATATATGCACCCCTATGTTCATAGCAGCGCAATTCACCATAGCTAAGATTTGGAAACAGCCTAAATGCCCATCAGCAGATGAGTGTATTAGAAAACTATGGTACATCTACACAATGGAATACTATGCTGCTATAAAAAAGAAGGAACTCTTACCATTTGCAGCACCATGGATGGACCTGGAGAGCATTATGTTAAGTGAAATAAGCCAGGCAATGAAAGAAAAATACCACATGATCTCACTCATTTATGGAAAATAAAGAACATTATAACCTGATGAATAAAAAGATAGATACAGAGGTAGTAAAGCACCGAACAGACTGTCAAATTACAGCGGGAAGGCTGGGGAGTGTTGGGGAGGGAGGGAAATAGATCAACCAAAGGACTTGTATGCATGCATATAAGCACACCAATGGACACAAGACACTGGGGTGGGGGGGATGAGGGCATGTGACAGGGGGTAGGGGAGGCTGGGGGAAGGTCAATGGGGAAAAAAAGGAGATATATGGACTAATATATGTAATATTTTTAACAATAAATAAATAAAGTAAAATAAAAAAGGTAGAGTAAAGCAGCAAGGTACAAAATATGTCACCAAATATGCAAGCATCAGTCCCTTTTAAAAAGTGTAAATAGACATGTTGGGGGTGAGTAAGATAGAGAAAATATTCCCAGAGGTTATTTCTGGGCAGGGGACTATGAGTGATTTTAATTTCCTGCTTTGGTTTCTTTCTTTGTTTTTCATCAAATGCTCTACAATGAATATGCATATCTTTGTAATTAGATGGTATAATAAGTGCTACTTTTTAAAACATTATCTCTATGAAAAGGTTTCTAAACCTCTGCACTCTTGACATTGGGGCTGAGTAATGCTTTGTTGTGAGGGACAGTCTGTGCACTATAAGATGGTTAGCAGCATCTACATCCTCTACTCACTACAGGTCAATAGGAGACTGCCACACACACACAGCTGTGACATCCAGAAATGTCACGAAACATCCCCAACTGTCTACTGGGAGAGGGGAGCAAAGGCATGCCCCATTGAGAAATCACTGCCCTAAAGTGCTCATCTATAATAATAAAAGTGTAATATGCTAATTAGACCTGACGTCCTTCCAGACGACCTTCCAGAGAAAGCCGGGGCTGTGAGGGAAGCCTGGGTCCTGTGTGCCAGAGGGAAGCCAGTGCCAGCAGCCGCGGGAAGGAAGGCCTACTCTTGCATGAATTTCGTGCATCAGGCCTCTAATATATGAATAAAATTCAAAAGTTCTAAAGGGTTGATCTAAAATAAACAACTGTTACTAACTGACCTGGATAAATCCACCTGCTTTGTTTAAAGGAATGTTAGTGTCAAATGTCCAAATGAACACATTTCCCCTAGTGGTTCCTTTTGCAAATAAATAAGAATGTGGAAAAATATACAGTAGGGACCCGGAAATTGAAAGACACAAATTAAAGAAGTATGTGTGGTGCCAGGTGGGCACTTAAAATACTGGAGGCTCACACTGTGCAAAGGATCTGATTATCTAACCACCGTGTGTACACCTGCAATTAATACAAAATAGTTTTGAATGTAAACTGCAATTGAAAAGTAAAATAAAAGACAAGAAAGAGAGAGAGAAACCCAAATTATAGTAGTTAACAAATAGTGCTGCAGTGGGGGGAAGCTGAGGTTTCTAAAACAAGACACTGTTATGAGATACTGCCATTATTAGCTTGTCTCTGCTCTGGAAATGTATTAAGATAATATGTTTGGCCAATCAAGCTAGTGTTACTCTAATGAGTAACCATCAGATCCAATTAAATTATAGTTATAATATCGCCTTGCCTTGAAGATGCTAATGCGGTGCTTTATTCCCTTGTCTTCATCCCTAAAATGATGCTGGGAAGTATGCAGGGCGATTTGGTTACCAGCATCCCAGGGCTTAATCACGATCGACGCACATCAGGAGAACACCGGTCTGACTCATATGCCCTTCTACACCACCTCTCTCTCTGCACCCGCCATGGGCCAGGCAAGGACATCCAGGTGGGAACATAATGCCCTGGGGCTTTCTACTTAATCTGAAGTGGAGTTACAAATCCCCCAATACAGTACGCTGTCACTAGCAATCTCTCCAGAGTTACCTTCCTAGACTGCGAGGAAGACTCAGCAAGTTTGAGACCTGGGCAAATGGTGCCAAGTGTTCCTGGAGTGAAGTTCAGTGGAAAGTCACAAAATGTGCGACCAGAGACAGCTGGTTTGAGACCTGGCTCTGAACTTCCATTTCCTCCGCCGACACACAATCCTCACTGTCACCCCCCGGCTTTCCTGAGTATTAGTCACTCTGTCTAGAACCCCAGCCAACCCCACCTCTGCACACCTTACCCACCTTCACCTGAACAACGTCCCCCAACTCGGGCCTGTGCTCTAGTCTCCTCCTTATATCACAGTTACAACCCTCCGATGGAATTGCGGGTAACTTTGTTTTCCAGAACAAATGGAAGAAAAATTTTTGTCTTATTGTCCAATATCTTGCACAGGGTCTGGCCAACGAAAGATTTTGAACACAGATATATGGATGATTCCAATCCACCTCCCAATCCACTTCGTTATCTGGCTTCCTGTAGTCCATGTTGCTGTTTAGTGTTTTGAGACGGCAATCATCCACTTAGCTCGGGTTTCTGTGCATCTGCTGGGTGTACATTCTGCTTGTACTCACAAGTCTCTGTATCAGCTACATCCCATTGGTCACAGCGGGTCACATGACCCAGACAAATCCCTGGGAAGACCACTCAAAGGTGTGGCAACAGCCAGAGGTGAACAAAATTGGCGCCAACAACGCAGCCTCCCTCCACTGGTGTTCGTCGATAAATCCCCTAACTAATGGTTCCATCTTCTTTTCTCCGGATTCGCCCTGGGCGCAAATCCGAGCCACTTCTTTCATCAATATCAAATACAACAGCGACTCTGCTCATTAGTACTGACAGCAATTTACTCCTGAGAGCAAGGCGTGGTGGGGAAGAGGAGAGGAAATAAGATTTCCAGGCTGCTTGCTACATATATTATTTCTCTCCTGCTAAGCCATTCTCCAGGAGCAAAAAAAAAAAAAAATTCACTTTACAGTTGTTTGTCCCATCAAAGCAAACATAGGAACATTACCTGAAACATACTGGTTCCCCCATTCCCTTTACTAGTAACGTGCCTCAGACTCTTTCCTTAACCCCTGATGAAATAAACGTGTGACAATAAAGTGGCTTCTCAGTCACAAATTCCCTGTGCGACTCGCTCGGTGAAGCTGATGAACAATAGAAGTGTGTTATTTTAACGGGTCCCCTCCCTTTCTCCACGCAGCCTAAATCCCTTTCATTACCCGGCTTGCCTTTCCCAAGAAATTCCAGCGGGTATTTACAGCCCTAAGTCCCTTAAGCCAGCGTCTACGGCCCATGTCAGCCCGTGTTCCCACGCTGATTTCAGAGAAGCCCCTGAAACGCAGAAGGGTGTGTTTACTAGAATGTGGCTCCCCGGGGAGGAGCCGGGCACATCTGTAATTCTAAGGAGAATGTAATGAGGAAAAACCGGTGTCATCCCGAATGGCTCACAGCTGTTCTGGAAGCTGATAAATAAGATGCTCGACAGGAGATCCCTAATTGGAGCCAGTTTCTCTTAAGTGGATACACAATACCGTGCAAGACTGGGTGTTGGAGCGAGAGTGTTGTTCACGTATAACTTAGTTCGTCTTGTAAACAGTTCCAAGTTCAAATGTTGGTGCTTTTTTTTTTCTCAAAAGAAAGAAAATGTTCACTTTGTTCATTTTTTTTTCACACTAACTAGAGGCAAGCTAGCATTATCTTTTCTGATGTTTTTCTAGACAAAAATTCCCTTAGTTTTGTTTCTTCCTTTCCTCCCTTCCTTTCCTTCCTTCCTTTTTCATTTCTTTCTTTTTTACTCCCCCTTCCTCCCTTTCTCCCTTCCTCCCTCCCTCCCTTTCTTCTTTCCTTCCTTTCTTTCTTTCTTCCTTCCTTCCTTCCTTCCCTTCCTCCCTCCCTCCCTTTCTTCTTTCCTTCCTTTCCTCCTTCCTTCCTTCCTTTCCTCCTTTCTTGCTTCCTTCCTTCCTCCCTCCCTCCCTCCTCCCTTCCTCCCTTCCTCCTTCCCTCCCTCTCTCTCCCTTCTTTCCTTCTTCCTTTCTTTCTTCTTCCTTCTCCCAGTCCTTCCTATCTTTGGGGGTACCAGTTCTTCCGTACTGAGATCAAAAGCACGGAACTGATTTCTCCCTTTCAGCACCTGGCCAGCTAACCCCAGTGCTGAGGTTTATGGCTCAAAGCTCGTGGCCTTCTGGTCCTTTGGGGAGAATGTCTATAACATTCCGTTTTCATCTAAGGAATGGCAAAAGCTTCTAAGAAGAAGAGGAGATCTCCTATGCAGAGAAAGACTTTAAAGTAGTCCTCCTGAAATCGTGCTGTTACAAAAAGCAAACGGAAGTAGCTTTTCTTTTCTGGGCAATATGCCTCCCTTGCATTTGAGTGGGAAAAGGCATTGCTCTCATAAGGGACTGGATGGACCCTCATTTACTACGCACCATGTACCCTCGCATTAACACCATTCCCTAGCAGAGGACGGTTTAAAACTGGTTTAGAGATTATTAATCCTTTTTTTTTTAATTGTGTGACCAGTACACTATGTAAAACTCACTATGCTCATGTCTCCTGATATTTAAGGCATATGGAGGAGAGGAGGAAAAACTTTCAGAACTTTCTCAACAGGCTACATGCCTTCCTCCTGCAATTGGAGGTTTTTACTAATTCCTATTTAAATAAAATAAGAAGTCCCTCCTAGCATAGGATGACATTTTTGCTTTCAGAAATATCAGTTGCTACAGCAATACTTTTTGTCTTTCCCTATGGGACAGTATCAGGGGTGGGCAAACTTTTCGACTCGAGGGCCACAATGGGTTCTTAAACTGGACCGGAGGGCCGGAACAAAAGCATGGATGGAGTGTTTGTGTGAACTAATATAAATTCAAAGTAAAGGAGCGGAGGGGAGAGCAAGAGAACCGGATAGAACAGCCGGATCCGGCCCGTGGGCCGTAGTTTGCCCATGGCTGGTATAGATCCACTCTACCCAGAGTATTTCAACCCCTCACTCCTGGGATGATATACCGTCTAAATCTCAGCATTGAAGCTTCTTGCGCTAACCATGGCTTCAGTCATCTGGGCGACACTGTCCCTCAGTCAATGCAATGTACTAGAAGGATAGCATTTCCACACCTTCCCAGCCTTCCAGTGCTCCAAGATTGGGGTGGGCTGGGGATCCTTCACCACGTTTTGCTGTGTTAAGAAAGTGGAGGCAGGACTGGGGAATTCGTGAGCAGGTATAATTCTTGAACTACATGGGGATCCATGAGAGGCAAGGAGAGCACCCTTATGACACTGATCCCTCTTTCCCAAGTTGCCATGTGAAGTATTGTGGGGAAAGGTAAAGGAATGTAGAACTAACATTAATGCAGCCATAGAATATACAGTGTTCATCCACACATCGATTGTTAAAGCATCACTTATGGTCCAGACCAGGGGTCCTCAGACTTTTTAAACGGCCAGTTCACTGTCCCTCAGACCGATGGAGGGCCAGACTATAGTTTAAAAAAAAAGCTATGAACAAATTCCTATGCGCACTGCGGGCCCGGAACGAGTCGGCTGCTAAGCAGGACAGGCAGTGGCACCTGGCGGGCCGGATAAATGTCCTCGGCGGGCCGCATGTGGCCTGCAGGCCGTAGTTTGAGGACGCCTGGTCCAGACACTGCCAAACGGTAAAGAAATAGAAATGAAGAAGAGATCACCTTATCTCAAGAGCCCTGCAATATTGTGAGCTACCGCCTGGAAGCCAAGGGCAGAGAAGAAAAGAAAATGCCATCTGTTGCAATTCGGTAGTCTTAATGGTCCTTCTCAGAGTAGCTCCTTCTACTTGGGAGATTTATTTCCTGGAAAGCCATAAATGTGAAGCAAGAAGTAGCTACACCCCTGTCCACCATACCTCATCCCCAGGTAACCACGTTAAACAGTGTTGATCATTTTAAATACTCATCCAAACTGGTGATGACTTCTCTCCCACCTGGTTTGGTTCTATGGGAAAATATTTATACCCTCTACATCAGTGGTTCTCAACCTTTCTAATGCCGCGACCCTTTAATACAGTTCACCACAACATGAGGAACTGTATTAAAGGGTTGAGGCATTAGAAAGGTTGAGAACCACTGCTCTGCATGGTCTTGACAGAAGAAAAGACAGAGTTTTAGATCCTGATGAGATGCTGGCTTTGGTGTGACCTTTTAGGAAAGATCACATTTCCAAGGACAGTTGTGGATTGAAGGGCAGTACGCACTGAATTAGCCAGAGCCAATCACCAACCTACTGATACAAGCAAGCCCAGACAGGTTTAGAAGAAAATGTTGCTAATGAAAAATGAAGCTGTAGTCACACCAGTCAAGGGATGAAAGAAAAGCCAGAGAGGCAGGATTTGCAAAACCCCCTCCTATATCAATCCTTAACCATAGACACTGGACGGTAGAGAGTATAGAAGGAGATTTTCCTGGACACACTCGTCTCAACTGAAAAAAATTACAGTGGGATTTAGAAGAGCTAACTGCTCTTTGACAGAGTGTCTTCAATGAAAACGTTGCTTCAACTCTGCAATGAGCAAGAAAATACTAGACTGCTTACCTCACAATGAGTGTGGTTCAAATAAAATTATCATCCTAATATGTATTTCTTGGTTTCTATACCTCAACTACTTCATTTAATACCATCAAGAGAGCCCTAGCTGGTTTGGCTCAGTGGATAGAGCATCAGCCTGTGGACTGAAGGGTCCTGGGTTGGATTCTGGTAAAGAGCATATGCCCAGGTTGCGGGCTCAATCCCCAGTAGGGGGCATGCAGGAGGCAGCCAATCAATGATTCTCTCTCATCATTGATGTTTCTATCTCTCTCGCTCTCCCTTCCTCTTTGAAATCAACAAAAATATATATATATTTTTAAATACCAAGAGATCTATGGCATACACATCATCATCATTATCCTAATTTATAAATAAGGAAACTGGAGCTAATCTATATGTATAAAACCCTAATATGCAAATAGACCGCACGGTGGAACAACCAAACAACTGGTCGCTATGATGTGTGCTGACCACCAGGGGGCGCACACGTAACACAGAGGGCATTGGCAGCAGGTGGCAGGGTGCGAAACATGGCAGGCGTCGGCTGCAGTGGGATGGTAGAGAAGGTGAGCGGATGTGCCAGACCAAGGCGGGGCACCAGGTGCTGTCATCGGGGCAAGCCTCTGGTGGTTACTGAAAATTCTTTGCTCCCGCATGCTATGGTCCCACCAAGTGTTTGCACCTGCTGTTGGCGCCAGCCCCACTCATACCCACTGCCAGTGCCAGAGCCACAACTCACACCCACTGCTGGAGCCTGGCACCGGCCTCAATCAATCAGCGCCATCAGCAGGTGCGAGCAGCAGCTGCCAGCCCTGATGGCCCCTCAGGGCTTCTCCACCTCCTCCTGCTCCTGAGGGGCCATTGGGGCTGGTAGCCGCCACTCACACCCGCTGATGGCAACAGTCCCGCTCACACCCACTGCCGGCTCCAGAGCTGCTGCTCACACCCACTGCCGGCACTGGAGCCGGCACTGGAGCCGCTGCTCGCACCTGCTGACAGCACCGGCCCCGTTCACACCTGCTGCTGGCTCCGGCCCCAATCACTCTGCGCTGTCAGTGGTTGCGAGCGTGGCCGGCACCATTAGCACGTGGCTGCGGCGGCAGCGGGTACAGGGCTACAGGCAGACAGGGCACCGGGGGCCACGGCGGGAAGGGCCAAGACCTGCCCCTGTGCCCACCGCAGCCTCGCAGCCTACAGTTTCTTTCAAGGTGCACGAATTCGTGCACTGGGCTCCTAGTAGAGAATAAGTAACATAATGTTAACAACTAATAAGTGGCAATACAGGTATTAGAAGTCTTATGTTTTATAAAGTTTCATGAATCAGTTATATGAGGGCCACATTCAACCTTTACTAAAATAATAAAGCAAATGTTGGCTCCACTGTAATTTTAACGTTCTCTGATGAGTTAGAATTAAAACAAGAACGCAAGGACATGTATTATTCATTGCACATTCATTTTTCATTTGGGGAGACATAATCAAAAGCCAAATGGTGACTTCCGTGCACACCCATTTTTACACTGTGTTTATAACTCTTTAAATAATGCAAATATTTATTATGGGCATCCCTGGAGAATCAAAGGTGCTAGAGGAAGGGATTTCTAAATATCACGATCTACCACCGAGTGAAAACACCAGGATACTTCTACTGTTTAAAGGGTCAGAGCCACAGGGTCTTTCAAAAGGGTCACTCAGCACAAAAACAAGGCAAAAGGTTACCCAGTTTCTGAAATAAAGCAGCAGCAGGTATAATCTTCACCAACAGAGAAAGAGGAGGCATGAGGATCATATCTCCAGGGTTAGCAAGACTACATCACAGGCCAGAAATGGCACCAAAGACAATTATTCCACAATGGACTTGAACGCTATAAATATTTAGTTCTTCAAGTATCATTTTCCATGCAAACAAATTAATTTGATTCCATTTTAATAAAGAGTGGAGGGTTTACTACTTGTAAAATATCATACCAGCTCCTGGGGACTTTTTTTTTTAAGTGAATAAATTTAATCTTTCTGCAAAAATCTTATTCTAGTGGTAGAAGCAGGCAAAGTTCAGCTCACTGAAGGATTTGTGTACTCTGCTAAGGATTTGGGACTTCATCCTAAAAGAAATGTTAGTTAAGCCACTGAAAGATCCTTTTTTTAAGTATGCAATTATCTGGTAGCAAAATGGAAAATGGGATGAAGTGTGCCAGGCTACACACGTAGAATCTTCTTAGGAGACTATTGCAGTGGTCTGACCAAAACCTCAAGAGAATTGCATGCGATGCATATTAACATTTGACATTTAAAGACTGAGACCCTTTAGTTCAGTAAATACTCCATAAATCTTCTAGGTCTTCTTAATTGACGCTTAGCTCTTCTGTGAAGCTGTGTTTGTGGGTGTGGACCATGTGAGAGCAAAGGCTTTTCATTCAATGAATGTCTTTTGTGTGGACTTCAACAAAGCAACAAATTCCTACTATTGAGCTGAATGCTCCAGAGATCAAATATAATTTCCCTTAGTTGCTCTCATACTGACACAGTTCTAATTATGGCACTGTTGGGGATACTGGCTTTCTTAAAAAATGTAAACTGCAACATAAAAACTTAATGAAGCAAATTATTGCAGGTATAACTGGGCAAGGGTGCGGTGATCTCTTTATAACTCAGTTTCCTCAATCGGTGCCCTTTTACACTTCATTTTATGGTCAATGTGATGCTACATTTTTAAAAAAAGAATATTAAAAATAATTCATTAAGATTAAATTGCTTCTTCAGAAGGCATGAGCTTATCTTTCTCATTTTATAAGAATCCTGTTTTAATTTGCTTCTTATGCCATCCCTAGCATGAATTTAAGGATTTAATCGAGTAAGAATTGAAGGCTGATATCGATAAGATGAATAATTTTATATTTGAAGGATTGGTTTGTTTGATTTAGGAGAAAATCTCAATGGTCAATTCTCCCTGGACTCTAGTACAAAGTGCTAGCCAAATAGTAATTTTCATCCATCACTTACCAGAGTGAATTGGAAGAGGCATCTTTGTGATTACTCTTGATATATTAAATGTTAATATTGGATAGAAATAACGTTGCCCATTCCAGAGCAAGAGAATAGATGCTTTACCCAACAATGCTAATTTTTTAAAGTATTAATACCTTAAAATGTAGCTCTCTGAGTATTCATACCCAGGATGGCCATGAATTCAATCAACCCTACTTATTAATCATGCCATGTCTTATCTATTGTCTGCTACCTTCTGAGAACAGTTGGTGGCTCAGTAATTGATATGTTTTATTTGAGGTCCTTTGTGGCTACATTTGAACATATAACAACATTGAAACAGCTTTTGTGCTTGAAATAAAATTTAGTGAGATTTTATTTCAGGCTTTATTTAAAATGATTAACATAATTATCAGAAACAAGGTTGACAAAAATTATGAAAGAGTAACTACTATGGGCATATAGTCATAAGCTTCTTCTTATTGTTGTTGCTGACATAGACTAAAAGCATGTTCACAATTTGAGGCCATTTCTAAAGTCAACTAGAATCAGAGACAGTGAGAGAACCTAAACAGATGGCTGCTAAATCCCAGGAAGAGCAAATGATGTGTCTAAGTTTATGTAGACAATAAGTAATTAAACTGTCCCGTAACTCATATAAAGAGCATTACATTTGAAAGTCCTTCCCAACTCTAGGAGTCCACGCTTTTCTGTTAATGCAGGTTAAGTATTATCATGGGGGGGGGGGGAATAATTGAATAAGAAAGGTAAATTAGTTATGTGCATTAGTAGGAATTATATAATATATATTCATGATTCAATAAATATATGAAGAGAGAGAGAGAGAATCTTCTATGCACCAAGCAATCAGTCCCTGCCTTTCAAGAAGCTTGCAATCTATTGGCAGTTAAAAACAAGAATACGCAAATCATAATACACTGCCCTAAGTGCTCTGATCAGAAAAATCCAGGGTGATACAAGAACACATGAACTGATTTCTTATCGAGACAGGGCAATCGCAGATGAATTGTAAGAGGAGCTGATACCTATACTAAAAATTAAAGGATGAGATGAAGTTAACCAAAAAGAAAAAAAGGAGGGAATAGTTTTTTACATGCATGCAAAAGTCTGGGAGGAACCAGAAATAAAGCATGATATTAGGGGTGGAGGGAGGGGGAGGGGACGGGGGAAAAAGTCAAGAGATGAGATCAGGGAAGAAAGAAAGCAGCAGATTAGGAAGGGACCAGCAAAGGAAGAACAGGGCATTATTTGATTTTCCAACAAACTTTCTCGTTGGAGAATGAAGAGTGAATTGGAGGAGACTAGAGGTAGAAGACTGGTCTTAAAAGACACAAAGATGTGTTTGAAGGCCAATAAAGACATACAGGCAAAAGATTGATGGTGCTCTAGAAAAATTATGTCACTTTGAATATGAAAAACGGATTTGGAAATATATAGAAAATGGAATGTGCATGGTAAGGGGTTGAGGATGAAGTCCAACTTTCTAGTCCATGCAAAGGAAGATCAACTGAGGTAGGCATGGCTAAAAGAAGAGCTACTTTCTGGAACAACTGATGTGCTCAGTAATTGGTGTTTTGTGTGAGGTCCTCTGTGCATCCAGGTAGCTACATATCAAGTGGGTAACTGAAGGCACACATGTGAAACCTTACAGAGATCTTGGCACGAAATGATGATTCAGAAATGGGCAGCTTACTGACGATGACTGATAGCAAAGCCAGTAGTCAAGAATACCCAGAAAGAGTCTGCAGATTGGAATGAGAAAATAGCTAAATGCAGATCTTTGGGGAACAATGCAAAAAGCAGACTGCTTCATTTATTCAGAAAAATAACTTTTTTTTAAAGTGGTGTTTCTTACAAAAGAGATGCTCTAGAGATCAAATCTGAAAATAAATATTTTAGTTCTATCTGTGCAGTGGTCTAATTAGTGATTCTTAGTCTTGAAAAAAAAATCTCTTTTGGGGAGTGAAGGTAGTTAAATATAATGAAGAATTCTAAGCTCTAATTTGACTCCTGGATTTAATGCCTGTGACAACTTGCAAACATTAAACAGCCTTCCTGAGGCTGTTTCCTCCTCCATAAAAGAGAAAACCACTAACTCAGAGAATGGCTGTGAAGATTAAGTTTTGTTTCAATTTACAGTTAGAATCACTTCACATAGTAAGTAGCTGGCACAAAACAGAAGCTCAATAAATGTTAGTTACCACTCTTTCATTAGATTATCCAGATGGGCCAAATGAATTAATAAAACATATGCTGTGCAGAACAACACAAACCCTACATGGATATAAAAATAATCTTTAAAAATACACTCAATCTCTTTTATTTGTCTTCCCCATATTTGAAGAATATTTGCTTTTACTCTAGCTCCAAAAGAGAAATTGTCTATGTATACTCAGGGTCGACATGGTTTCATGAGCCATAATAGTCAATTTTTGCAGTTCATTGAGTTGGCCATTGGGTAAGCCAAATCACCATTAAAACACCATGGTCTGGTTATTTAAATTGCACTGAAGTATCTCCACTAAAAAAAAAAAAAAAAAAACTTTTAAATTGCATTCTGGTTTATATAATTGGGTTTAGCACTTCGCAATTGATTGTTTTTGCTATAGGTTTGAGATTGGCATTACTGACCAATGAACATACCTTCCGTTCCATTTAAAATGCTGAGAAATGAAAACGGGTTATTTGGCGAATCCAGCTAATGCACAGTAAATTCAGGTCAGTAATTACAAGGCTTTAAAAGTATGGCTATCTCTGGGTAAAGGTTCGCTGCTTCTCAGTGACCCACGTCCTGGACTTGAGGAAGCTGTTTCCACAAAAGACATTCGATCAGTGATTCTCATATCTTCCTGTTGAAAGAGCAATTGAAAACTATCATGCTCTCAGAACATCATAAATTATAAAATGTTCAACTTAAAAATAATTAAATGCATTATTCCTATTTAATCAGATACCATCTTATATTAGTAGAAGGTAATGTACAAGAGGCTAAGGTCACAGGTTCTGAAATCAGACGGCATTTTACAAACGGAAAAAGCAAGACACAGATAAAATAAGCTTCTTCCCCAAAGTCATATAGTGATGAAGTATCAAAGCCAAGAGTCAAGCCTAGGCAATGCGAATACAACTCTGTCAAAAAGTGTTTGTGAGATTTAATAAGAACTCGTGAAAAGTGTTTACACAGTGCTTGGCTATTGATACCTACTGATCCTTTACTAACATAGACAAGACATTGTAGGTGCCAATAAAACATCCTATATAATAAAAAGCCAATATGCAAATTGTCCCTATCGGCGGGAGTTCAACGAACCGGGAGTTAGACGTGCGCTGACCACCAAGGGGTGGCGCGGAACATGGCAGGCGTCGGTGACACGGTGCTGGCAGCAGGTGGCAGTGGAGGCACTGCCTGCCCCATTGAGCCCCAACGAGAGCGGGACAGCAGCGGGATGGTGGAGCAGGTGAGCAGGCGGTACCAGGCCAAGGCGGGTGCGAAGGGAGGCCCTGGCCGGCGGTGGCTGGAGGCAGCAGGCAGCCGGGAGAAGGGAGGCCCCACGGCTGGCAGCCGGCAGCTGCTAGGGACCCTACCCATGCACAAATTTTGTGCGCTGGGCCTCTAGTAACAATAATAAAGGCAAGTACAAATGGGGATTCCATTTACTATACAGATGTCATCCTGAAATTTTGGAAAGGTATCCATTTGTTTAATGGCAGGATAGTATTATTGCCACTGTATTTTCAGGTGTGGTTACCAGCATAGGACATATGTGCCATGTGGATTCAGAGTGGGTTCTAAAGGGAAATTGCCTTGAACCTAGTCATAGCACTGATCTTTAATAGCTGTGCTACCTTTACAAGTTACATAACTTCTCTGGGCTTCAGTTGTAAAATGGGAACAATTTTAATGCTAAACCTGGAGAGGATTAAATGAGCTAATATGTTAATGTGTATATAATAGTGCCTATAATTAGTAAAGACTCATTGTCATCTACTGCTCATTACTGTTTCCAGAGGAGTCCTTGAGAGCACAGAATCTTTGTCAATTCAAAGAGAAAGAAGAACCATTTCTGATACACATACATGTACATATAAACTCAGAAATACTACTTTTTCATAATGAATAACTCACATAAATTATATTTTTCAAATTAGAATTTAAGGCTACTTTTATATTTTTAAAGTTAAAATTTAAAAAGATACACTAACTCTTTTTTATGTAGACTGTAATGATAGAGCAAAAAATCCTAAAAAGATGCAAACGATTTTTATAAAGGAAAAAAGGGTAGAATTGCAAGTACGTTCTAACCTCAAAAGTCCCAAAAGAAATGGTGCTTTTTGGCCCCCTTCTCAGGAACTTCTTTCTCCCAATTCTTTACATCTGCATGTTTCTCATCCTTCAAGTCTTGTTTGAATACCATCTTCTCAGAGCATCCCTCCCCTCTCCCCCATTTAGAAAAAGCTTCCCTGTTTGATTCACAATCAAACCTCCATCCTGTTTATTTTCTTCATCACACACACAAACAACAGTATGCAATTATTTTACTTGTTTGAATTTTTTCATCTCCCTGCTAGAACAAAAACTCAATTAGGAGCGAGATTTCTCTGTGTTGTGTCAACACTCATTCATTAGTTGCCTAATCCAGTATTTGGAACATATTAACACTTAACAAATATTTGTTGACTAAATTAATAAAGGGTATAAATAAATATCTGAATATTCCACTTGCATTTGGTGCTTTATCTGCAGAAAGATCCAATAATTTGGCCCTGGATTTATAAAACACAAGCTATGGACGTTTCTGCTTAACCTTCCTAAGGGTTGTTGTTGTTGTTTCCATGTCTTGCAAGGAGCTCAGGAACAGGGAAGAGTGGGCTGGGCAGGGCCTCAGAGGACAGAGGAGGCCCCTGTAGTGAGCGAGGTCACGTGGACACATTGGAGAACTCAAACAAAAGTCCACAAGCACTGGAATAATTAGGGCCACTTGTCACTCCTCCCTGGTCCTGAAATAAACTCTTAAGGGGTCTCTTTGTCTTGGCTTCCTCTACATGATTGCCAGAGAGGTCGTTCTGAGACAGAAATCTCACCAAGTCTGCCTGCTTAGGGCTCCACATAGCTCTCTGAATAAAGAACAAGCCTCGTGGCAGAAACACCAGAGTGGGCCATCTTTGTCAGGCTGCACAGTCCTCTAGTCTTTTCTTTCCCAGTTTCTTCATAGACTCGAAATCATTATAATAGATGCACAGGGTGGAAGATTTGCAATTCCAAGGACTTCCCACTCTCTCCCACTTTTCCATGGCTTCCCACATACTGTTCTCCTACCTGGAATACTCATCCTTATCTTTCAAACCTTGTTTAAGCACCTCAGTTTCAGAATGGAAGACTGTACACAGACATGAGTCCTTATGCGTGGCTTACAGATATACACTGAGTGGCCAGATTATTATGATCTCTGAATGCATAATAATCTGGCCACTCAGTGTATATCCTATATAATAAAAGGCTAATATGCAAATTGTCCCCTCGACCAGGAGTTCGACCAGCAGGCAGGCCGGCCAACCGCCCATGTCCCCTCCCCCTGGCCAGGCTGGCTGGACCCCACCCATGCACAAATTCATGCACCAGGCCTCAAATACACACACACACACACACACACACACACACACACACACACACACACTGAGTGGCCAGATTATTATGCATTCAGAGATCATAATAATCTGGCCACTCAGTGTATACTTCCTCTTTGTTCACAGGCATCCTTTGGATATATATATTAATTGGATGAAGCATACACACATATGCAAAGACCATTACCAGAAGAAGTGTTCAGCCTCTGAAAAAGAGGAGTCAAGCCCGGCTAGTGTGGGTCAACCTATGAACCAGGAGGTCACGGTTCGATTCCCAGTCAGGACACATGCCCAGGTTGTGGGCTCAATCCCCACTGCGGGGGCATGCAAGAGGCAGCCAATCAATGATTCTCTCTCATCGTTGATGTTTCTATCTCTCTCTTCTTCTCTGAAACGAATAAAAAAAAGAAAAGAAAAAGAGGAGTCAAAAACTCATATTCAGGAATAGACTATTGTCCTAGCCAAAACATAATCTGTACTACTTTCCTGGCTATCAGTGGAAATGCCCAGTGTTATCACTTCCCTTTTGTTCAACATCCTGCTTTCCAATTAAGTATTGAGACCTCTCCATGAAATCTCCACTACAGAATCATCTACCTCTTGATGGTCACCCCCCTACCAAAATACACCCCAAAAATGCATCTAATTAACTGGCACATCCAAGCATGGTGAGCACTTCTATATCTCCAAGCTTATTTTGAGCATCATTTTTCCCATTTCTGCATTTCAAAAGTTCTCCCTTATCCTTTGGAACCCTCCTCAGATATAGTCTCCAACCAGAAGCTTCTAAATGAATGCTGTTATTACCATTATCATTGTTTTTGTTGTTTCTTAAGTGAGTTCAAATTTTTGGATAGGACAGTCTCCAGTAGTTTCTGAAGCTGTAGAAAAGCCAGGGGAAGGATTCTCCTGTGCATTCAGATTTCTACACTCACTTATTGAGGAAGTTTAAGTCATTGTATCATATATGAACTAGAAAAACTGAAGAGGGGAAGAAACAAGTATACATAGAAATACATTGCAATGGTGTACATGTGCATGTGTGTGTGTTTGTGTGTATTTCTAAATCATATATGTGAATTATATTAATGTAAACACTGGACAAAAAATGCATATACAAATATATGTATATATGTATACAGTTATATACATATGATAGAGTTGATTCTTGTTATTTGCAATAGTCATGTTTTATAAAGTTTCCATAAACACTGAATCAGCAAATACTGAACCATGGCTCCTATGGTAAATGCAAGGTCAGGTTCCTGAGAACCTCCGGTCACCTGATCATCAACTGATGAGTACCTAACCTTGTTTGACATGCTTTTCTGTTTAAAGACAACTTACGATATATTGTTGATTTATTAACATTGAACCAGAGCCAACAGCTCTATAACTCATGTTTAAATGACACTTGTCTCTCATGTTTTTTCCCCATAAGGCACAGCCCAGCCTTCCTGCCCTTAGAAACCCTAACCAGCACTTCAGGACTGTGCTTGGGGCCACCTTAAACAGCAAAATCACCAACAAAGCCACAGACATGCAAAAAATGTGGCACTAAATAGATCATGGAAAGGACTCACTTGCAGTATTAGAGTGAAATAAGAAGACGGAGTGTCGCCTAATTCAATCTCATCCAGGAATGTGTACATCAGAAGACTCATAATTTTTTGCTGCTTAGATCATGTGGATATCTACTAATAACAGCAAAAGCACCTCAGGTATTGATTTGGGGGCTACAAATATATTTTAGCAAGTAGGTGGATTTGAAAATATGAAATCTGTGGATAATGAGGGTAGACTAGATAGATAGAAAGACAGATGATGCTCAGCCAGCATGGCTCCATGGTTGAACATTGACCTATGAAGCAGGAGGTCACTGTTCCGATTCCTGGTCAGGGCATGAGTGGGGTGTACAGGAGACAGCCAATCAATGATTCTCTCTCATTGTTGATGTTTCTATCTCTCTCTCCCTCTCCCTTTCCCTCTGAAATCAATAAAAATATATTTTTAAGTAAAGTAAGATCAGCCGTGGGCAAACTATGGCCCGCAGGCCGGATCCGGCCCATTCGGCTGTTCTATCCAGCCCGCGGAGCTGAAAGAGCGGAGGGTTCTCTTGCTCTCCCCTCCGCTCCTTTACTTTGAATTTATATTAGTTCACACAAACACTCCATCCATGCTTTTGTTCCGGCCCTCCGGTCCAGTTTAAGAACCCACTGTGGCCCTCGAGTCAAAAAATTTGCCCACCCCTGAGTAAGATAGATGAGAGAGAAAAAGAGAGAGATCTTCCACATGGATGAAATCTATAGGGTCAGTGTTCATCTTGTACCTTGACACATAAGAGGAGCTAAAAAGTATCAGTAAAATAAAAGAATAGAAACCTACATGTCTTTCCAGGTAATCTACTTAATTGTGATCCTTAAAATAGTAGCCAGAGGCTTTTTTTTAGAAAGAGAGATTAGATTTTTATTATTTCTTCTTTTAAAGTGTGTAACACTTGTATTTTTAATGAAAAAGACATATATTAATATTGGTAAAATATGGAAAATTTCTAGAGCTAAAAAAATGCAAATCACCAGTCTTCCTATCCTATCTAATAAAAGAGTAATATGCAAATTGACCATCACTCCAACACACAAGATGGCTGCCCCCATGCGGTCAAAGATGGCTGCCCCCATGTGGACACAAGATGGCCACCACAAAATGGCCAGCAGGGGAGGGCAGTTGGGAGGGACCAGGCCTGCAAGGGAGGGCAGTTGTGGGCGATCAGGCCAGCAGGGGAGGGCAGTTGGGAGGGACCAGGCCTGCAAGGGAGGGAAATTGGGGGCGACTGGGCCTGCAGGGAAAGGCAGTTGGAGGGGACCCAGGCCTGCAGGGGAGAGCAGTTGGGGGGGACCAGGCCTGCAGGGGAGGGCAGTTAGGGGTGACCAGGCCTGCAGGAGAGGACAGTTAGGAATGACCAGGCCTGCAGGGAGGGCAGTTAGGGGCAAACAGGCTGGAAGGGGAGCAGTTAGGCATCAATCAGGCTGGCAGGGGAGTGGTTAGGGGGTGATCAGGCTGGCAAGCAGAAGTGGTTAGGGGCAATCAGGAAGGCAGGCAGGTGAGCAGTTGGGAGCCAGCAGTCCTGGATTGTGAGACATGCTTTTCTGTTTTCTGGATTGTGAGAGGGATGTCCAACTGCCTGTTTAGGCCCGATACTGGGCAGTCAGACATCCCGATCGGGCCTAAACGGGCAGTAAGACATCCCTCGAGGGGTCCCAGATTGGAGAGAGTGCAGGCTTGGCTGAGGGACACCCCCACCACCGTGCATGAATTTCGTGCACCGGGCCTCTAGTAATGAGATAAAGATCATTAGAAATTTGATGCATTTCTTCTCAGTATTTTTTATGCAATGCATATATAGGTGTACTAACATCTTTAAAAACAAAATTGGAACTATACTCTTTTCTATCGTGCTTTGATTGTTTTTTGTGTGTTTTTTTTTTGTTGTTGTTAATTCTATACCAGCATCCCGTATTCACTGAATTTCAGCTTTAAATTCCTCCCCATCTCTCTTTTCAGAAAGACAAACCCATCTGCAATTGCTAAATGCACTCTAGGCTCAGCAACCTGCCGCCTTTGCTGAATAAATGCCTATGACGGCCTCTACTGGGGAGACTTAGAAGAAAAAAATCTAAAGACTGCAGTGCTTGGCTTTTTCCTTTAATTTTTGTATTCCTTGAGAGATTCTCACTTAGCTTAAAAAAAAAAAAAAAGAAAAAAAAAGAATCATTTACAAAGGTGCAAGGAAGCTTACCCTAAAATAGATTGCCTATATCAAAATTGACCTTTGCATAAATGCATGTATTTCATAGCAATTCGGCTCAATCACATTTCCCAGGTAGACATATTCACACAATTTAAACACCAGAATTAAAGTTTTAAAATGTACGTTTTAGTAACTCTCCAAAAGCCAAAAAGTTTAATCCATGTTCAATCTCTCTTGACATTATTGTTTTCCAATACAATGAGAGCTAATGGTGGATGTCTCTGTCTTTGTGAATTCCAAAAAGGCATTCTGGGCTGAAAGAAAGGAGCAATTCCAACTCTTTTGTTCTCTTAGGAGTTGCATGATTATCTTGCCACAGGCAAAATTACTGAGCAAACTTAGTCAACTACAATAATATATAGCGCTAACATGGCAAAACTCTCAGGTAGGCTAGCTGATACTTAAAATACCTGATTTTTCTTTTCTAATATTTTATTCTTTACCCTAACAAAAAGAAACTACACAGTGCCAAAATCAAAGAAAACTAAGATAATTGTGAACGATTAAGTGAATTAAGTTCATTTTTTAAAATGCCATTAACACATATAATTTGTTTATTATGTGAAAAGAATTAATTAACTCATTATAGTATTATAGAGGGAAAAATAATGTGTTATACGTTGACATATTCTGGATTCTTTGAATACCTTTTAAATTGCCATGTAGTCATTAGGTAAGTGTTGAAATTAAAATAATTTTAGGCTGTTAATCCCAAAATATGTCCAAATGTTAATCATTAAAAGTTATTGCTTTAGTAAGATGAATTAAATTAACATGGGAATCATTTTTATTAACGATCAATTAAAACAAAAGTTATTTCTTGTGCCCCCAAAAGTGAAAAATAATATTGTTTCATTTTAAAGTATTTAAAATTATATTGTAAATTGTATAGTCCTAGACTTGAACTCAACAGAACTAAGTTCAAAACCAAACTGGACACTTGCAATTCAACAAGCCAGGAGGGGTACCAATTTCCTTTGTTTCTAGAAGACTTCTTTCTTCTCTCACACACTCTTTTACCAACATTGGCTCTCACAAAAGTTTTTCTAGCCACTCAGTGCAAGTATTTGCTCCTCATCATGGGATATCCCTGTATAAAGGATGGTTTTCATCCACCATCTTTCAAACAATCAACAAGCCATACTGACCCTCCCATGAATTTTAAGTCACTATCAGTTGTGCTACTCCATGTGCTTTCATCACTCCCAGAGGAAGAGACAGTCAAGTGTATACTTTTACTACCACTAATTATCATATTTAACATTTATTGGGTTCTTATGAGATCTGGGACCTCTCCTAAGCAGTTTACATACATTGTCTCATTCTACGCTTCACAGAACCCATACATGATAATTATTAGCAGTGTGCCTCTTTGGAAAAGAACTTAAAATTTGTAAACCTTGGTGGAAAGGGCAAAGGGATTAAACAAATAAAAGAAAAGAAAAACTCATAGACATAGACAACAGTATGGTTATTACCAGAGGGAAAGGGGGCAGAAGGGAGATAGGGAGGGTAAGAGGGGAATAAATGGTGATGGAAAGAGACTTGACTTGGGGTGATAAACACACAATACAATATACCAATGATGTATTATAGAATTGTACACCTGAAATCTATATAATTTTATCACCTCAATAAATTAAACTAAAAAATTTTGTAAACCTTAGTTTTCTCATATGTGAAATGGGAGTGAATCTACACTAATAAAAGATAAATATGTAAATTGACTGTACCTCCATGATGCCCACCAGCCAGCCAATCAGGAGGGAATATGCAAATTAGCAGGACAAAGATGGCAGTGGCCCCGCCCCCCAGCCGCTCCAGGCATGGCGTGGCGGGGCAAGGCAGGATGCCTGCTATGAGGGGGAGGGCAGGGCACGGAGGGAGCTACAGGAGCGGCGCTCTGGCCGGAGCGAAGTGAAGCCTGCAGACTCTGGCTGGAGTCAGTGAAGACTCCGGTCAGAGCAAAGACTCCAGCCGGAGTGAAGGCAGAAGGCAGCAGCCAGAGTGAAGGCCTGGGTCCCAGGTGCCGGAGGAAAACCTGTGCCAGCAGCCAGGTGAAGGAAGGCCTATTGCAAGAATCTTCATGCAACAGGCCTCTAGTTAGTAAACAAGCTGATTAGGTGGTACTAGGAGAGACAGGATTCACATCCAAGCCTGTAGGTCCTTTTCCCAAGCTTGAACTCAACCGACCTTGGTCTTTAGCACTTTCAAGTGATCAACTTTGGGCAAGTGAGCACCCTGCCAGTTTTCACATCTGCACACACAGATAAAATCACTCACTTTATGGAAACATTGACAGGATTAGATGCCATTCAGCCTGCGAACCACAAATCGGGTCACGTGGCACATCCTTGGAGCGTCACACATGTTAATTCCGTTACACAAAGGCTTAGGCTATTAGAACCAAGACTACAATTAGCAAACATAACAAGCATGTGTCCTCCATATGGTAAAAACACAACCAAATATTTAAATTCTATAGCACCCCTGCCACACTAGGTTATACATTCAATGCAGCCAGTAGGCAACTGTGGGAGAGCTGAAGTGACTGGAAATGGTTGTATGTTGCAGAGCATCATGTTGACGGCAGGGACTGTCGAAGGAAAAATTGCACCAAAGTTAAACAGGCAAGGAAGACTTTAAGACTGTTGCAATAAGGGGAGGAGGCCGGAGCTCAGTCTGAGTTCAACTCCACTGAAGCAAAGGGTGGAAGGATTTTTAGGGTGAGAGGGAGAATACAGGCCATCTGTTTGCTAATTGGCTTTACCCAAAAGAAAAGTAAAGTCTCTCCTATCTTTGTGACAGAAAGTAGATTTACAACTTGGAGCAAGGCATCTAAGAAAGGTAGGCTCCCATCTTCCCGCAGACCCTGTGAGAAAGCGAGAAAGTGGTGGCATAGCCCTGATGTTTACATTTCAAAGGGATGGCTCCCCGGTCCTTGAGAAAGACATTCCTGGGTTGTAACACTGGCGAGAGGTGTTTTTTGGAATTGTTTTTGTTTTTGTTTTTTTACATATACCTCAAAAGCAGAGAAAGAATTTAGAATTACAAGTTTTCTAAAGTAGATGCTCAGAGAAAAGTGAGATCAGGGCCTAGAGTTAGGAAGAAGCCTGTCTTAAGTAGAGTCAAACTCAGGGGCCTTTCAGGCCATCTTGGTCAGGGAACAGCAGTGAGGGTGGATGGGGGATGGGCAGCCACTCCACTTTTCCCGACATCCTGCACGTTCCCGGCACTGTGTGCTATGTGACATCATTTTTACTCGTTTCCAGAATAGCTATTTGCACCAAACAGGTAGAGAGAGAATCTAACCAGTCACTTCAGAGGAGGAGAAAATAAACAATCTGAGGAGCTTGATTTAGTTACACAGTCATTAAGGCCTTTAAATCAGTTAATCATACAACACATTGACATCAAACTTAGGTTTAAAAGACACACTTTGCCAGGCTGGTGTGGCGCAGTGAGCGAGCACCAACCTATGAACCAGGAGGTCACCCGTTCAATTCCCAGTCTGGGCACATGACCCGGTTGTGGGTTAGATCCCCAGTAGGGGGCGTGCAGGAGGTAGCCAATGGATGTTTCTCTCTCATAGATGTTTTTATATATATCTCTCCCTTCCTCTCTCTCTAAAATCAATAAAAACATATTTTTAAAAAAAAAAAAAAAAAAAAGATGCACTTTGGTGCTTGTTATACAATATCATGTTGACAGCCATGAAAATATTCCAAAAAAGGAATCAACAGAGTTGAACATAAATGAATGGAGTAAATATAAATAAGCAATAGATACAGTTAACCAAAAATTACTGTTTTCATGTTTTTCTAAACAAATCTACATTAAATGTCCTCTCACTAACATGTAGATTTATGATAATATTTTGTTTGATGTATAAGCTTCATTTTATTACATTTCAGTTAAGGAAGGATGTCCTAATTTTCTGAATTATATTGACTAGAAGTCTCCTGTGGAGTCAGTCTTGTCAGTTGGCTTATTAGTTAATTAAGTGTCATTTTATACCTTATATTCTAAATTCCAGGCACCCAAAAGAGCTCACTTTAAGATTCTCCTCTCTATCAGGTATCTGCATAATTAGTCTCATTTTAGAATACCTATTATTCAATCCACAATAGAACTGAACGATTAATTTGGGCCACATGCAATTATGCAGAAAGGTCAGATGCTACTCATAATAGAACTCTGTTTAAAAGTGTGTTTGGGGACAGCATTAATATGGTTATCCACGAGACTTTAAGGGGCAGAAACATCTCCAAATGCAATTAAATGGGCTGTAAAGTACTCAACTTGCAATTTTTCATTTTTAAAGCAGGAGACTTTTTGAATGTTGTACAAAATGAATACTTCTAAGACCAATCAAATTGGGGATGATTTACGTCAAGAGACGACAAATTCATTCCCTAAAGCAGAAAGCACATTATTTGGCCGGCAACTTCCTGTGTGAGTTTCAAGTTATAAAGAGCTTTTCTGGAGCAGTTGTTCCAAAACCCTCAAACAAAGTTAATAATGAAAGTGCTGGTTTTATCCATCTTGGGTAATTTGAACTATATAGCCATAAAAATTACAGTTAGAAGTATGGATGTGTGGATTATAAAGTATCCCCAGAACCCAAATGTCCATGAATTTATAATTCTGTGTTCTTCAACAATATTATGTTTGCCTGTTAAATGCAAATTTCTGAAGGATATTTCACTCTGGAGGACGTTCCAAAGATGCCTCTGTCACTATTAAAGGTATATGTATATTTTACAGCCCAAGGCAGGTTTATAAAATGCTCCTTGCTTCCTCTACCTGGAGAAGATTTTGCTGATAAAAGGAAAATGATGGAGGAACAAAAAGGCAGAAAACTACAGCAAGACCTGACAATAAAATGCTTTTATCTGCACCAACCAATGGTAGTACACATCTAGACACACACATTCTGGTTTAAGAATAAGTACAAAGAAAAATGTGCACATGAGCGATGGAGGTATCTTTACTTATTATTTCTTAGCAACAAAAAGAGTACATGTGGAATTTTTATAGATTTAGACTTCATTCAAGAACTTCGCATGCATTAAACATGTACCTATTATGTAATAATGAAACAGTGGTTGTGGGAGATAAAAGCTTGAGTAAGGCACAGTCATTCCCTTAATGACTGTCCTTTAGAATGGAAATATGGAGGGTGCGTTTGCTCAGCAGACACAGGCTTACGGATCTCCGTATCAATCTTGGTGCAATTTTTTGCCACGCTAGATGACTTTGGGCAAGTCTCTGAATCTCTGAGTGCCTCAATTTTCACATCTTAAAAAATGATCATTTAAGTAATCTCCCATTTGTTAGTGACAGGATAATTCACTCCAACTTGCTTACTATGCAAAAGGAATATTCATTTGCTCATATAACGAAAAGGCAGAGAGGAAAGAGTAGAATTATGTTGAGAAGAACAAGAACCTAGGACTCAAAATCCTGTGAATTTTGGAACTCAGAAGCTCATCTCTTTATCATAATTAGTACGTGCTCATCAGGACAGTTTGCCTCTTGCTGTTTCTCAAAGCTAGTGATGTTGTGAAAGTTCCTGTTCCACCAAGAGAAGATTCTTTAACCTGTGGTAACCTATGTAACCTAAATAAAGGAAGAGAGCGAGAGCGAGAGCGAGAGCGAGAGCGAGAGAGAGAGAGAGAGAGAGAGAGAGAGAGAGAAGAATCCTGGCCATATCAATCCCCAGATGAAACCCTCTCAGTCTTTATATTGCACAGATGACAAAATCTAATCTCATTACACAGCATTCAAGGTCCTTTGCAATCTCCCCTAAAGCCTACCTTCTCATCTCAGTACCCCTTTCACGCCACGCTCACTTCATTTTGCATCTAATTAACTATCACATTCAAGCATGGTGAACACTTCCCGAAGTCCACGCTTACCTTGAGCATTTCCTTCTCCTCCATGTCATTTTTCCCATTTCTGCATTTCAAAAGTTCTCCCTCTCCTTCAGGGGCCCTCCTCAGATATAATCTCTCCTGTGAAGTGATCTCTCATCTATCTCTTCAAGTTATTTGAACAGACAGATTCACTATCTACACTATTCCAAGTGTTTAAGATAAAATAAGATACACTTCTCCCTTGTGACAGCTTTTTATTATTATTATTATTACAGTGTTATAGGACCAAATGGAGCTCTGTATAGAGTACAAAGGAGCAAATCCAATCCAGATAGTGGGAGTGGAGGAGGAGGAAAGTCCTAGAAAGATTTCCTAAAGGATGTGCTGCCCAGTGTAGAAATGTGGCTTTCTTTCTTCTAAGTCCTGGTTAGTTCCCTAAGAGAAATTCAATGAGGGTCTGCATTGCTGCTACATGTCTGTTTTTTTTCATTAAAATATTAGTAATAACATTAATAATAATCATCATAATAATAAAAACAAGCTTGCTTGGAGTACATACTATTTGCCAATCCCTGTACCAGTTGCTGTCCATTCGCTAGCTCATTTCTTCTTCAGAGCTGCATCTCTATGAAAAAATGTAATGTCCATCACTGTAATCTGACCTTCCATGTTATAGGCTGACCTAATAAAAAAAAAAACTTCAAAAGCAGAGACTGTGATTGGCTGAAGGAAGGTCACAAGAACTGAGCTAGACCAATGAGATTTCAACCCTAGGATGACTGTGGGATTCAGAAGCCTCCAAGCCTTGGATCAGGCTATTTCATCTGCCTGGAAGACCATCTCTGCTTTGCCCACCTGGCAAATTCCTGCTCATTTTTCAAAATGAGGCTCATATTTATTCTTAGACTTTCCCACACACATTTCATCTCTTCCTTTTTTGACTACGGCTGCTTCTTAAACCATGTCCACTCTGACACCTTCCATATGGTGTTAGTTGCACATACACTAACACATGATCTGCTTGGACGCAGATCCTATGGCTTATTTATCTTCTGATTGCCAGTGTTATGCCAGTGCCTAGCATATACTTTTTAAATGAACAAATGAATGGGTGAAGGAATAAATGAGTGAAGTTATAAAGCTCAGGTGGATATAGCTCCGAATGACATTTATCAGAATAAACAGGTTCTCAGATAAAGGTCATCTCATATTAAGTTCTTAGAATACCTTGAGTCCTTGTTCTCATTTGATCCCCACATGCTGATTTTTATTGACTCCCATTTTTCTATATTGCATTTTAAAAACAGCATGACTGTTGGTATATTCCTGCTAACGTTTGTCACTAACTCCACCCAACTTGTGGAATAACTGCACTGAGACAAGAACAGTGGTCTCATCCTGAGTCCCTCCACAAACTTCCTCAGAGAAACAGAAGAGGTTGTGGTGCCAACCGTCTCATTAAACAACAAACTTAAGGGCTAAGATGTCAGAATCATGGGCTTTTATCTGCGTCTCATTGTTAGTCTTCCTGAGTGTGGAGGAGAATATTGGGATGATTCCAGATGAAAGACAGTGAAGTAGATGTCTCTGACACATGAATCCACCGTGTCGAAGTTTCTTAGCAAGGATCATCCTGTCACAGCTGTTAGAATTTACGCCTTTATCCATGTGACATTTTAACAGGAGACGAATCCAAGTTATTATAAACAGATAGAAACCATTCAGTCCAAAATGGCTCAGAGTGGCAACTACATCCTGCTGACAAGCTTTGTTTCAGAACTTTGCAAACATTATTCTTTCGTATTTTATTTTTCCCCCTCTACAAAGCTTAAAGTGTTTCAGGCTTTTGTCCTATAAAATTTAAAACTGCCGGTTTAAAATGTATATTTAATTACATCCTGAGATGTGAGTGATGGAAATACGTAGTCATTTAACTAGCTCAGTGGTGGAGAGAAAGTTAGGTGGCTGTGATTTGCTTGATTTGCGTGTTCTCTCGGTGCCAGTGGCCTTAGTATCAAACAGGAGAGAGATCTAGGGAAATGGAAGAATAAATTGAATGGATATTTGGGAAAGGCACTTGAGTGGGTGGAGAGTAAGAGCTTTCAAGTAAATTACCAGTGTATGTACATTTCCCAGATGGCTCTGAGTTTTTTATTTGAACTGACATGGGTTGGATAAATGTATTGCTATCCTCCTTGCCTGGCACAAACAAGAGACAGACAGGGAAGACATAAAATTTAAACAGCATATGAAGAATAAACACATGCCGGAGGACAGCCTGCAGCTCCTGGGTCCACAGTGCCTCTGCATCGATGAATACAGCCTACCTAATAACACTTCGGGACTCCCAGTGTATTCTTCTGTCTCCTCCCCTGCGGGTAAGTGCTCAGCTAACAGAGCGAGAATGCTTGTTGGATGAATTACAAAGAATGGCTTTCCCCGCTTTAGATAGGCAGACCTGTTTTCAAACCAAAGGGAGAGCAACACAGCTATTGTAAAGGTACAATAAAATGACATGTGCCAGACAGCACTCAAAGGGAGAGATGCACCATGTTGTGGGGAGTTGTCCTGGGCTCCCCAGGCAGGATTTGCTAATAATGAAATACCGTCACTTGAGACTGTCTGACTACACCGAGCACAAGTTAAGGCCAATGAGAGAAGCAGCACCAGGTGAGTGAATTAGCAATCTCGTCGTTTCCAGGTTGTCCCTCGGAAACAATGCTGTCTACCATCCCTAGCTTGGAATGTTAGTCATAGTATGTTTTATGCCAATTATGGACACAAAGCAGCCGGCTCCCAGTCTCTCCAAGGTACTGTGCAGTGTCCCTGGGCTACGAGAGGCCCCGCACAGCCAGCTTTGAGCTAAGACAATGATGTCCAGGTGTATTAGTTATACCACTATTTGATTCAACTTGATTCTAAATGTAAATTTGATGCATAAAACGTATAAAGTGAAGACATGGGTCTGGTTGATGACCTGGTAAAGGGACAATGACACAATCCTTCACCTCCTCCTTCCTCCCTCAGCCATATATAAACTGCCTAAATTACAACAGCTATGAAAAACGTACTGGTCCACATTTACACTGAAGACAAAGGCAATGAAAAGACAGCTGGAGTGACTTGAAAGATCAGGGTTTAAGTTCTGGCTCTACCATGGGCCTGATAATGAACAGGAAACATTGTAGGTATATATATGACATTCATGCTCACCTTTATTTTCAATTTTTCTTTTCCCCACCATAAAACTTCTCATATTCTCTCAAATGTTAAGTGACTTAATCAAGGTCAAATAACAAATAAGTGGTCCAAATAAGACTGCACTCTGATCATGGCCATTGAAGCCAGGTGCTTATCATAGAATATTCACTTAAAAAATTCACAAATGCTTATTCAACATTATCTTAAGAGAGAAGGGGATCTTAATTTGGAGGCTTAATTTTATAAAAGAGAAAAAGAAAGACGGGAAGGAGGAAGAAGGGAAGGAAAAGAAGGGGAGGAATAAGAAAGGAAAGGAGGGAAGGAGGGAGGACAAGAGGAGAAGGAAGAGGAAGAGGAAGAGGAGGAGGAGGAGGAGGAGGAGGAGGAGGAGGAGGAGGAGGAGGAGGAGGAGGAGGAGAAGAGAGAGAAAACACAGCATCCTATACTACATGTCTACCAGCTACATGGTTGTTCTTCTGTAACAATTCTTGTACCACTTTTTGACACTGGGACATATTTGCCCACTCAAGGCTCTTGCCTTTTGCCCCTGAAATATCTAAAATAAATGTAATGATAACAAAAAGGTTCACAATTACTCTTTTTGTCTGAATGATTCGGGATAGTCAATATGTTTAGGAGAAAACTCAATAAGATGATATTTTACCCATTTTTCAGTTGAGAAGACTGGGGCAAAAGAATAGTATACATTGTGAAATGATCGCCAAAATCAAGCTAATTGACACATCCATCCTCTTACATTTTTACCTTTATTTTTGGTAACTGCCGCCACTGATATTAACTGCAAACAGGCTCTTCTGACTCCCTTTCTCCAGTTAGTATAGACTGTAGAATGTCTTAGAACAAAGTCAAGTTTTATCATTTACAAAGCATTTAAAGGACTGATGTCTGACTCTAAATTTGCTTTATCACTTGTGCCACCTTAAACCCTCTAAGCCTCAGTCTCCATACCCATTAGATGAAGATTATTATAACAGTACCTGCCTGAAACACCTATAGGGAAGATTAATTGGAATCATGTATATAAACACACTAGAGGCCCGATGCACAAAGATTCGTGCAAGAATGGGCCTTCCTTCCCCTGGCTGCCAGCACCGCCTTCGCTCTGGCCAGAGCAGCCTTTCTGCCTTCCCACGCTGCCCAGAGGCCCGGAGTGGCTGGGGTGGTGTGGAACGCCTGCGTCATCGCCATGGTGATGACGCAAGCATCCCGCCCCGCCCCTGGCCGCTCAGCGCCTGTGTATGCAAATTTACCCACCATCTTTGTTGGGTTAATTTGCATGCTCACCCCTGATTGGCTGGTGGGCGTTACAAATGTACAGTCAATTAGCATGTTATTCTAGTAAGAGTTAAATTAATTGTAGCTGTTTCGTTATTAGGTACCATATTACTTCCCGAATGTTAAAACTTTATACATGGCCTTCAAAGATCACTGAATTCTGGTCTGAACCTTTCTTTTCAAATCTGTCTCTTACTATATATCTACCTTCACCCTGATACCAGCCTAATTAAACTACTCAATCTTACTTGGATAGTGTGTATAACATAACTGTATGGAAAATACTGTGGCATCAATAAAGTTAAGCAAACAGTTTCTTACATATTACTTTGTATTGAGCAAAATGTAATTAAAGTGATTTAAAGATACCATGGATTTTTGACAGTTGTCTCCCCAGGGAGCTAGTTTGATGTGATATTAAAATATGTTTCATTATATCTAATGGAAATTCAAGAGGAATGCTCTTTGCAATTCAAAAGAGACAAAAATCTCAGAATAAAAAATTCATTTTCAATCCCTGCAGAGTTCATTATGAACAACAGAGTGCTAGAAATTAAAACACTTCAATGTATTTAATAAGGTTCTATAATGGAATGACATTTATGTTTAGATAAATTCCCCATTCTCTCTTCTCCTTTATCCTTCTAAACTCTATGCTGAGGGGGAAAGTGAACTGCTCATGTGATTTAATTGGTTAATTATGGCTAGATTCACGAGCAAAGTGGAAAGTTGAAGCAATTATCTAGATTATTAAAGTTTAGAAACCTTTCCCCCCAATATCGTGATATCCCAGTCAGAGTGGGCTATGATTGCTGTATTAATTGAGACCAACCTGTTTATAGTTGTGGGAATGTGCATGCTTGGAGAATAAAACTGAAGTGTTAAGGCCAGAATTAATTGAATCAGAAGAGAATATTAATATAACTTCATTTAGACACTTACGTTTGAAAGTTGCTTACATTTTTAATATTTTATCATCCTTCCTCCATCCTTCCTGTAACTGGGGAAGCATAAGCATAAATGGAATCCAATGAGTGAAATGCATGTACTTTACTTTCCTGCCCTTTAATTGCATATATTCTGTTACACTATTTTTTAAATATCATAAAATAATCTTCAAAAATAAGCTTCCAAAATCAGATGATGGTCATCAGAATTTGATATTATCTACACAAACTCTTTATCCTGTTTTGTTTCTTTGGTAGCCCCACCAAATTATGAATTCATTAGTGCTGAACTTAGATTAAGGGGGAAAAGGTATATTATCCACTCACTTGGTAGCTTGGACATGCCAGTTTGTACCTCATGCAGATGAAAAAGGCAAAATGAAAACAGGAAGAATGGCACGTTCGGAACTAAACTCCCCACGTGCTTTCAAGTTTTTTGGCCCAACTTCAGCACTTTTTTAAGCTACACAAAACATTATGGAAGGCACTGTTTCTTCTAGATTCTATAAAACCTCTCTCTTGAATCCAGGGACTACTCTTCTTCTCATTCTATGCATTTGATCTCTAACTAATGGATCTCATTGATTGGTACCCAAGATTTAGTTGGTCTAATAGGTCTATGTATCTAACTTATTGCATGCAGCAGAACTGTATTTGCAAATCAGTTGACCATATCTCAATAAATCTACTTCTAGACTCTAGATTTTTCTATTTTTTATCCTGGTACCCATGACACACTCTCTTGTGTATTATAGCTAGAAATTCTTGATCAAAAATGGCACCTTCGGATTAATTTAAGCATTGGTCCAATTCATTATTCCCACAATGGGAAACTGCTTACAATTAAAGAAGTAAACAGCAACAGGCCACACCATCCATGTACTGCCAAATTAAGAAACGTATGCCTCACAGCACAGCTTTTAGGAGGGCAGGAATTTAAAAGTGACAGCTCTCCATTTAGAAGTCAGAACATGAGACCACCAGGCTCTAGAGTTACCATGCTAATGTGGCTCTTAAGGCATCACGGTGATTAAAGAAAGCACTCTGAAAGAGAAAAATAATCTTTTGGTTCTTGCAGCTGATTGCTGATGGTGTGTGCATCAGAAAATAAAGCCGGCCGACTTGAAAAGGAAAATTAAAAAGAAAACAAATAAACAGCTGCTCGATTCTCGATGGGACCAGTAATTACAGAACCACGCAGTGTGCCCTGCTACCTGCATGATCCACATTTCAGAGTCAACGTTTTTGAGGTCTGTTAGCATGTTTAACTGTTTTCCAATTGATCCGATTCTTCTAAGGAGGTATATATTTCTGAGATGAGTTTTTTAATTTGTTTTTTATTGCCAACAAGCTGCAAACAATCAGACTTTAAAACATCTGACTTGATTAGAGTAGTTTGTTTCTCAGTGTTTCTCAAACTTTAGCATGCAAATGATTCTCCTGAGGATTGGGTTACAACTCAGATTCTGACTCAGAAAGTCTGGAATGGGACCTAAGATTATGCATTTCCAACTGGCTGGTTTCATGTCAATATCTTTCTATTAAGGACTCTGTAAATATTTTTTTAATATATTTTTATTGATTCCAGAGAGGAAGGAAGAGAGAGATAGAAACATCAATGATGAGAGAGAATCATCAATCGGCTGCCTCCTGCATGCCCCCACTGGGGATAGAGCCTGCAACCCAGGCATGTGCCCTGACCAGGAAACAAACCTTGACCTCCTGGTTCATAGGTTGATGCTCAACCACTGAGCCACGCCAGCTGGGCTGCAAATGTTTTTTTTTTTAACTGAGCGAATGAATTAAAAATTAAATTCATGTAGCTTATAAAATACATTTTACACCCCTCCCCAAAAAAAGTATGGCACATAATTTTCCCTCTCTACAAACTATTATAAAGAAAAAACTGGAGCCCTAACCGGTTTGGCTCAGTGGATAGAGCGTCGGCCTGCGGACTCAAGGGTCCCAGGTTCGATTCCGGTCAAGGGCATGTACCTTGGTTGCGGGCACATCCCCAGTAGGGGGTGTGCAGGAGGCAGCTGATTGATGTTTCTCTCTCATCGATGTTTCTAGCTCTCTATCCCTCTCCCTTCCTCTCTGTAAAAAAGCAATAAAATATATATATATAAAAAAAAGAAAAAACTGGAAAGATCATTTTATTTAGACATACAACTAAAAGTAAGCAGATATAAATAAAATAGTTACAGAATAAAACAACACAGTGTTAGACACATATTAATTATTCACTGTGTTGTACTTATTGTCCTTATTTTTATTTTACAGGAAAAGTCTATCTATACTGTCTGTATTTCTTAACCATCCAAAGTCTTCCTGCTATCTCTATGCTTTTAATTCCCTTGGACCCTACATTTTTTTTAGTCTCTGCATTACCATTTCCTCCACTGTTCAACAGGTGACACTCTATCGCTGAGCAGATACTTCAAAGGATGACTCCCTCGCTCACTTAGAAAGACATATTAAATCTTTGATAAGGCCTTGAAAAGGAACAGAATCTTTTAATGTCTAATCAAACTTTACTAGCTGACCTATTTAATTGGGTGACTAGAGGGAACTAGGGGGAATGTCAAAGCCGTGAGCTTGAATGTGCCGTAGTGAGCTCCAGATTATAGAATCCTGTGCCTCAAACTTCCTCACTCTACGGAATACATACAATGCGTGCATTGCTTTAAAATAGTAGGTGTTCAATAAATGTGTGTGAAATAAGTTAAGTACATGACTGGCTTCATAAAAGAATATAAAAATCTTGCTCCCAAGGGCCACTTCGAATTGAGTGTCAGAAAGTGAATACTACCCTAGCCGGTTTGGCTCAGTGGATAGAGCGTTGGCCTGTGGACTAAATGATCCCAGGTTCGATTCCAATCAAGGGCACATGGCTGGGTGATGGTCTCAATCCCCAGTGTGGGACATGCAGGAGGGAGCCGATCAATGATTCTCTTTCATCAATGATGCTTCTATTTCTCTCTCTCCATCTCCCTTCCTCTCTGAAATCAATAAAAAAAATATTTTTTTAAAAAAAGAAAGAAAGTGAATACTAATGGTTAAAAAACAAGCAAGAATTTTTATTCTGAGTCCCCTGAAGTGACGTCATTGGGAACTAGATTCATTCTCTTTCCCCACCGTGGAAGTCTTGGGGAATTCCATGTCTCTGGGAAGCTCCGGTCATGCTTGTATTTCCAGGTGTAGGGCAATGACAGTAAAATGAACTGTAGACATCCTGGGTGGCCATGCTTTGCTCTCCTAAGCATCCTCTGCTACTACAAGTACCTCAGTCACACCCTAACCCAGCTATGAGAGAGAGAGGGAGGGGAGGAGGAGGATGCTCACCCTAGGTAACAGGTGCTAAGAACAGATTGCTTGGAGCCAGGGAAATCTGTGTTCATGCCGTTACAACTTGACCTTAAAAAGTGTATTATCTTTTGTGAACTTCATTGTTCTCATCTGTAATTTGGAGTAAGTACATCACTTTAGAGGATGATTTGTGAGGATTAAATAAAATAAGGTGTAAAGACCACTGTATTAGGGTTTCCAGATAGATAGATAGATAGATAGATAGATAGATAGATAGATAGATATTATATTTGTTATATATTATGAAGAGATTACATATATATTTATATATAATTGAAAACACCTACATTTGTTTTTTATTTCATTTAGGGCTTACCTTAGGGCTTATCTAAGTATCTATCAATTTTCAAAAGAAACACTTCCTTGTAAGTAATTCTCACCTATTAAAAATGTACTCTTTCTGTGGTACATTTATACCATGGAATACTATGCAGCTGTAAAAAAAGAAGGATCTCTTACCCTTTGAGACAGCATGGAGGAACCTGGAGAGCATTATGCTAAGCAAAATGAACCAGTCAGAGAAAGACAAGTATCACACGATCTCACTCATATGTGGAATCTAATGAACAAAATAAACTGATGAAGAAAATAGATCCAGAGACATAGAAGCATGGAACAAAATGATGAACCTCAGTGGAAAGACGGGGGGCAAGGGGAGGAAAAATTAACCAAAGAATTTATATGCATACATTTATAACCCATGGACACAGACAATAGAGGGGTGAACGCCTAGGGGGAGCGGGGGAGGGAGGAGGGATCAATGGGGGGAAAAGGGGAACATTTGTAATACTTTCAACAACAAAGATAAATATTTTTTAATTAAGTGTACTCTTTCTTCTTTCACCTTGATTCTTACTTTCATTTCTTTTAAGTTCTTTGTGAAGTTCCCAACTCTCAAAAGAAACCAGGATTCCATTTTGTAGCCTCAAGGGTACTGTATTACTGGTAAATTGAACTGTGCTTACAGGTAAACTCTCTACTTTTGCTTGTAACTGACCATATTTAAAATAGAAAAAGCTCTTTCCTTCCTCTAGTTTTTCCAAATTATTATTGATATACACTGCAGCCCACATGAATGATATTACATATACCATCTCCAAGCAAAGGCCCATGTGTGCTCACACACACACACACACACACACACACACACACACACACACACACCTGTTTTCTGGCAGGGATCATGGCATCTCAAGGTGTCACCAAAGCCCCACGTTGTGGATTCTAGCACTTTATTTTCTTGCAAGAAAGAGCACAGCTTAGGTACATAACTTTGTAGATCTTTTACTTGAAACCAACTTCCGAATCCCCCAATTCCACAGGGGTGCAGACCTAGTCAATGGTCCGAAAGAAGAAAAGGTGGTTCAATATTTTTACCCCGCTGGGCCTGCCAGATTATTTCCTAGTGTCTTTTTCTCTTCTTGGGGTTTTTTATCACCAACTTTGGCTTGTAAGTAAACACCATATATTCATTACTGCTAACTTTATATGATTTCGGTGAATACAGTATTCATAATTTAAACTTGCATGGTTTTGAATGCTTCTCATCTCTAAACTGTTTTTTTTTTCCTTAAGACATGCCTCTGCCTGCTCAGATTTGATGCTGAAACAGGAGAGCAGACAGTGCTTGGTCGTTATGCTGAAGAGCAGGGTTTTTAACTGGGTAAGTGTTTGCTGTGGAGACTGTCCTGTATATGTCGGATGCTTAGCAGCATCCTTAGGCTCCACCCACCAAAGCTCAGCTTGAGGATGCTTCCCCACTCTTTATTGACTTTCTTTAACCCCACATTTCAGTTCACAAATATCCCCTTCATTAAAGTCTCTTTGATGGTCCTACTGAATGAGCTACCTGCTGAGATCTTGACCTACAGAGCACTTTGACTAAAACATGTTTCCCACGCCTCTATTTCCTACCCTCTTTATCTGGCTAGCTCCTGCTCATCCTTTCAGACTCATTGTAACTTGAGAAACCCGGAAAGGTTATCTGGGACTGGGACGGGAACGGCGGGGGGGGGGGGGGGGGGGGGGGGATCTTTGAAACATATGCCAAATGTCTTCTGATATCTGAATAATTGCCCTTATTGCTCATTATTTTCATGATCTATTTCCTCTCCTTGGAGGTGAAATTCTTTCAGCTACAAACAGGTGATATTTGTTTTGTATATTCTGTTTCTACCTCACTGTCTCATATGAAGCAAATTCTGGTTGAATAAATAAAATGAGTTACTGCAAAGTGTTTGGGTCAGCGTCCCAGGGTGCGACTACCTCAATGGATATTGTCCTCTTGTGTATAATACCTTCTGCAGTTTTGTCTCAGGTCTCATTCATGGGACATCTCTGGCAAATCCTCTGTGATAACGGGCATTCCTCTTTAAAACTTAACTATTCCTGGAACATTATGGGGGTATTCATCATTTATATGCTGGTGTGAATTAATTTAATAAAAATCTCTCCGTTAAATATTAACTGATGTCTGCCACGGTGATAGAATAAGAAACTCAACTGGGGCTAGGAAGTAATTATTTGGTGCCATTAAGCTTGTCAAAGTTTAGTTAGGTTGCACTGGAGCATTTCAGTGATGGTTCAAACAGTCAATAAAGAGTCCACATTTCTGAGCATTGGCATAGAAAATCACAAGAAACAGAGCAAGGGGACTGAACTTGGAAAGCCCTGGCAGACAATTTAATCTTCATCTATCACAAAATATTGCAGATTTGAATGAGAATAAAACAGACCACTTACTGGTTCCTCCTCCACTTGAACTTTTCTTTGCCTTTTTGCTTTATTTGTAAGTACTGAATACAGTGGGAAGGCTTTGTTCTTCCTGTTACAAAGACCATTTAAAACCCAATCCATTTATAAACGGCACTGCCTCTATTTACTTGTTAGGGGAGGGCAGATGGGAACTATGTAATCCTGCCATCCACATCCCCAAACAGCCAGGGCTCTTGTTTTCATCTCAATGTACCTTTTAGCTTTGTGTAGTGGTTGAGTCTTCTTTTGACCTGGGTAGCGAGATGCAGCTTACCCACTCGGTTTAATGGATATTAATCCAGTATATCACATGGTAAACAACATGGATACACAGAAAAGCTGCCCACGCCTACACTCGACTTGGTGATCTTCTTTTGATCTTCAGTATACTTAACTGACTTCCCCGGAGGAAGAAGTGGAAAAAGAAAAGGACTGCCCAGCCGGCATTGCTCAGTGGCTGAGCACTGACCTATGAACCAGGAGGTCACGGTTCAATTCCCAGTCAGGGCACATGCTCGGGTTGTGGGCTCCATCCCTAGTGTGGGATATGTAGGGGGCAGCCGATCAATGATTCTCTCTCAGCATTGATGTTTCTATCTCTCTCTCCCTCTCCCTTCCCCTGTCTGAAATCAATAAAAATATATTAGAAAAAGAGAGGGACTACAGTATCCAGAGTCAACTTAAAGGTCTTCAAGAGAGGCAACCTACTTGTTAGAGAAACAAACATTCCAACGCCCTTAGAATCCGAAGCTGCACTCATTGAAATTACACAGGAAATACCGTGGAGATGTGGGGGATACAGGCCAGGGTTGGGCGATGCCCAGCCTTGAGTAACAGCATTGGACTTTACAAGGCGTTTTGTGGAACTTCTTTGAACCTTTCTATTTTGTCATGGAATAATAGCATGTGCACATTTTACAAGATGGATTTTTTATGTAGGGTTTAGAATTAATTCCTGGCTAGATTATAATAAAGAATATATAATGATTCAAATCAGCTAGACTTAGTGTTTCTGTGACATTTGGGTTTGGTCATAGAAAGCCCTGAAAGTCTCCATCAATTAAGCCTTTCTTTCTTTTTTTTGCGGGGGAGGGGGGGCGGGGAGGGACAGTGTGGGGGAGCGGGGAACATGTGAAGGGAATAGGCAGATTACTGCCCACTGGAGTATGAAGGAGGAAGAGCTATGCCTTCTAACAGAACCACCAAAACAGCTTTTAGAAAAGATGGTATGTTTTCCCCTGCTGTGCAGGCATTTGAACTTGCTGAGGAGCCCAGCTGTTTCCTCTGTTTGGAGGCTGAAACATCAGCAGCTTCGAATGACAATGAAGTCACAATCAGGAAGGGCATTAAAAAGGGAACCACTTGAAGCAAGTGGCAAAGGGAAATCAATCAGCGTTGTCATTTTTTGCTTCCCCTGGAGAGCTAGCAAGGCCAGGCATGAAGACAGTGGCCAGAATTTGCCTTTGAAAGTTCTCACCATAATTATCTGTCTAATGGCACAGTGTAACTCCCATTCAAGGAAAGGGCAGCGTCACCTCTGGGTGTCAGGTTCTCCATTTCATGGAGACTATTAATCACTCTAATGGCTAGAATACCATAGTGCATCTGTCTAGTGCTCTGGCTTTTACGCTGCACCTTTACAGGCATTACACCGTGGAGAAGCAGTATGGTGGGTGGAAGAAGCACAAGACAGTGTGTGGCAGGCTTTGACTTCAATTTCAATCCCGCTATGTCAGCTTAGGTAACCCTAACTCACTGCAAAGTGTCCTTATGGCTTCTTGGCTGGAAAATGAGGATGGTGATGATACTGGCTTTAAAGAGTCCTTGTGAAGGTTATAGATATTGTCTATAAGTACTTGTACTGTGTTAGGTGGTCAGTAAAGAATGACCATTATTCTTACTAGTGTTGTCACATCCTCAAAGTTAACTCTAAAGTTAGACATGCAGATGGGGCAAAGGGGGTCAAATACAAGGTAATGCAAGGAGACCAGACTTCTGATGGTGAGCGTACACCAGAGTACACAGATATTGTATTATAAAGTCATACACCTGAAATTTATATAATGTCATTAACCAGTGTTACCCCAATCCTATATAATGAAAGCCTAATATGCTAAGTGTCCAGTCAGCCAGTAGGCCATTCAACCAATCAAAGCATAATATGCTAATGATATGCTAAGGCCACTCAACCACTCACTATGATGTGCACTGACCACCAGGGGGCAGAGGCTCCAACCCGTAGGTTAGCTTGCTGCTGGGGTCTGGCCAATAGGGGCTGAGCGAGCTGGGCCGGATATGCCCTGGAGTCCTCCACGATCCCTCCCCAGCTGGCCAACCTTCTGTGTCCCTCCCCAACCCCGATTGTGCACTGGTGGGGTCCCTTGGCCTGGCCTGTGCCCTCTCGCAATCTGGGACCCCTTGGGGGATGTTGGAGAGCCAATTTCAGCCCAATCCTGTAGGCCAGGCCAAGGGACCCCACTGGTGCACAAACTTGTGCACCAGGCCTCTAGTAAATTTAATAATGATAACTAAAATACGCAAAAGTAAATATGAGGAACAGGTTTCAATAGGATAACTACTTGCCTAAGATAACATAGCCTGTTAATAAAAGGTATTGGAATTCCAATATAGAACTTCCATGTCCTAGTCCTGAGTCCTTAGAAAACCAATACCTTAAATTCCCTTTTTCATTGGGGAAACATTGACAATAAGAACAGTTGTAATAGCCCAGCTGGTGTGGCTCATTGGTTGAGCGTTGACCTATGAACCAGGAGGTCACTGGTTTGATTCCCAGTCAGGGCATATACCCAGGTTGTGGGCCAGATCCCCAGCGTGGGGTGGGCATGCAGGAGGCAGTCAACCAATGATTCTCATCACTGATGTTTCTATCTCTCTCTACCTCTTTCTTCCTCTCTGAAATAAAAATATTTTTAAAAGAACAGTAGTTATAAGAGAATAAGAACATAGAAGGCCTTTTACCAACCTTTCATTTATTAAAATATATAGTTTGTATGTAATTAGGATAAACAAGCATACTACGTATTCCAAAACAAGTCCGATTTCCACGTATTAGCACATCATTTATCTCAATGGTGACCTCAGAAAAATAACTTTTCTATATCTGTTTAAACCACTCTGACAAAACAAAATGGAGGGGTGTGTCCATTGAGTTTAAGCCCTTTGATTGAGCTGGGAGAAATTTTATTTGTCTAGAAAAAAAGTATCTGTATCTGATGACACTCCTTGCTAGCCACAGAGTGCTGTGCCAACTTAAGCCATATAGGATGCCCTAAAAATATGCCTTGTCTTGAGAAACCAAGTGCCATACATTGTATGTCCCTTCAGTTAAATAACAATTATTTGATCTTTAAGGATACCAGTAAATTGCATAAAACTGAAATCACAAACATAGGCAACAGAGTGAAGGGAGGAGTTGGGAAGAAGGTGCTGAGGATCTTGTTAAATTATTGATTTATGAAGTCCACAGATAGCAAATCATTATTTTGCTAACTGATAGATCTGCAGGTCTTGTACGACAAAAGATCTTTTAAGCAGTGGGATTGATGCTTTAAGTTGGGAAACAGTACATCAATAAAGGTCAGTGTGACAATGTGATTTACTCAAATACAATGCTATCCCAAGCAGTTGGGTTTTACATTCCAGAAGAAATGGCAGACACTTTTTTTTAAATTTGTGTTTAAGCTCCCCCCAGAAACCTTGTTCGAAATGTTTCATTATTTATCGTTGCTTTTTAGAGATGAAAAGAACCCATTTATTTACCTTTCATGATCATTTCTAACTGGTGAAAGAAGGTAGGGACCTGGAGCAAGAATCAATTGGTTAATAAAATAGTTAATTGACTAAGTGCTTGTTCTGATGAGCCAAAAGCAGACAGGGTACAAGCAAAGAAAGGGCACTTAATTAAAATGCGCTGGCCGTACTTGATGGAATTCTGCCACATAGATAGAAATTAATGCTTGAAAGACATCTGCATTTATTATTATGTTGCAAACTGGAGGCAAATTAAAGTAGCCCACTAAAGCCTTTGTCTTACTGTCCTCCACACAGCAGTGCTTGTGGGTTAGCCCAGCAGTTACAAGAAATTCTAAAAATCATTGTTTCTCAAAATACAATGACTCATTAGTTATATATTTCATATTCTAATATGGTATATGAAACATAAATTGGGACAAGTTAGCTAAAAATACTTTTAACATTTTTTTATAAATCATGTTTTCCTTACAGATAGATGGTGATGAGGTATTAGACATGGTGTGGTGGAACTTGTACATATAAAAGATTTTGGTAGAAGATTTGCAAATGACAACTAACCTTGCCTACTCATACATCATTAGCCATATCACGGGATTATGAGTGATTTTTTCCCTAAGAATGTAAAAACGCTACATTATCAGAGGAAACATAAGTTTCTTCTGTGTGTTTTTTCACTATGCCTTGTAGCCTGGATCTCCTGGGATTGTACCAGTGACCAATAGTCATATGGGGTTTCCATTATGACCAACTGCATCTTATAATCAATGAACTTTAAATGCAATAAAATAGGGTAGCTATTGATGGCAATCAAGTTGTAGAAAGTTTTTTAAAAGTATACAACAAACTTGATTTTGATTACTTGCAAAGAGAAATCTATGAAAATAATTGAGTCAATGCTCACACTAAATTAATGTTGACTTTCTGATAAAGATTTCAATGGAAAAGGAAAGGTTCTAACACCCACACTGGTGATGAAGCACCGATTATGTGCCAGAACCCAAAAGTTTATTTTCAAAGAAAATAAGCAACCCATCTAAATATCCACATTATTAAGTTGGAAAAAAACTTCTTATCTGCCTTCCAAACAAACTTTCCCCATAGACCATTCTAGTTAATAATACAAGAATAGTTAAAATATAAATATTATGTACTAGTTGATCTTGAGACTTAATAAAATTATTTGTGGATTAATCTGGCACAGATAATTATTTTAGCATAAACATCATGACTTCTTTATTGGTGTACCTCCCATAGAACTGAGAGCTCTGTCATATACAATTTGTTTAATGTGTGTTTTAGAACAAAATTAAAGATTCCGGAAAATGAAACCATCATGTCTACATTATCATGGGATCTCAAAATTGAGAACTTGCCAATAGACTACTTAGTACAATTTTCATATTTTATGATGGTGGAGAACTTAAACTGAATTGATTTGTACAAGATCACACAACCAGGCAGTAGGAAAAGTTATTCTGTAAACAAATATTAAGCAAGTACCTGCTACATAAAGACTAGGATTATAATGAAGGTCTTTCATTGCCTAATTCAATACCTTCCAAAATATCTAAGAACTGGTTTTCAATTACTCTTACTCGTAAGCTCCATGAGAGGAAGGATGTTGTTCTGTTCACTCCTGTGTCACCAGCAAATTGAGCAGTGCCTGGCATCTGGGTGTGTGATGAATATTTGAAGAAAAAGTTAACGAACCATCAATTTTCAGACTATGTAAACATCTTTTGATGATGTACAAAATACTCAAGAATCTTATCCGTTCATGTCTGGCAATGTCGGTGATTACAGCACCATTCAAGATTGTAGAATTCTGATCAAGTGTTTCTCTTCCTCATGAAAGTGGCATCTATATGGGGAAAAGCATTTCGGTTATGTGTGTTTTGTAATTGCATTCAATATAAGCAACCGTTTATTCCTGAATTTTTCAAAAAAAAAATGTTCATGTTTGGGGTGAATTTTGTGTGTTTGTTCCCTTGTTTGGGCATGGTGCAAACACAGCTAGAATCTCTAATTGGCCATGCTGTGGCTGAGCCCTCACATACCCAATGGAACATCAGCTTTATAAAAGCAGGTTTGCTTTTCATGTTCACAGTAGTGTGGTGAGTTTTCAAAAATGAGGCCCTTGCAAACCATTTTCCGTGGGAAATAATAAAAGGCTGGTGGGAACCAGGTTCGCATTGCTTCTTTTTAAGGCTTTTGACAAAGGTATACTTGGGAATGCTGTTTTTCAAAATCCTGTCCTGACAAGTTAAGTACTAGCAGTTCTTTGTTGAAAGAAAGATCTTTCATCTTTTTCTTTTTTCTTTTCCTATTTAGGAAAGTTTCCTTCCTCTGAGATGGCCCCCTTTGGTCTGTAATATGCCTACTGCACGGCAGGCAGAATCTACAGGTCCACTCCCCACCACCACCCTTTTTTCTGAACACAGGAAAATTGTTAGCTATACATACTGCTTGAGTCTGAAGACAAGCCTCCCTCTTCGTGTTTCAGTAACATTTATTCCTCACTCAGAAACACTTCCTGAATGCCTAACAAGCGCAAAGAGGCTACCTGGGAGGTTCCAATGATGAATCAATCCATACAATTATGGTATATGTACAGCAGAAATGACTCTCACTGCCTGCTTTCTCCATTCCAAACACTGAGTGGATGCTGATATTATACAACTTAATATTCAGAACACCCCCATCAACGAAGCATAAAGATTCTTTATTCTGAAAAAGCAATAAGTGAGATTTAGTCAAACAGTTTTGCAGAGATCCCATAGATAAAAGACCTGTAGTATGATTTCAGATGGGTCTTCTTACCTATAATCCTCATGCTCTTTCTACTCTAAGAGAGTACGCAAACCTGAGAACTCCAAAAAGGGGTACACAGACACAACAGGTCTACAGCCTCCAGGGTGAGTGTCATTGCATTAGATACCACAGTAAAAATGCAAAGAAACTTTACAAGGCCAATTCATGAAATAATTTACAGTAAGTATATATAGAAATAAATAATAAAATAAAGTAATTTTAATAATAGATTGGTTTTCATTTGTAAGTAAATTGTACATTTATAAATGTTTAATATATAAATTTTTTAATGCTCCTGATAATTAAACCCATGGCTTTCGGGGGCTTATAGAGCTAATTTTAAAGGTTTGACTGAGCAAGATTTTAGATGCACTGAAAGAGAAAGAGAACATTCCCTGGAAATTATGCCCAAGTAACCTCTAGGCCCCACTCTCTGATGGGTAAAACGCGAAGGCAGGCTCTCTCAGTGGTTTTCAAGCTAAGAGGCCTGCTTTCCATAGACGTGCCTCAGAACCCCGGAAGGAGACCAGTGATACAGCACTCAGAGCCCTCCCAGTCTCATCCCCCATGCCCACAACACACCTCCCAGCAGAGCAGCACCACTTTTGTTGGTTTGAGATATTGGATTTCTACCCAAGATTCTCTTTAGAGAAAATATTCCAATTTCTAACAATAAATGTTAAAAATCAAGTTTGATAGCCAGCTGACTCTAAATTTTAGAATCTAAGGACTCTTCAGATTAATTATACTAATGCCTACATAAGTTGTAAGCATGTTCAAAATGGCTATCACAAATTCATATTCCTTCAAGCATGACCAATAAACTTGTAAAAACATTTCCAATAATGAACTCACAGAAAGAAAAACTAAAAAAACAATCCCATTTACCATTGCAACAAAAAAAAAATTAAGATACCTAGGAATAAACTTAACTAAGGAAGTAAAAGACCTGTACTTGGAAAACTACAGAATGTGAGAAAAGAGATAGAGAAGATATAAACAAATGGAAGAATATACGGTATTCATGGATTGGTAGAATCAACATCATTAAAATGTCCATACTACCCAAAGCAATCTATAGATTCAATGCAATCCCCATTAAGATACCAACGGAATATTTCACAGACCTAGAACAAACTCTCCAAAATTTCATCTGGAATAAAAAAAGACCCCGAATAGCCACAGCAATCCTGAGAAAGAAGAACAAAGTTGGAGGGATCATAATACCAGATATCAAGCTATATTACAAAGCCACTGTTCTCAAAACTGCCTGGTACTGGCACAAGAACAAACATACCCTATAGACCAATGGAACAGAACAGAGAACCCAGAAGTTGACCCAAGCCATTATGCTCAATTAATATTTGACAAAGGAGGCAAGAGCATACAATGGAGTCAAGATGTCTCTTCAATAAATGGTGTTGGGAAAATTGGACAGATACAAGCAAAAAAAATGAAACTAGACCACCAACTTACACCATACACAAAAATAAACTCAAAATAGATAAGGGACTTAAATGTAAGATGGGAAACCATAAAAATCTTAGAAGAATCCATAGGCAGAAAAATATCAGACATATGTCATAGCAATACCTTTATGATATAGCTCCTAAGGCAATGGAAACTAAGGGGAAAATAAACAAATGGGACTACATCAGAATAAAAAGCTTCTGCACAGGGAAAGAAACCATCAACAAAACAACAAGAAAGCCCACTGCATGGAGAACATATTTGCCAATGTTATCTCTGATAAGAGTTTAATCTCCAAAATTTATAGGGAACTCTTACAACTTAACAAAAGGAAAATAAACAATCCAATCAAAAAATAGACACTTTTCGAAAGAGGACATACAGAAGGCCAAGAGACATATGAAAATATGCTCAAAGTCACTAATCATCTGAGAGATGCAAATCAAAATGACAATGAAGTACCATCTCACACCTGTCAGAATAGCTGTCATCAACAAATGACAAGTGCTGGCGAGGATTCGGAGAAAAAGGGACCCTCTTGCCCTGCTGGTGGGAATGCAGAATGGTGCAACCACTGTGGAAAACAGTATGGAGTTTCCTAAAAAAATTAAAAATGGAGCTCCCATATGACCCAGTAATCACACTTCTAGGAATATATCCCAAGAAATCAGAAACACCAATCAGAAAGAATATATGTACCTCTATGTTCATAGCAGCACAATTTACAATAGCTAAGATTTGGAAACAGCCTAAGTGCCATCATCAGATGAGTGGATTAAAAAATGGTGGTACATCTATACAATGGAATATTACACTGTTGTAAAAAAGAAGGATCTCTTACTATTTGCAACAGCATGGGTGGACCTGGAGAGCATTATGCTAAGCGAAATAAGCCAAGCAGAGAAAGATAAATATCACATGATCTCACTCATATGTGAAATAATAATGAACAATATAAACTGATGACCCAAAATAGAGCCAGAGAAAAAAAATATGTTAGAATATAATAGAAACAATCCTATTATATGCAGATTTTTAATATTTCCTACAACTTTTTTGATATTATACTATGTTAGTACAGTTTTGGTAATATTATACTAGAGGCCTGATGCACAAAATTTGTGTAAGTGTAGGCCTTCCTTTCCCTGGCTGCCAGCAACAGCTTCCTTCTGGCACCTGGGACCCGGGCTTCCCTCACATCCCCAGCTTTATCCGGAAGGTCATCCAGAAGGAGGTCCGGTCTAATCAGCATATTATGCTTTTATTATTATAGATTTAAAATCTTTTTTCTTGAAATATCAATTGTTATTGCATGTAATAGTATTATAAAATTGTTTTTCTTGACATATTAATGTTTATTGCATGTAACATTATTATATTTAAAATTGTTTTTCTTGAAATAAAAAAATTTAAAAATAAACTTGTAAAACATATTTAAAAACCTGGCTTGAGACAACATAAGTAATGCTACTCTATGGCAACCTAAGAGTGTATGCCCTACTTTAAAAATGTTAGACTTTAAATCCTTTTTTTTTTTTTTTGTCTTTAACATCATGCTGACACAAACATGTGACTCACAGGCTAGACATCACTAGAATGAGAAACTGTCCAACAAGAACCCTGAGTTATAGAACCTATAAACGGGAGGATTATGTCCATATTGACCATCGAGATGTGAGTGGGCATCATTATCATTTCACTGAAGAAGAACCCAATCGACCGGTGTAGCTCAGTGGTTGAGCATTGACCTATGAAACAGGAGGTCATGGCTCAATGCCCGATTTGTGGGCTTGATCCCCAGTGGGGGGCGTGCAAGAGGCAGCCAATCAATGATTCTCTCTCATCATTGATGTTTCTCTCTGTCTCTCCCTCTCCCTTCCCTCTGAAACCAAGAAAAATATATTAAATAAATTTTTTAAAGAACCCAATGAAGACTTTCCATGTAACTATAATTTATGAACCTGGTGCCCAAATGTCCACATTGGGGGAAGATGAGAAAACACAAATCTCACACACAGATACCTGGGAAACGTATTACCCTTCATTTGCCCTCAATTTCCTCATATGTAAAACACACTCTAAGGAAAACAATACCGTGACCATTGTCCAGCCTGTGGGACCTCTCTGCCAGTTGTGATGCTCAGTGGGTTATTTTCAGCAATAGGTTATAGGCTGTCCACATTGTTCTTGCTAAGGATGAAGTGCATGTATATGACACACACACACACAGGCATGAGGGGGATATGGTGAGACCTAATTCCTGCTGTTCATTATTCCAGGCATCAAAGGGAGCCAGCCTGCCAGCCTCGTCTCTGCAAGTGCACGAGGCTCAGAGCAGGGTCAGGAAGCATCGTCCTCCCTTGGCGCCCGGCATTAGCTGTCTTATGTTTGACACCTCGTGCTGAGAGGGCGTCCTTGGCTGGAAGCTCTGCACTGACTCAGCTCAGTCTGATGAGCCACTTGGAAGAACCAAGTTGAGGCTGTTGAGAAACTACAGAAAGAGCCAGAAGGTCAGTGTAGTCAGTTTGTAAAGAATCAGTCTGGCTAATGAAGGGGCACGGGAAGTCTAACTCACTAGCGTAAGGCTGCCTTTCGATCCTGCGGGGAAAAGAATTAACAGTTTGATTTTTTATTTTATTTTCAGTAACTCTGGATCTAATTTTTCATCCATTCCATTTTATTCTGTGTTGAAAAATAAGTTTGCACAGAGCACCATAGGGTTGGTAGGATTATTCCAGCATAATAAAAGAGGGTGGACTTAGAGGAATAGGGAAAAGGTGAGCAAAGCTTTGGATAAAGGAGAGTCCAAGGCACATTTGGGAAGGGTCAGAAAAATATGTCACTTACCACTGTTTAGTCCTAGAGTGTAATGAGATTCATATAACACAGGACTATCATCGAGTAAATGAGATAGTGCAAATAAAGTGTCTCACCGTGTTATTGGTTTATACCAGTGGTCGGCAAACTGTGGCTCGCAAGCCACATGCGGCTCTTTGGCCCCTTGAGTGTGGCTCTTCCACAAAATACCACGTGCGGGTGCATATACAGTGCAATTGAAACTTCGTGGCCCATGCGCAGAAGTCGGTTTTCGGCTCTCAAAAGAAATTTCAATCATTGTACTGTTGATATTTGGCTCTGTTGACTAATGAGTTTATACTACTGGTTTATACTCAGTGTTTAATAAATGTTGATTGTAATTTGTTGTCAATAGTATTATTGAAATGGAAAGCTTTGACAACGCACTAACAAACTGAATGTTTGATACAACTTACTAGGTGACCATGCAGAGTGCTTTACATATATTAACCTATTTAATCCATAAACAACCTGTAAGGTAGATACTATTACTATGTTAAATGAGGAAACCAAGGTAGGGAGAGATGAAATAGCGTGCCCAAGGTTATCCAATTGGTGAGTGGGCAGTCACAATTCAAACCAAAGCAACATGCTCCAAAACCATGTTTTGATCACCAGGCCCTACTGCCTCTCCAGATTTTGAATGGCCAGGAATGCCAAATTAAAGAACTTCCTTCTTTCTTCAAGGAAATCTATTTATGTTCTTTAGAGATAGTGATAAGAGACAACCAATACCAAAATGGGCAAAAATGCTTGAACAAGAAATTCACATAAGAGAGTATGCAAGTGGCCAATGAATGCCTGAAAAGACGCTCAATGTCTTTTATCAAGCTATAATAAAACCATACCATATCAAAATGGTACCATTTTAAAATGATAGGCAATACAGACTGTTGGCAGGGATGTGAAAAAACTCTCATAAAGTGCTGGTGGTGGGAGAATTAACGAGTACAACCACTTCGGAAAACTGTTGGGCTATATTTATATACACATACCAATCACTCAGCAATTTCAATCTACTAAGCATTTTCTATGTCAACCTTCAGTCTATCAATCTGAGGTGTATATATATATATATATAGTTTACAGGTGAGGATAAAAGGGTTTCAGAAAAGGTAAAACAGTGTTCCCAAGATCTAGGGTTCAGACCCACGTCTGCCTTGCTCTAACATCCCTGTTCTAGGTACAAGATTATTTCTCAGAGAACGCATGAGGCATTTGGGACTACAGATTTGGAGAAAGTACTAGTAAGAAGCACCAGAGTATAAAGAGGTAAAACCAGGAAAATGCTCAGAGTATGAAGTCAGAATAAAATTCTAGCCCAGCCAATGTGGCTCAGTTATGAACCAGGAGGTCACAGTTGGATTCCCGGTCAGTTCACATGCCCGGGGTTGTGGGCTTGATCCCCAGTAGGGGGTGTGCAGGAGGCAGCCAATCAATGATTCTCTCTCATCATTGATGTTTCTATCTCTCTCCCTCTCCCTTCCTCTCTGAAATCAATAAAAATATATTTTTAAAAAATTCTAAAGTATTTTTGCTGGAGAAAATCTCTAAACTCATATCTCCTAATATCCCCCCCTTTCACAAAATAAACAAGTCATCAATCACATGGCCAACCAGCAGAAGGGTGAGGTTAAATTCCAGATCCTCTTGTCCCCACCTCCATACGTTTGTTTTTGCCCTAGACAATCTTCCAAACCCAGTCCCTTCCAACATCCGTACCTTGAATGAACTCCTAGTCACACTGATTTGTCATAGAAGTTTCTCCATGCATTGCTCAAGATGGACAAAGCAAGCGAACGGACAGAAAACCAATGTTCTAATTCTATCACCACACCAATGATCACGTTTGACGGGTTATATGTGACGGTGATTGATCCCTTGTTGAGTATGTTACGATAATGCAGTCTGACCAAAGGCCCTTCTTCTTCCTTTCCGGTGCCTCTATCTGCTGGACAGTTCCCCATGTATGTCTCTGGATCTCAGAGCACTTTCAAAACATCACACTTCTACTCCTGTGGACTACTTAAATCTCTTCTGAGGTTGTCATAAATTGAGGTGCTCCAACAGCTCCAACTGGAAAGATCAAATCTAGCCCAGTGGGGGAAGCAGCAAAGTCAGCAAAAGCACAAGTGACATCCTGGTAGCAATTTAAAATTACTGTGAGACCACAACTGCCAATTAAAACAGACTTTCGTGGCAACACAGGAACATCTGGTAGCTTCCATTTAGAAAGAAAAATTAAAAAGACTTCACATTTCTTAGTAATGAAAAACTCAGATATAAGCCTGCAATGTTTTCGTTTTTGCTGAAATTATATATTCTTCTATTATGCCTTCCAACAATACAATGGTTTTTGTTTTGTTTCATGTTGTTGTTGTTGTTTTAATGGTCACAAAATGTTCATAACAAAACAAACAAGGCAAAAGTCAGAATTCATGATTCATTCATAGCCATTCTAAAAGCTGCACATTATCCTCCTCTCATGCCCTACAAAAACAGATTCGGAGGAGATTATCCCAAAGATGCTATTTTGATGAAATGTATGTGATCTGATTTCTGCGAAAGCATTCCTGGAAAGGGACTCTCACCTCTGAGAGACAGAGACAGAAAGAGAGGAAGAGAGGAAGGAAGGGAGGAAGGGATGCACACACATACACAATCTAGACTCCCATGACTGAAGCTTGAGTCTTACTTTATATTCTTAACCCCCTCTATACAATCAAGTTTTTTAACATGTGGATTCTTTAATAAGTTGTACTTGATTAGAGAGAACCACACTAAGATTATCTTACCTTTCATGATAAGGATTCCAAGAATAACTAATAATCCATTTAGAGATACGTTTTGTTTTGTTTTGTTTTGTTTTTGGTTAATCCTCACCCAAGAATATTTTTCCATTGATTTTTAGGGTGAGTGTAAGATAGAGGGAAAGACAGAAAGAAATATCAATGTGAGAAACACATCAATTGGTTGCCTCCTGCACGCACCCCAGGGTCCAAGCCAGGGAGGAGCCTGCAACCAAGGTACGTGCCCTTGCCTGGAATCAAACCAAGGACCCTTTGGTCCACAGTCTGATGCTCTATCCACTGAGCCAAACCAGCTAGGGCTAGAGATATGTTTACATTCAATTGTTTAAATATCTCTTTTGAGAAATCTGCTCTTACTACTTCAATTCACCCAATACATCCTGCAATACCCATGTATGCCTCCATTATAGTAATTAATATTGAACCATGTTGCTTATTGTCATAACTTACTGTCATGTGCCTTTAATAAGCTTTGATATATTTCTTTCTATTCTTATCCATGACCAAAACTACCTATCACAGAAAAAACACCAAAGAAACTTCGATGACAAAGTGACAAAATGAGAATCCAATAGAAAATTATCTAGAAGTGAACTTTAGTCATTTCTGTCAGTCAATTACTGGTCAATCTCTTTGACTGCACGTGCAAACCTCAATGTCTCCTCATGCTCAGAACCTGTGTTTTCTATTTTTTCCATTTCTTGAATAATGTGTAACCTAGATAAGTTCAGTCGTATTAATAGGAAGCATTTCCCACACTATCTTGTCACACACACATATGTACTATGCACTTCTCTAGAAAAGCTAGACTTGACCCATTTTAGTTAGGTAACATCCATTCCCCCACATCTTTTGCTCACCGTCTGGTCAAAAACAGCTTTTGATGTCATTTCCTTACCAGACAACAATCCACCTGTCTTCATTTTGCTCAGTTAGTTCCGCCTTTCTTACGCCGCTCCTCAAGGCTGTCTGGAGATGAGGTCTGTGAACCAGAAGAAGGAGAGTCCATAAAGAGAAAAGCAAGACATTTGTGTGATGTGAAATTCCTCGTGACTGGCACTGCGTAAATTATAGCACCCCTACCCTTGCATTAAAATATGGAGAGAGCAGATAATTTTTCTAAACATGAAAGCCTCAAAGATCTGTCTCTTAGTTCACAGGAAATAAGTATGAAAATGTATCTGCCTCTATGAAACCATCTGCTCCTTGAATGCAGGGGCTGTGACTTACCCATTTTTGTATCAAATCACAACAGTTAATTCATTTGTGGTCGTTAATGAATGAGAAAAAAAGATGTGCCTAGCAGAGGACATCCTTAAACTGTCCCAGCTAAAAACTTTACCCTCCTGTTATCTCCTTCAAGGAAAATGAAGAATCATGATGTCCGAACACATAATGACCAAAGGAGATGTGACATTGAGTGGTAAACACAATGCTATATACAGATGCTGTATCATAGAACTGTACACTTGAATCCTATGTAATTTTATTAACCGATGTTTTGATAAATTTAATTCAAAAGTTTTTAAAATCCTATCTCTGCCAAATAATGTTACACTCATATATTGTCCATTTCCCCAGTATTAGACAAGAAAGCTAAAGACCAGTGAATTTAAGCAGCTTGCCTAGTGCTGCACAGCTAATGAATGGCAGACAAGATTCAAACATCAGTTGTATCTAAATTCCATAATCCGTGCTCTACCCAATGTGCTTTCTTTCTATTTATTATCTGAACCACTTATGCAAGACCTTCATGTCACCTACCATTGCATATCCAAACAGATGGTCTTAGTCTTAGGAGCATACCTTATTAATCGATATACAAGACGCGTAGAGTTAAAAGTAAACTCGTTATATCCTATTCGTTGATATCCAACAGAACACTGGAGAAAAATTAGTCCAATCTCTTTGCCTTACCCAGATGGAAGGGGAGGGTGGGTGGGAGTTGATAACCAAAACCTTGTATGCATATATTCATAACCTATGGGCACAGACAATAGGGTGGTGAAGGCCTGGCGGGGAGGGCCGCAGGCTGGATGAGGTCAAAGGGAGGGGGAAGGGGACTTACGTAATACTTTTAACAATAAAGATTTAAGAGGGCGGGGGAGAAAGAAATCAGGTTCCTGAGAGTTCAAATTATTTCAAATCCCCCCAGCAAGTGATGGTTAAATAAAAGTAGAGCCCAGTGCCTGTCCACAAATGTAGTCCTCATTCCTCCACACCACTCTGCCTCTCTTAATTAATTGCTGCTTCTATTATTATTAAGTTCATATCAGAATGGCCTTGATTTAATACTTCAGCAAAGCTCTTACAGCACCTTATGTGCCAGTCCTTGGGATTGCCTCTTGGGGAGGCAAAGATAAGACATGTTCCCATTTCATATTTAACAAGCCCCTTCAATGGAAATGAGGTCAGCCTTTGTGAGTTAGACATCTCCCTCCCTCCCCATCTCTCTCTCTCTCTCTCTCTCTCTCTCTCTCTCTCTCTCTCTCTCTCTCTCTCTCTCTCTCTCTCCTTGGTATTTAAAGAAAACTTCCCATTTATCCTCAAGTCTCCTGCCTCCTGCCCAGGGCCTTCCTCTCTATTCTCTCCGGTCAGAGTGATTAGGTTATGAAGCTGTGCTAATCCCATTAGTGCCAGGCTGACTTTTCTCCCACGTGTGAGTCCCATGGCTCTCAGAAAGTCAGAGGGAATTACTGGGCATTGAATTCACCTTGCAGCAGGAAAGATGACACGCGGGGAGGGCGGGGACGGGCGCAGGAGTGCCCAGCTGGCCTGTCCTTTCACCTGTCCCTCTGGAAGCCACTCTTCCCTCTGAGGGTGTCAGTGCAGGCCAGAGGCAAGGCTCAGGCTGCCCTTGAGAAACAATGAGAGCAAAGTTGACGTCAGCTCTTTCTTCCTGAGCAAACATTCCACTCATTCAGCAGCCAGACAGCTTGCAGGATCGCCTGTGTGGGTCTGCTGAGCTCTCCTTTCCCGTCCAGTTCGCTCTGTATTCATTCAGCAAAGATGCGCCTGCTGCAGAGTGCGCCTGGAGACGTGGTGTCAGAGTCATGGTGAGCCCACTTCATGGGGGATTAGCAGCCTCTGACCCAGCCACCAGTGCCAATCACGTGCAGCGGGAGCCTCCTGCGGCTGCAATTACTTCTCTCCTTCAGACCCTGGTCCTCCCCAACGACGTCAGAGTCAGTTTGTTAAAGCCTCACAAGGAGGGGGGCGGGGGGGCTTGCTTGCGGGAGCTCTCTTGGAGAGCAAGTCTATATCGAAACGTACATATTCCAAACACACTCCCAAGAAATTTGAATTCTGCAGATCCCATGCATGTCCCCACTTTAAATCACTGAATGAGAAGGACTGCTTGTCTGTTTGATTCTCAGTCTAAAGCAGAATTCCTAAAGTTAATTCACCTGATGTTTGTGGGCGATCCCCCATGTCCTAGGCATTGGGGAAGACTAGGGCTCCTCCACGCGCTGTCTGCAGACCTGCAGTCTCAACCGCACCTGAGAGCTGCTAGAAATGCAAATCCGTGGGCACCTTACCAGGGCACAGGGCTCTGTGTTTTAATAGGCTTTCTAGGTGAGTCGCATAAAACCTGAGAAGCACGTGGTAAACTACATGTAGCTCAAATGTCAGGGGAGGACTGTCTCAATCCTGAGATCTAAATATAACTGTTGAAACCTGGATCCCATGGCCTAGGTGTTATGTATTAGTTTGCTGGGGCTGCCACAACAAAGCACCTCAGACTGGGTGGCTGACACGACAGAACTGTATTGTCGCCCAGTCCTGGAGGCTAGAAGTTCAAGATCAAGGTGTCAGCAGGGTTGATTCCTTTAAGGCAGTGGTCGGCCGCCGTTTGCCGCTCTGTTGACTAATGAGTTTGCCGACCACTGCTTTAAGGAAAGTGAAAGAAGAATCTGGTGCAGTCCTCTCCTGGGTTTGTACATGGCTGTCTTCTCCTGTGTCCCTTCAAATCACCTTCCCTCTCTCCAAAGGTCCCCTTTCCATAAGAACTCCTCATATCGGAACAGGGCCACCCACCCAGGGCACACCCATCAGGCATAATTTAAAACAACCCAGTAGAACTCATGATGTCACCCCTTCTCCCCACTCTCTCCCTTTTTGTCTTTTCCAACAAACAGCACCACCTTCCAGGCGTTAGCACCAATTTCTCACCTCTCTTCCCTTCCCACATCCAAATGTGTCCACTGTTACTGCAAAAATAGATCCTAAACCAGGTCACTTCTCTCAGCCTCCATTTCTCCCAGGGTCCTGGCCACCACATTTTTGACCGGAAGTCTGCAATCACCCCTGGCTGCTCCATTTCACCCCTCGATCCCAACTTTTCAATTACATCACTACCGATCTTTATAAAACATGTATGTCACATCACTTCTCTAGGTAAAACCCTCTAATGTTCCCAGCCCATGTGAAATAAAATTCAACCTCTGCGCCCTAGTTTCCAAAAGCATGCTCAACGATTGCCTTCCTGACTTCAGCTCACACAACACTCATTAATCTCTCTTGTTCATCCCCCTTCTATGGACATTGATCTTTATTTCTTGTTCATTTGATGCATTGTCCGTTTTAATATCAATGGAAATTTCCTCAAGTTTTTGTAGGGTGGGATGGAATTGTGGTATAAATAAACCCCAGAGAGCACCTTAAACTCATACTCACTTATTAAGCAGCGTCTCCCATCAACCTAGAGAGTGCTGAATACCTAATAAGGATTGTCGCCTTTATTCATCACAATAAGGCTTCATAGAGTAGTTGATGAAAGAATATGAGAGATGAGGATTTCATAAAGTTTAAAAATTTGCCCAAGTGCACATAGTAGTAAATTCAGACACAGCTTTTAACAACCAGCACTTAGTACATACTATGTGCCACTCACTGAGCTAAGACTTTCGCACATATTTGCTCCTTTAATGTTTATATCAGCTCTGTGAGGTATTATCACCACCCTCATTTTACAGATAAGAAAACTGAGACTCAAAGAGGTTTAATAACAAGCTCATGGTCACATGGCCTGGGATTTGAACATAGGCAGACAGCTCCCAGTGCATGATATTAACACCAGGTGTACAGCCACTGTCTTATTACCACTTCAGTTCTCAGCTTCCTTATCATTGAAATGTAGTCAAGCTACTTGCTGCGCAAGGTGTTTAAGGATTAGAGGGCCAGTGTATACGTGAAATTCAAAAATATAAAAAAAATAAGTTCCATTTAAACACTACAGTGAGAAGGAATCTGGCCAAGGGCTTAAGTGTGTGAGATAAAATAAGAAATATAAACTTTCATATGTGAGAGTGGATTAAGACAGGGTAAAGGAAATAGAAATAACACCATCAAGAAGATAAATACAGTCATGCAAATGCATTTTTTCATACGAAAAGCCCTAGGGATGGAGGGTGGGCAAAATGAAGGCACAAATGACCTCAAGTCCAATTTCTTAAATATCCTAAGCCCACTTTGACTGAAGTGAGATAATAATTCCACGATGTTCATTTTCCCCTCGTCCATGTCCTCTCCCACTGCACTCAATACCAGCGCTCTCAATGCAGGTCCAGCAGTCAGCAAGCGCTGCGATCCCTGGAGGAAGCCCCGTGGCATGCGACTCTGACCTGGTGCAAAGCCCACGTCCTGCTGTCTTTCACAGTTTTACTTGGAGGTGATTCACAGGATGGCTCCTGTGGTTCCTGGTCCAGCCCGGGGACACTAAAGTGGAAATTTGACGTCTAAGGAAAATTAATTTTTCTCTCTAAGTTGGCAACTACCGTGACCAGTTGGGGACCTCCTGTCCCTAGCTGCACTCCATGAACTGCGGAGATGAAAAGACAAAACTAAGCCATCTCTGTGTATCCCCCAAGAGCTACTGCAGCAGATGTAAGCAGCAAAAACGGATGAATTATCCATATTGATGTTTTTGTAGTTGCCAAAGAGTTCCCTCTCTGGGTCTCCTCCTGCCACGCTTCTCCCCTGCCCACCAGCCTTCTGTCCCTCCAGCTCCGCAAGCTCCATTCTGGCTCAGGGATTTGAACATGTGTTTCTTCTGCCTACCATTCCCTCACCTAATTGTTAAGAGTTGAACTGTGTGGTTCCCCGCCCCCCGGCCCCCCAAAAAAGATATGTTGAAGTCATAACCCCAGTACCTCAAAAAGTGACCTTATTTGGAAATGGGATCTTTAGAGAGGTGATCAAATTAAAATGAGGTCATTTGGTAGGCCCTTATCCAATATGACTTGTGTCCTTATTTAAAAAAAAGGGGGGGGGAAATTTGGACATAGAGACAGACGCAGAAAGAGAAGACTTTGTGACAAGACAGAGAACAGGGCCATCTACAGGCCAAGGACTGCCTGAGACCACTGAAAGCCAGGAGGCCTGAACAGATCCTTCCCTCGCGCCTTCGGAGAGAGTGTGGCCCAGCCCCCACCTTGGGTTTAGACTGCTGGCCTTCAGAACTGTGAGACAACAGATTCCTGTTGATCTAAGCTACCCAATTTGTGGTATTTTGTTACAGCAGCCCTAGACCAGTGGTCGGCAAGCTCATGGGTCAACAGAGCCAAATATCAACAGTACAACGACTGAAATTTCTTTGGAGAGCCAAATTTTTTTAACTTAAACTTCTTCTAACGCCACTTCTTCAAAATAGACTCGCCCAGGCCGTGGTATTTTGTGGAAGAGCCACACTCAAGGGACCAAAGAGCCACACGTGGCTCGCGAGCCGCAGTTTGCCGAGCACTGCCCTAGACAACAAGTACTCTGATCTTTGCCCAGCCGGCGTGGCTCAGTGGTTGGTGTCGACCTATGAACCAGAAGGTCACAGTTCGATTCCCAGTCAGGGTACATGCCCGGGTTGTGGGCTTGATCCCCAGTGTGGGGCGTGCAGGAGGCAGCCAATCAATGATTCTCTCTCATCATTGATGTTTCTATCTCTTTCTCTCCCGCCCCCTCCCTCTGTGAAATCAAGAAAAATATATTCTAAAAAAATATTCTGATCTTTGTAAAGTTCCTTCTTTTTACCCTTCAGCCTCAGGGTGGCATCATTCTCTGACCATCCTATCTAAAGTACCTCTCTATAGTCTTATATCTGCACCTTTTGGTTTCCTCCAAAGTACTAAGCACAATTGATACCTATTCAAGCCTCTCTCATTCTCTCTTTTTGTGAGTGCCCATGTGTGTGCCTGTGTGTGTACTTGTGATGTAAATTTCATCAGGGAAGGAACTCTGATTTTTCAGTTCACACTTATACTCCAAGCATTTGGCATAGTTTCCTACACATAGTAGTTGCTAAAGAAATAAACATATTGAATGAATATGTTTTAGGAGAAGAACCTAAAAACAAAACATGAATAAATTTATTTTATAAAACAACAAAAGAATAAGTTTCCAATAATGCCTTCTGAGACATGTCCTCAAAGACTGGTAAATGTGTCCCACCAGAATACAATTTAAAACCGTGGGCCCGTGGAAAGCTGCCCTGGCATCGCAGAGCTTTCTGACTCATGTTACATTTCTCCAGGCTGGTGGGTGTGTAGGGAGCTGCTAGATGTTCATCTGGAGCCTCCGGGGAGTCTTGCTGAGACAAGCTCTGTGGGCTTCTTCCTTACTAGGGAAAAAGAATTGATCAAACAAGAGAGTGCTTCATGAGATATCCGGGAGAGTGAAGGGAACAGGAGAAAAGCCTGGCTGTTAGTTAGCAGCCCTGCTGGCACCTTCATGCCTGGAAAATTCAGCCCACAGCTCAAAGGTCAGACTTGAATAAATGCTAATAATGCACAGAAAAATGCCTCTGAGAAGTGTGCCCTCGCCTTAGATCTATATCCAACATGCACATGTAGAAGTGTCTTACTGTTTCCTTCTCAACTCCTGAGGATTGTAGAAGGCTCACTTTCACCCAATGGTGATGAGAATTTTTATCTTGGACTCCAATACTGGATCCCACCATTTAAAAAGGCACATGGCCAATAAACAGGACACAATCAGAGGAGGGTCACAGGTAAGGTGATAGCCCTCAGGGATGACACACAAGTGGTCTGTCCCTCTTGCTCAGTAAGGACAGTGGTAAATAATTATGCCGACCAGACTGGCTTCTTCTGAAGCTTTTCCTAGAGACTATGGCAAGGATGAAGGGAAGAAGGAAGAGTCACAGAAAGAGAGAGAGAGGCCATAGAACAAAGTCAAGATAGAGAAAAACTGACCAGAGCTGCCTCAGCCTTTCACAGCTCTCAGTTCCAAATCTAGGCCATAGTGGCCATTCGAGAATGCACAACCTTCTTCGTTGTGTTGTTGTTGTGGTGGTGGTGGTGGTGGTGGTGGTGGTTGGTTGGTTGATTTCCTTTAAGCAAACTGAATTAGTTTCTGGTCTTCACAATCCGAAGAGATAAGGTAACAACTGAAAACTGGTTAACTAGAATAAGTAGTACATAAAATTGTACTACTGAGTATAATCACAGTTATCATTACTATTACTTTTAATATGCTTAGAAAAAAAGACTAGAAGGAAATGAGTCATCATGTTACGTAACAAATGGGTTCTTCTGAGCAGTGGAATTAAGTTCTGATTATTTTTCTTTTATAATATATTTTAATATTTACTTTCCCAATGTGCTATGATGAGTAGCAAACATTTTAGGTACTTACATACCATTGTGTAGTAAGAACTCAAAACTTATATCATGGTTGGTTCACTTATTCATCAAGAAAACCCAAATGAAGTGCCTACCATTTACCTCCTATCTCTATGTAATAGTAAGTAGGATGATGTCATTACTAAGTTTCAGGAGTTTTCTTTTTAAAAAATATATTTTTATTTATTTCTGAGAGGAATGGAGAGGGAGAGAGAGATAGAAACATCAATGATGAGAGAGAATCATTGATAGGCTGCCTCCAGCACGGCCCTTACCGGGGATTGAGCCCACAACCTGGGCATGTGCCCTTGACCAGAATCGAACCCAGGACCTTTCAGTCCACAGGCCGACGCTCTATACACTGAGCCAAACCAGCTAGGGCTCAAGAGTTATTTTGAATAATTGGTCAGAACATCCTTAGAAAGTAATATCGTATTTTCAACGTATTTTGAATTCTAATCATACTTTCTTATGTGGAAATTAATTGCTTTTGAGAAGGACAAGGTGTAGAAAAGCCTTTTCCAGCTGTATCTTCAGGAATGGTGCTCAGATTTTGGTAGAGGAAGATGGAGGTCGAGGTGTTAATTCCACTATCATTAATATTATGATTCTAATTATTATAATTATACTTTTTATAGCACCTTTCATCTTAGAGACTTGTAGTAACTAACTGTTTTGTCTAGGAGCTGATTAACTCGGCACTGAGTGTGATGGAAATTTCTAGATGAAAAATATTTTTTCATAATGGGATTCGCATATATCCCAATAAAGTGGAATGAAACTAACATCATTCACCTTCTTTTAAATTTGATACAATCTGCACTGAACAGAGACAGACTGAGAAGTCCTGAAATTCTCTCCCCCACAATGTGAAAAGGGACAGTATCTGATCCAGTGGTTCCGGGACTGCGTTCAATTTTGAAAGGCTGGTTAGATAAGGGAATATTGGCACAACTCTCTAGATATCCATTCTACAATTAACAATGTCATTTTCTATTTTTCTAAGTGGAAACTGGGAAACTTCTCTTGGCATCACCAGCCTCTACTTGGAGCTTTTACTTTTCACAGGTGGTGACTGCACCAATTCCATAGCTTTGGAAAGATGTGGGGGTAGATGGTGGGAGGTGATGGAGAGAATGACAGTAATAATCCTATATAATAAAAGCCTAATATGCTAAGTGCCCAACCGTTCGACCATTCGACCAGTTGCTATGACACGCACTGTCCACCAGGGGACAGACACTCCGACCAGTAGGTTAGCTTGCTGCTGGGGTCCAGCCAATCAGGACTGGGTGAGATAGACCAGACACACCCTAGAGTCCTCCCACAGTCCCTCCCTGGCCCCCATCGTGCACTGGTAGGGTTCCTCGGCCTGGCCTGCACCCTCTCACAATGCAGGACCCCTTGGGGGATGTCAGAAAGCCAGTTTTGGCCTGATCCCCACAGGCCAGGCTGAGGGACCCCACCGGTGCACAAATCCATGCACCGGGCCTCTAGTATATAGATAAACACCATGACCATACTATTCCTTCAGGCTCTACTATGCCCAACTCTCAACTTTACAGGAGCCCATATTTTAGTATGAAGATGACTCTCTATCTGAACACAGAATAAAGGCAACTACATGGGTTTCCTACTGATTTTATGGAATAATGAACAGACATCTAAGGAAAAAAGAAAGAATTAAAGGATCAAAAATAAACTGAGCTTTTCTGTTGAGGAATTTTAGACTTGGAATAGACTAGCAATTTTGTTGTCTACTTCATTGTGGTACATCACAGACATGCTACAGACACTTGGAAAATTTTAATCTTATGTATGTTTATTTGTGTGCAGTTTGGGATACATATGGATAGATGTGATAAACACGTGTAAAAAATTTAAGATGGTGTGCTTGCTTCAGCAGTACCTATACTAAAATTGGAACAATACAGAGAAGATTAGCACGGCCCCTATGCAAAGATGACATGCAAATGTGTGAAGTGTTTCATATTTTTGGTACTGGAAATATCAAGTAGCAAATTATTGATACAGTAGCAAAATTTATTTTGAAAAAAGGTCAGAAACAAAGAAGTACTTACTCTATGATTCCATTTATATTGAACTCCCAAGGACAGGCAAAACTAATGCAAAAAAATTTTTGCATAGTGATCCTCGTTGGGGCACAAATAGTTGTACCCCTCATTGTACATATATTGAAAACTAAAGCTGCTGACGCAGATTGGCAAGGTTATAAGAATAATGAGCAACAAAGCTGAGATCTGAATTCCCAGACATGGGCTGCCTCCTCTTGGCTCATATTTCTTGACAACACATGTTTATGGAGCCTACTCTTGATCCCAGGTGTAAGGCATGAAAAACCAAATGAAAAAAAATAAACTTGTCCAATGCCCTAATTGACAACAGAGCATAGAGGGTAGAAATATATTTACTGAAAATGAAATGTATAGGATTCAGTGTGTAGAATAAAACTTCTTAAATAGATCTAGGCTGTTCATCTCATACCTTTAAGCCCTCACCCTTGCCTTACCCAGGAAGAGAGGAATTTACTAGGCAACAACTTCCGTCCTGGGGTCCCGATGTTCTCTAAGAAACATACAGAGGCTGGAGGTCTGTCCTTAATTACAGCCATGTGAATGAAGCTATATCTCAGGGCTAAATTCTCAAGTTCTCATGTGAAATTACAAAATGCAGCAGAGCCAAAAATGAAAGATGATTTTTGAAAGACATATCTCAGAAGATAATATTTTGTAAGATAATCCCCATGAGAGATGCCAAGTATTGGGCATACCATGGCAAAATAACCAATGGAGACATAGGCAACTCACACTGACTGTTTACTGTGAGAAATACAAAGAAAAGCCTGATACCTGTTTTCCTTGTCTTTTCTGTTCAACCGCATTGAACGTGTAAGCAATAGTTCAGAAGGGAAGAGTGGAAATGGTGTGTGTGTCTACCTAGCATTGCCAACTCAGTTTGATGAGAAAGAGTATCGGCCAAGTTGCTTGTGGCCCCAGCATGGACCCATTAGAGACTTTCCTTCCCTCCCACATCTCTTCTCATACTACTATCTGACCAAAAAGTTAGGCTGGAGCCTCAGGCATAATAAAATAGAGGGTTTACTATTCACTTGCTATTGTTGTTTGTTCAAAAGCATACTACTAGTATGTAATTGAGAGCATATTTGGATTTCAGCATACAGTTGAAACAAAATTGTAAGTCCAGATGTATTATTTCTCTTTTGCCATAAGCATGTGTTCAGCTTAAGAATATTTATTCAGGGCCCAAGAAATAAGCTCAAGGTTCTTCATTTTTTTAAGTTCAGCCACAAATTACAAAGACCTTTCATTATGAAAATTTAATTGAGTCACATGGTTTTGTGTCAATATGCACTGTGAAATATTTTGCTTCTGCCAGTTGGAAAGATATTATTCTTACTTAGGTTTGTAAAATCCTACAGCTTTAATTCTTCTCTACCATTCTGAACTAGAGCTGGTTTCTGGCCAACTGAGTAAGTAGAATTTATTTTTTTTCTTGTAATTGTTTTTATTTTCCTAAAAAAAAAACAAAATGATATGTGCAACATGAAAAAGGAAGCAGGACTGAAATAAATGGCTGTCAACTCAACAAATCTTAAGTAAATTTTATGCCTGGTGCTGCCATTGGTACTCAATATCACTAGATATTTTACCTTGAATAATCACTGATGGACATTGATTTTGTCTTTGCTCTTCACAGCACAGCAAAATTAATGTGAAAGTCAGACTCAAATGAGTCCCAATGGTGTCCTCCGATCTCTGCTGAAAAGCACATTTCAAATACAGAAGAAATGGCAGCCAGCTGAGACCCAGTGCATCTTGTATTGTAACAATTAATGGATATAAATAGCCCTCACAGGAGAGCTCAGGTTACCTTTATATCAACTTTGGAGGTGAGATTCTGAAACAGTTCATTGAGGTTAATATGATTAATTTTTATAATTTGATTAATCCTCACCAATTAAAATGATGATGTTTCTCTTTTCTCACATTATATTTTCATAATTATCCTTTTGGGTATGTGGATGTAACAGTGAAATGTCAACAAGGGTACAATAATTGCATAGGAATTTAAAGTCAGGGAAAAAATGTTTTCCTGAATGTAGTTTAAAGAAGGAGGAGGAGGGGGTTGGGGGAGAAGAGAAGGCTAGAATGTAATGTCTTGTTCAGTGGGAATGTAGCAGTGAACAGAGGGAATGGCATAGCTCTTTACCTTTGATTCAAGACAGCATGTTGGCAATCTGTCATGTTGATGGTGCTAAAACTCCACCCTACCATTTATTTCTTTCAGACTAATTCAGACCATGTGATAGAAGACATAAAACAACATGAGCAATCATTCTAGATGAGCTTTGGACTATTAAAGATGCTGAATTGCCCAGCCGGAATGGCTCAGTTGGTTGAATGTCGTCCTGTGCACCGAAAGGTTGCGGGTTTGATTCCCAGTCAGGGCACATACCTAGTTGCAGGTTTGATCCCTGATTGGTGTACATATGGAAGGCAACTGATTGATGTTTCTCTCTCTCTCTCTCTCTCTCTCTCTCTCTCTCTCTCCATGTCCTTGGGTGAGAATTAAAAAATAAATAATTTTTTTTGCCCTAGATGGTTTGGCTCAGTGGATAGACTGTTGACCTGTGGACTGAAGGGTCCCAGGTTCCATTCCAGTCAAGGGCACATGTCCAGGTTGCAGGCTTGATCCCCAGTAGGGGGTGTGCAGGAGGCAGCCAATCAATGATTCTCCCTCATCATTGATATTTCTATCTCTCTCCCCCCCTCCCTTCCTCTCTGAAATCAATAAAAAGTATATATTTAAAAATAAATAAATTTTATAGATCATGAATTTTCATAGATAAGGAATGCTTCTTTGATTTTACATCTCCCAGCACCTAACTCAGTTAACCAAACAAAGTAAGTAGATGCTCAGTAATTTTAAAGTGTAACAAATAAAAGTCTTGCCTGACACTATCTTTGTGTAATAGGAATAACAATACCTAATTTTAGGTGTAATTGGTGCCCTATTCCTAAGCCTTTGGCTCTCATTTCTGAGCGCCACACTTATTAGTGACATTTCATGGCAAACATACAGCTCTCTGCCTGAAGACTTTTCTCATGGCCCAAGCATTCTTAGCCCACACAGGGCCAGCCACCCGTCCTAGGTATGTACTATCACTAGAAACAGCCCTCACTGAATGACAACAGAAATTGGTTGAGACATAACTCAGTATCCTCAGATCTTAGGTGGGACAACTCTGAGTGATACTCAGCAAGGCCTCCCAGTGTTCCTTAGTGGGATTGACCCCAAGGCTCACAACAATAATCATCGGATTCGTGCATCCTTCATTTCCTTCCTTCTCTGCCCTGTCTCATGTTTGCATTACTCTACTGATGACTCTGGAATCCCCTTCCAGATGCTTCATCTCATCATAAGTCTGCTTCAAGGGAAACCCAAATTAAGACACATTGTCTGGCAACATTCTTCCAGATGCTAAAATTTTTTTTTAAGTGATTGGACATGGCATCCTACACAACGTAGTATTGTTGTTTTTTTACATATTTACAGCATTTATTGAAAAAAAATCCGTGTGTAAATGGACCCGCACAGTTCAAACCCATGTTGTTCAATCATCAAGTGTGACTACATATAAAGACAATGAAAATAGGTGGCTGTAATGTCAGTCTTAGTACCTGCAGCTTAACACCTTTTCATTACACCAACATGTTTCAAGCATGTATGGTAGCTGCACATCCCCTGTAGGTCTTTGCATGGTATTTACAGCACCTGCTCTGGGACTAAAGCAGTGACCACAGAAGCAAAGATGTTCCACACCATTAATCAGATTGCTTCATGGACAGGAAAAACAATTCAATCATTTCTCTTCAGTGCTTTCTGGTCCAATCTTTTCCCTTGAGCTGTCTGTGCAACACAGACTGAAGAAGAGAGTTGGCAATTATTAGGTGAATGTAATCAAAAAAGATGGCAAATCAAATAATGCAAGTCATAAAGTCATCCGGGAACTAGATTTCCTCTGTGTTGATGACCCAACTGCCAAATTGCCACATGAATCCCTCCTGAATCTTTACCTCCCTTAAAGGAACCAGTTGTATTATCATTTTGGATTTTCATTTTACCATTTTCACAGTCAACACAGTTTTGACCAATTGGGTTGATTTTTCTCATTCTCAGTCTATGTCAGTGTTTTGAAATATATTGAATAAAATATTAAGACTAGATTATCTCTATGATTAACGTGAATGTTTCCCAATAAAGATTATTTAAAATAATAATAAAGTGAATTTTTCCATTAATAACCTATGAAAGGAAAGGGGACAAAAAAGATATAGTAAAGTACCCTTGAAGTGACATACTGCTCATTAAATATATTACTAATTGTGTGACCTTGACCAAGTTCTTGATCCATCTGGGCCATTTTTTACCTAAACAATGGGAGTAACCACACCTAATTTTCAGGGGCTTTAGGGAAATAAGCTATCATATGTTTAACGTCGCTAGTCCATTGCACGTGGTCAGAGCTGTAATTTCTGTCCTGGTGTTACTCAATCTTCCCAGCCTAATTTCCAGTCCAATTGTATTAATGGCCTTGGAAACTGATGATGCTTCTCTCAATTCACATAAGACCAGTTTCAGCCAAGGCTTTCATATGCTTGCTCTTTCAATCAAGTCAACGAATAAAACCTTGCATGGGCGGCTCATGAGGTAGAACTGGAAGAGCCTGTTTCTCTATGTGAAATGGTTTCCATGGAAAGGAAATGCAATTTTAAGATAAGGCTAACAATTTAATTAAGTGGAATATGTCACTAATCTAGGGAGAAAAGCAAATTTGAAATTATCATTTTGGAGTTTTCATTTTTAGAATTCAGCCTACTAAATTGCCAGCTGTAAATATCCAGCTATTATAGGATTGCAAACATTAAATGACAGGATGTAATTAAATCACCTAGCACAGTGGTTGGCACAAAAGGCATTCAAATAAGTATGATGACTTCTTAACAAATATAAACCATGAATTTGCATTACCGTACTGGCTATATCATGGTACAAGATAATTGGGACTGACATATATATAAACTACTTCATCCTAATGTTATGTACATCAGTGACATTAAATATGTAATATAGCCTTACACATTTAAGACTCAGAGACATCATTCATAGGGAAGCAGAATTTTAAATGCCCTTTTCACTTTTTTGCCCATAAGCTGCATTTCCTTTCTGTCTTGAAACTAAAGAGCTGGAAAATATTCCCAACCACTTATTCTCAGTGATTTAAATTTAAGATTTTTGTTGTTAGGAAGAATAGACTATGCCAGTCCCAGGGCTTGCTTTCTCCTCGGGACTCCGATTGTCAGGATAAAATGCATCCATGGCACATGGCCCAATTTGTAAAAGGATCCAGGTTCACACATAACAATTTATGTCCAGAAAGCATCCCTAAATTCTCCATTTGCAATTTGTATTCCCAGGAGGTATGTAATCCAAGTAAAATAAGAAATCTCTTCTATCATATTAAATGCCCAAATCATGGCATTTGCTATCTATAACAATAACACAATGTGTACACATGCACAAGCACACACACATGCACAGATTATAAGAGGCACGTTTATTTAATACTAGAGGCCCGGTGCATGAAATTCATGCACAGGTAGGGTCCCTAGGCCTGGCCGGCGATTGGGGTGGATCAGGTTCCCTGCCCCCCTGACTCCTCCTTCACTTGCTCCCTCAGCACCCCACCACCACCACTGGTCACCAGCCATGTTCTGCGCCGCCCCCTGGTGGTCAGCACACATCATCGCAAGCGATCAAATTCATGTTCACCCGGTCAAACTCCCAAGGGGACACTTTGCATATTAGTCTTTTATAAATATAGATGCCTTTCACTTTAATTATCAGTTTCTATCAAACAACTGACTGGAGAGCTAGTGCTGTATACAAAGAACCTATTCTTTCTTTTTCTTTTCTTAGAGTAAAATATATTCATTTTTTAAATATATTTTTATTGATTTCAGAGAGGAAGGGAGAGGGAGAGATAGAAACATCAATGATGAGAGAGAATCACTGATTGGCTGTCCCCTGCATGCCCCCTATTGGGGACTGAGCCAGCAACCAGGCCTGTGCTCTTGACTGGAATCGAACCTGGTACCCTTCACTCTACCACTGAACCAACCAGTAAGGGCTATTCATCTATATTTTGATCTTTTCAGACATGCTCTTTCACTATTTGTAAAATTTAACAGAAAACTGAGCATATTTTGATGCATCCCCAAACTCCCTTTAATTTCTGTAAATATCATCAGTTACAAAGTAAACTGATTCAATCAAAACTATGGGTTAAAAATTAGCTTCCTCCGTCCCTCTTTATCCAGATGAAACCTGCCTCTGTTCTGTAAAGGGAGGACCTAGAACTTGGTTACTTGATCGGCTACGAAAAAGTTTCAGTATGTTGAGTGAGTTACCTCAGTGGGAAAGCAAAATTCACATGAGATTTTCCTGAATATCTCTGTATTTGCATGGCTTCTGTAGAAATTGATGGTTATTTTTTCAAAACAAAGTTTGCTCTTACTCAGGCCTCCTTCCTTTACAGTCTTATGATAACTTGACAATTATGAGTATTACAATGGCAATCCTTTGCGACCACCTGCTGTTGATAATAGTAGAAAACCTTTATATGACGAACCTTTTCTTTTCAATTAGCCATGTCCATTCCATAAATAAATATTAGGATTTAAGTCCTCCCCACCTTCAAATTAGCAGGTATGTTATTGGATGATGAGCCATTTAATAATTCGTAAGAAAATAAATCTGACATACAAGATCATTGGAAATCTGTAGTTTGCTTTTCTCTTAATTATAACTGAAGAAGAGAGCTGGCCCTGGGGGTTGCTAATTGGGGTGAAGATGGGAGTAGGGAGCCCATTTTCTGGAAGCACAATGCCTACGTTGGGTCAACTTGAATGTCAACACTGCAGATGAATCCAGTAATCATGATCATAAACCATCAATGCTCCACTTTGGAACCAGGAAGGGAGCCAGGGCCCCTTTCCTATTTCAATAATAACCTATTGCCTGGCACATACCCGTAGGTACCAAAGCCAAGTTCTTTGCAAGAAAATGAATATTAGGTCTCACTGCTGGAATAATAATTAAATGTGGATGGTTAACTCACTAGATATGACAGTCTGTTAGGGGATGTTCCATCAGAGAGCTGAAGTATTTGGATATATTACAGTCACAATAACTTTGAAGGCCCTTTCTGTATGAAAATGCAGCTACATTCTCAGAATTCTTTGTAGAACCATCATTCATAGAGGTGCCTCAAAGGCTAAAATGTCTGCAAATACTAGTAAACTCGACATTGTGATGCCGAAGAATTGTAAAAGAGGTCAAACTTTTAAGAGAACATGTTCAGCAAACGTGTCGCTATGTATCTGATTACCATGAAATTCCCTCCAAGTTATCACCTTTTTAGGGATGAAGACACCAAGGCTCAAAGTGAACCAGTAGCTTAAAAAGGAGTCACGTGATAGAGTAGATTGTACTTTCCAACAATAGTCACAATACCTCCACCTGCTCTTCTACAACGTGACCTGATAGAAAGTCTACGTCCCTTCCCCATTTTTCTGGGGAATCTTGTAACTGCTCTAACCAAACGCTATTTGATGCTCTTTGACCTCCCAGGCTAGGTCACAAAAGGCCATGCGGCTTCTCCCTCGTTCTCTGGGGATGTCCACTCTGGGAGACGCCAGACACCATCTAAGAATCCCAGCTATGCTGAGACCACCATGTTGGAGGGGTCACATATAGATGCTCCTTAGAAAGCCCTCCCTAAGCTTGCAGCCAACCCACATCAGCTGCCAGTCCAGTGGGTGCGCCATCCTGGACACCCAGCCCAGGAACGCCTCCAGAGGACGGCAGCCCCAGCCCACATCTAACTGCAGCTGCGCACGATGCCCCACTGAGAACTGCCCAGTCAGGCTCTCCTGAAATTTCTGACCCAAAAAACCATCAGCCAAATAAAGTGACTGTGTTAGAGCACCAAGGTTTGGGTGATAATAACTGAGACACGAAGCTAGCAAATCATAAAGCTAAGATTTGGAGCTAGGTGTGTCTGATCCGGAGGCATTATTTTTCCCAATTATGTATTCCCCAGGGTATATAATTCTCATTATTTTTCACATTCGGGATGTGGGGTTTCAATGGAGAGAACCTATAGCTTTGAAATCACCTTTCCTTGAGTGAATTGAATGGTCAGATAAGCAGGTCCGATTAAGATTAAGGTGAACAAAGTTAAAAGGAAGTACTCAGGTAGGATGCTGAGATATAACATCCATTAAACCATTAAGCTAAACCAAAAGCATAAAATGGGTCTTTAAGGCACTGGACTCTAACTCAGTTCTTGTGGTTTAGTGATTAGCTAGGACAAAAAAAAAAAATACCAGAATAAAGGTCTCTACCTTATCCCCACTCCCAAAAAATATCTCCTGTTTTATCTTCCAGAAATCAAACATGGCAAATAATTGAAAAATAGACAGCTATTTAGATTTTAGCTTCACTACCACTCACAGAATGGAGGGGACAGGTCATGGATGCAGAATTCTAGTGGAGGCAAGCATCTTTCACAAAGGGGAAGCAGAGCCACTGTCTTTGTTCTCGTCAATCACCATCAAACAAGATATACTGAGCATCCACCGGGTACAAAGAATCCTCCGACAGAAAAGAGAAAGGAGCAGAACATCATTCTATCCCCAGAGAGCGCCGGCAAGCTCTCTAGGGATAAGACAGAAGCATAAGTGATTGCGCAATTACTTACTTTTTACGTAAACACCCATACTTCCACAGGGGACTCGTGGGGGTGATGAAAATAAGGAGAGAAGAATTCTGATATAAGAGAAGAAATCTAACATTTGAGGGCCCAAAGCAGACATTACACTTATAGTACAACTGTCATCTGATTCTTATAGTTCTCATTTGCAAGTGAAAGGGCACACGGAGAGAGGTGAGGTAATTGGCTGGGAGTGGAGTTTGTTATTGGAGCCTGTCGATGTAGAATCTCACTTTCTCCTCGTTGTGCAATGAAGGTGAGGATGGACACAGAGGTACAGTAGAAACCGAACACTAGGCTCAGGACCGCTTCTGAAATGCAGGAGGGAGAAAGAATTAATAAGAACAAACAAACAAAACCCAGGCGCACAGCCATGTTCATCTGTCTCTGTGTTTGCTGCACCGGTTGATTTTCTGTGTCCTCTCGTTTTTCTCCTGTCATTGAGTTAGATTGGAGCTGGAATTCCTACCCCTTACTCTGCTGATTCCTCATTCACCTTTATACAGGCTACATTTTTGGCTTCTAACTTGCCTCCAAGTCACATATATAAAACCAAATCAGCCCTAGCTGGTTATGCTCCGTGAATAGAACGTCAGCCCTCGAACTGAAGGGTCCTGTAGGATTCAGTTCCAGTCAAGGGCATGTTCCTCAGTTGCAGACAATCCTCTGCCCTGGATGGGGCATATGTGGGAGGCAACTCTCACATCAATGTTTTTCTCTGTCTCTCCCTCTCCCTTCCCCTCTCTCTCTCTAAAAATCAGTGGAAAAATATCCTCGGGTGAGGATTAACAAAAAATAAAATAAGTGCATTATTTTTTTTAAAATTATTGTATGAATTAATTCCTTGATGAAAGCTAAGCCTGAGCATCTATGCCCTACAACTACCCCGCCCCCATTAGACTGCTCATCTGATTGTTAGGAAACCCAGACATTTATACTAAAAGTGTTCAAAGAGAAAACTGGACCTGGGCCTGAACTTGACAGAGATGTTTTCCTTGATCAAAGCAGAGCTTGAGTGTGCACTAAAATCTGTGGAGAGATAAATATGCAATAAATATGAAAGGGCAGGGTAAGGGGAAGTGCATAGCTGTTGCCTGGTGAGGAAATAAAATGAAGTCACGTAATGTCTTACAACAAAATATATTTCTAGTAATTAAAAAAGATAGGATAACACATCAGCAGTAAAGGTAGGAAGACTATAATTTCAGGAAGAGGTTAAAGGTACAGCTACCACAAAAGTTCACTGTTTTGTCTTTCAGTAAAGTTTTGGTTTTACTAAGATGTAATATGAAAGATAAAGGGGTGTGGTGTATTATGCTTCGCCAGGCATTTTGCTGTGTATTTGCATGCGACTCACATTGGTAATTAATAGGGTTTGCATAGAAATACTAGCTACGGGGCAGTGACACCCTTGTGGATAAGTTTCAGGGCAGTGTATACCCAGCAGAGAGGAAGTCTTGAAAAGACCATTGTGGGCTGAAGACCTTTTCTCAGATGCAAATTGATGTCTGGGGCAGTCACCTGAATGGCCCCCTCTACCCTCCTGCGGTACTTGGTGCTTTCTTGAGTGGTTTCTACCCTTTTAAAAATAACATTATTGGAACTTTATTTTAACTGTCTTTCAGAGGCATCGAAGAAAGAACCTAAATGTTTATGGCTTTTAACTTTTTTTTAAGCCAAGTACACTCCAGCTGTGTTGACTATAAGGTTTTTTAAATTTTTCTTTCAATTTTCTATTCTAGTTACCCTTTTGGTATCAAATTGATGATGGTAAGCAAAAATCTCTCCTATTTTCCCCCATTTGCCTTTTCAACAAATTTCAATACTTGAAAGTCATTTATGCAGAATATTAGCCTGGAACCAAACTCCTTGAGTTCAATTCTGTCACATTCCACCACAATAAGACTATACATTGTGCCTAGTCTTCCCGGGCCTCAGTTTCCCTATTGATAAAAATGGGGGTAATAATGCTATCACTCTTACAGGGTCATTTAAATAATTAAAAGGGGTAGTATTTATAAAATACTTTGGGAACTTCCTGGTACAGAATATGTCCTTTATACATGTAGCTATTGTATCGGGAGATAAGACCCAAAAGGGCAGGAATCTTTGTCTGTGTTGTTCACTGTTGTATCTTCAGTAACTAAATGGTTCATACCACCTAATACAGGTTCAATACATGATCACTGGATAAGTATATAATTTCATTTACTTATATTATTTGCATAATAACCAGGGAGACCTTAGAATTCTATTATTCCAGAGAAATAGAAACTTAACTAAAGAGAAAAACATTAAATTCTATGGTGACCTAATAATTAGACTCAGATTTAAGGAATCTCACACTGAGGTGCCTCTAATGGCCCAACAGAGGAAACATACAGCCCAAAGAATTTCAAGAAGAGTTGCAGTAACATCTGTGGTTGCAGCAAATGCTAAGTATTTACTACAAACCAGGGGTGTGTGTTAGGTCTGATCAAATAATTGAATCAATAACCCTGTCCCCTGGGAACCTACCTTTGGACCACTTCACAACGGACATTCCCTTTTGCTTAGACCACATTCCACTTGCTAAGACCACTGTCCTTCCCCTCCGGACCTTCCCAGGATCTGGACCTGCCCAGAAAATTCTCTGCCCAGGAAAAGCCCGCCTAGAGTCCTTTAAAATCTCTGACTCCCCACCCGTGGGTGCTGGCGCCATTTTGGGGCTCAGCCCATATGGTCTCCAAATGACCCAATAAACTTACAGTTCTGTACCTCTTTTGGCCTTATGCATTCCTTCTTCGGCAACCCTAACATTTGGTACAGAAACCTGGGACCCTAACAGTGAGCCCCTTAGTAACCAATATAAAGGGATGCTATACTAAACAGAGTGATGGATATGGAGATATTTCCACAAAGGCTGGACTATAAAGCCAGTGACTGGAGAGACAGGAAGAAAGCAGTCAGTCGTAGGTCAGGTGAATAAACAAAAAGGTGCTCCTAAATGAACCCCGGGTTTGCCTTTTTTCCTTTTCTGTCTGACTCTGTGTATATACGAAAGTGTTAGGGGCAGAAATAGAATATTGGGGGCCACAAATATCTACCTTACCAACTCAGGGAATCAATGAAAATGCGGGGTCAAAGAATCAGATCACAAACGAAAGAAATGGAGGAAAACAAACGACTGGATATAGAATTCAAAACCACGGTTATAAGACTTTTTAAGAATATCCTAGAAAAGGCTGAAAAATATAACGAGACCCTCGAAGATATGAAAAAGGACCAACTAGAAATTAAACATACACTGACTGAAATAAAAAATATTATACAGAGACCCAGAAACAGAATAGAGGAACACAAGAATCAAGTCAAAGAATTGAAATACAAAGAAGCAAAAAACACTCAACCGAAAAAGCAAAAAGCAAAAAAAAAAAATCCAAAAAGTTGAAGATAATGTAAGAAGACTCTGGGACAACTTCAAGCGTACCAACATCAGAATTATGGGGGTGCCAGAAGAAGAGAGAGAGCAAGATACTGAAAACCTATTTGAAGAAATAATGACCGAAAACTTCCCCCACCTGGTGAAAGAAATAGACTTACAAGTCCAGGAAGCCCACAGAACCCCAAACAAAAGGAATCCAAAGAGGACCACACCAAGACACATCATAATTAAAATGCCAAGAGCAAAAGACAGAGAGAGAATATTAAAAGCAGCAAGAGAAAAACAGTTAATTACCTACAAGGGAGCACCCATACGACTGTCAGCTGACTTCTCAACAGAAACTATGCAGGCCAGACGGGAGTGGCAAGAAATTTTCAATGTGATGAATAGCAAGAACCTACAACCAAGATTACTCTACCCAGCAAAGCTATCATTCAGAATTGAAGGGCAGATAAAGAGCTTCACAGATAAGAAAAAGCTGAAGGAGTTCATCATCACCAAACCAGTATTATATGAAATGATGAAAGGTATTCTTAAAGAAGAGGAAGAAGAAAAAAGTAAAGAGAAAAATTATGAACAACAAATACATATCTATCAACAAGCAAACCTAAAAATCAAGTGAATTAAAAACCTGAGGAACAGAATAATCTGGTGAATATAATAGAATCAGGGGCACAGAAAGGGAGTGGACTGATAATTCTCAGGGGGAAAGGGGTATGGGGGGTTCATGAAGAGAATGGACAAAAATCATATACCTATGGATGAGGACAGTGGGGGGGAGGTAAGGGCAGAAGGTGGGGTGGGAAATGGGTGGAGGGGAGCTATGGGGGGAAAAAGGAGAAATAATTGTAATAATCTGAATAAAGATTTATTTTAAAAAAAAAAAAGAATATTGGGGGCCAGCTATAATTATAAGAAATATTCATCATGCTCTGTTAACCCTGATTGTTCTGTTCTGATTAAAGAAGTACATTCTAACCTGGCTGGGAGTTACAGGTGGCGTCTGGCAGCTCACCTGGAAATGTGGTCCATCCTCCCCATCCTGGAGTTGCCTGTTATCATGGAAAGATTAACAACCTTGTTGCAGAAACCAGAGGCGCCAGCCCTTTGCAAACCTCCAGCCCTTTGCATATCCGCAGGCCTTTGCAAACTTCCAGCCTGCATTGCCTGTAAACTGCCCATTTTGCATACCCAGTCTTATCCCTTTTGCCTTCTTCCTTGTATAATCTTTGTCATTCTACCCAATATAAACAGCTGGCTTATGGTGGGGAGCAGAGCAGATTTTTATGGGTGACCTGCTGCTCTCCCATACTGCTGGCAGTACTGGAATAATGTTCACATATGATTCAACCCTGTCTCTGCTGAATTGGCTCAAGTAGTGACAGCAGCCGGGACCCACTGATTGTCCGGTTATAAAAGGACAACACCAGTCCACAGTGATGCAAGACTTCCCTCTCTTAACTAACTCCTAACCCTGCATATATCAGGACCCCTTACTCTAATACCTTGTCATACCATGCCCGATCCAAGGGACACAATCATGAAAATCCCTCCACCTATGGAAAAGCTTTGTAACCAGACAATCAGGGGATCCAGGCTGCCTGTCACTACTTGAGCCAATTAAGCAGAGACAGGGTTGAATCATATATGAGCGTTTATTCCATTACTGCCAGCAGTATGGGAGAGCAGCAGGTCATCCACAGAAATCTGCTCTTCCCCCCACCATAAGCCAGCTGCTTACTAGTATATTGGTTAGAAGGATGAAGATTACATGGGGAAGTAGGCAAAAGGATATACCAAATGGGCAGTTTACAGGTAATGTGGGCTGGAGATTTGCAAAGGCCTGTGGTTAGGCAAAGGCTGGGGGTCTTCAAAGGGATGGCAGCTCTGGTTTCTGCAACAAGGTTGTTAATCTTTCCATGATAATAGGCAGCTCCCAGATGGGGAGGATGGGCCGCATTTCCAGGTGAGCTCCCAGGTCCTGTGTACAACGCCCAGCCAGGTGAGAATGTGCCTTCTTTAATCAGAAAAAACAACCATGGTTAACAGAGCATGATGAATATTTCTTACAGTTATAGCTGTTCCCCAATATCCTATGCCTGCCCCTATCCGCTTGTGCAGGCATTGGAAAGCCAGGTAAACAGGTCAAGGCAAATTATACCTAATGTTTGCGACTTTTGAAAATGTTTGTCATACAGTGATTCAGCCTTCCTTGCATGAGCCTCCACATATTGCACTCCTGTGTGAGTTAAAGCCTGGCAGATGTAGAGTGAGTTCATCAGAGGGCAGAGCTATGCATCCACTGACTCCCTTTTCACATTGTCTCCCAGGAAGCTCAAACAACTAGTCTTAGCCTCATCTACAATCAGTATGTTTAACTTGAATTTCTAGGATAATCATCTTTTCTTTTTCTCCGTTGTCCATTTTACCTATTTATCTCTTCATTCCTTATTAGCCTATGGGGGAAAACGTGTTTGTAGTTTGCTTAAGATTTGCATCTCCCTCCATTTTATTAAAAAGATAATAAATATTGTTCTTGGATGGGAAGAAGTGCTATAAAAGAAATAAGGAGCCCTAACCAGTTTGGCTCAGTGGATAGAGCATCAGCCTGCAGACTCAAGGGTCCCAGGTTTGATTCCGGTCAGGGGCATGTACCTTGGTTGCGGGCACATCCCCAGTAGGAAGTGTGCAGGAGGCAGATGATTGATGTTTCTCTCTCATTGATGTTTCTAACTCTCTCTCCCTCTCTCTTCCTCTCTGTAAAAAAATCAATAAAATATATTTTTTTAAAAAGAAATAAGGAAATTCCTTATCCAAGATTACATGAAAATTAATGCTGTTCACTCTTGATTCACATTGAAATGTTAGGCTCCTTCAACCCGACTAAAACACAAAACTACATGCAACAACATGGATGGTCTTTGAAAGCATTAATGCTAAGGGGGTTGGGAGGTGCCAGACCCAAAGGGTCACATATTATATTATTTCGATTATGGGAATAGTCTAGAATAGGTAAATTCATCAGGCCAAGAAACAAATTGGTGGTTTGCTTTGTGGAGATGGGGAAATGGAGAGTGTTGCTTAGTGGGTATGAAGTTTCTTTCCAGGGTGATGAAATTGTTCCGGGATAAGGTGGTGATGATGGTTGCACAGCTTCACAAATGTACTAAAAGCCAATAAATTATACACTTTAAAGTGGTTAAAATGATGGATTTTATGTCATGTGAATTTTACCTTAATTTTTTTTTAAATGCACACTAAAAAATACTAATGGAGTCTTTTGACCACAGATGTTCTTTTTAACTTCAATTCCAAAGCCTCAGGATATTCATCTGAAATCAAATGCACTAAAAGTTGCCAACATTTACCCTTTTCACGATTAAAAAATTGAAGTAGTAAAGACTGAATGGTTTGTTTCAAAGAAGAGAAGGAGCAGGAGGAGGGGGAGGAGGAGGAGGGGGAGGAGGAGGAGAGGGGGATGAGGAGGAAGAGGGGAAGGAGGAGAAGAAGGAGAGGGAGGAGGAGAAGAGGGAGAAGGAGAAGGAGGGGGAGAGGGAGGAGGAGGAAGAGAAGGAGAAGGAGAAGGAGAAGGAGAAGGAGAAGGAGAAGGAGAAGGAGAAGGAGAAGGAGAAGGAGAAGGAGAAGGAGAAGGAGAAGGAGAAGGAGAAGGAGAAGGAGAAGGAGAAGGAGAAGGAGAAGGAGAAGGAGAAGGAGAAGGAGAAGGAGAAGGAGAAGGAGAAGGAGAAGGAGAAGGAGAAGGAGAAGGAGAAGGAGAAGGAGAAGGAGAAGGAGAAGGAGAAGGAGAAGGAGAAGGAGAAGGAGAAGGAGAAGTTGTTAACCTGTCTGAAAAAGACAATCAAAATTAAGGAAGAAATCCTAGATCACTTTTGCCAAATCACACCCAGCAGAACTACCCTCACATGCGGCATATCTTCATTTTCATAATAAAATCTTGAGAAATACTTTAGGAAAACCAAATTTAGATGGCACATGGTTTTGTATGTGTTTTTTTAATTTCTGGATAATTTATTAAAACTCAGAAAATAACCAAATAACCGTATCTATAGCAAATAAACCAAAGAAAGGAATTTGTTACTTAAAATACTTTTTTTTTAATTGTCATTATTTACTCACTTCAAATAGTTTGGTCTTCTCACTACTATTTTTTTTTTAATTTTATTGTTTAAGGTATTGCAAATAATAGTACATATGTCTCTCTTTTTTTATTTTTTCCCCACTGACCTCCCCCCAGCCTCCCCTACCCCCCGGTTCTCACTACTATTAAGTAAATCAAGCTTTTGCCAGTTTTTCTAACCCCACCTCCATCCCTCCATCCCTCCATCCAGAGTGTTTGGCACCAAAGAAACAAAGGTAAGGTGAAGCTCATGGGGGAGAGAAGAGATGAGGGACAGGAAATGTGTTTGGGATTATAAAGTTATGAGTTTAGAGCTTTTTGGCTAATGAGGACTGGGTGTAGGATTGCGAGTCAAAGTTGATAGCTCATGTACACAGTCTGCCCTTCCACAGTGGCACCAACATGGAGGAAAAGGTGATGAGCTGGAGGTCAGACACCCTTGGGTTTGAATCCAATTCTGTATGAGTAACCTCCAGTGTTTATCTACTTGTAGGCTCAGTCAACTCATATGTAAAATGGGATTAACAATATCTATTTCATGAAATTATTATGATGAGTAAATATTGTGTTCTCAAGTCACTTAGCACCATGTAGAGTTCATACTAAACCTTGAACATTACAATTAGGAAGGTAAATATTACCTCATTACCACCAACATTACAGACCTTACTTATCTGTAAACATGGCCCAAAGACATACTGGCTTGTTTGGCTTTTTAAAATATGTATTTTTTATTGATTATGAGAGGAAGGGAGAGAGAGAGAAACATCAATGATTACAGAGAATCATTGACTGGCTGCCTCCTGCACGCCCCCTACTGGGGATCAAGCCCACAACCCAGGCTGTGCCCTGACTAGGATTCAAACCGTGACCTCCTGGTTCATAGGTTGACACTCAACCACTGAGCCACGCCGGCTGGGCTCGTTTGGCTTTTATATGAATACTAGAGGCCCAGTGCATGAAATTCATGCACTCGGGGAGGGGGGTCCCTCAGCCCAGCCTGCGCCCTCTCACAGTCCAGGAGCCCTCAGGGGATGTACAACTGATGGCTGGGGGGAGCAGGCCTAAGCTGTCAGTAGGATATCCTTAGTGCTGCCGCGGAGGTGGGAGAGGCTCCCGCTACCACCGCTGTGCTCGCCAACTGTGAGCCTGGCTTCTGGCTGAGCAGCGCTCCCCCTGTGGGAATGCACTGACCACCAGGGGCAGCTCCTGCCCCCGGTGATCAGTGCATGTCATAGTGACCTGTCATTCTGCCATTCGGTCAATTTGCATATTAGCCTTTTATGCCTGCAGGATTGGGCCAAAACCGGCTCTCCAAAATCCCCTGAGGGGTCCCAGATTGCAAGAGGGTGCAGGTCAAGCCAAGGGACCCCACCGGTGCATGATTGGGGTCGGGGAGGGATGCGGGAGGTTGGCCAGCTGGGGAGGGACTGCGGGAGGGCTCCAGAGCATGTCCAGCCCATCTCACTCAGTCCTTGATCAGCCAGACCCCAGCAGCAAGCTAACCTACCAGTCAGAGCGTCTACCCCCTGGTGGTCAGTGCACGTCAGAGCGAGCTGTTGAGGGGCCTTAGCATATCATTAGCATATTATGCTTTTATTGGTTGAACCGACGACCGGACACTTAGCATATTGGGCTTTTATTATATAGGATATGTCATACTGAGCATCCCCCAAGCATTATGGTAGCTCTTTTGGCCATTTATAAATTTTATGTCCCCTGTCCTAACTTTTATTTTTTACTTACTTGAAGGACTTTCACTTTTTTCCTCTCCATCTTGCAGAGTCTCATTCTTTTTCCCTTTGTACTAGCCAACCCTTTGCCTTTAAGTAGACTGGTTTCAGCCTCTCTTGGTTGTCTCATTGCAATTCCAAATTGTAGTAATGAGCCAAACATTAGTCAACTGACTAACTGAAAAGGACAGTCCTTCCACTGCCATTTGCCTTTTAGGAAAGAATAATAAGTTGATTCACAGTCCATGGCTCACGGATGAATCTGGAGAGTCTGTTCCCAGCAGGCAGGGCATATGCCTTCTGTGCAACAGCTGTCTCTTCATGCTATAACTTCAAGCGCGGTATTGTGCTAAAACAGCAAGTAATGTCATAAAAATGGGACAATTCAGCTTCCCCTCTGTGCACTGGAGAATGCGATCAGGAAAAATCAAGGGAGAAAAATGTGATTTTTCATCAGTATAATGAAGGAAATGCCCAACAAACAGCTGGGCTAAGGGAAGGGTCTAGGAGATGATGCTTCCATTTCTCCTTTGCTAATGAGAAGCCTCAGTTATCCTCTGGCTTGCCTTCTGACGCCTTGCCAGCAGCATCAGATTTTCTGAAATGAAGGCAGAGAGATGCTGACAGCTGTGCCCAGCATGGAAACTGCCAAACAGCAGCAGCCCCTGTCGCCTGTCTTGTGGCATCAAGCCAAAGGGAGACATCAATGACGCACTCGGATCCAAAACATCTTGCACGTATCAGAAGATTTAAGGGGAACGGAGGACAGAGCATTTGGAAGCACCATCGGCTCTACAGTGTATTTCTTTTCAAATCATGAGAATCACAGGATTTCCAAGAAGGTGCTAGTTGAAATGGATCCAGGAAAAGAGCATATCACCATGCATGGTATCAGATGAATTTCAGAGGAAAAAAATAAAACAACAACTTTTAAGTAATCACAGTGCCATGCTATTTCACATATATCATTCAAATGATCTTCACGCTAACCTTTTGAATTAGGGAGAGCTTTTTCGCTGATAAAAACTAATTTCAAACTAGCTTACACAATAAAGAGAATTTATTAGCTGGTCTAGATTCATGAATATTAGGTACCTTAGAGGACACTCTTGTCAAACTTCCATTATTTTGTCCTTGGACAGAATTTCTCCTTTTAGAAGGCGGAGTTGATTCAAAGAGAAGGAAAGTCTTGAGCTTTCTCCATTGTCAATTCCCTCCACTTGGTTTTCATGAACAATCATCATTGCTTCCATATGTCCTCAAGATTTCCCGTCCCCACACTGCTAAACAAGTATCAGAGGTCCCACTGAGAGGGAAAGAGGGAAGAATAATGGAAGAGAAGAAAAGAGAAACGATGGAAGGTTTATAGAGGAAAGAGGAGCCCATCAATAAAATGAGAAAATAAATTAATGTTCCATTGTGCTCCAGTTTCTCTCTAAGCATAACCATCGATTAGGATTTCATGCATCTATAAGGATATGCTAAATCTGTCTGTCAAATATGGTAGCCACCAGACACATGTGGTTACTGTCACTTAAATTATGTAATTAAAATGAAATTAAATTTAAAATTCCATTCCTCCGTTGCACAAGCCACATTTCACATGCCCAATACCACAGGTGGGGAGTGGCTACAATATTAAACAGCGTGAATAGAGAAGGTGTTCACCACTGGGGAAAGTTCCTTTGGCTAGCAGTGATCTATAAAAAGGACAAACCAACCTGGGCTTTTTTAAGCCTTAATTTGGCGAACAAAATAAGGAGGAGCATTATTCATGCTGAAACATAGAATTCAAAATTGAAAACAAAAGGAGGAAATGAACTTTCTGATGGGCGTCAGGGAGTATTGCATCAACAGGGTATTAGGGACATAAACAGTCAGAAAACCAGCAGACAGGAAGGACACCTGCCTTTCATGGAGAAACCTCTCTGTACTCGAAAGAACTAAGAGAGATTAGAGCTAGGGAGTGAGGAAATGGTATCTGTAATATGGGGCTCAAACTTGGGGATCAGAGATATGCCTCTCAAAGTGAGAGATTTTCATGTCTAAAAAATGGAGTTGTGCCCTAACTGGTTTGGCTTGGTGGATAGAGCGTCAGCCAGCAGACTGAAGGGTCCCAAGTTCAATTCCAGTCAAGGGCACATGTCTGAGTTACAGGCTCAGTCCCCAGGAGGGAGTGTGCAGGAGGCAGCTGATCAGTGGTTCTCTCTCATCACTGATATTTCTAGCTCTCTCTCCCTCTTCCTTCCTCTCTGAAATCAATAAAATATATTTTTAAAAAATTAAAAATAAATAAATAAAAAATGGAGTTGTGTGGGTTGTTGTTTTTTTTCTCAGTGAAACTAAAATATATTGTAAATTGGCTAATTGATCTGGTTGCTCCATCATTTTCATATCTTAGGGCGAATGCTAGAGCTTGCAAATTTTATTATGAATTAAATGCCAAATAATCCATTTTCTCTTAATTTTCTTAGATGAGCAATCATACCCAAGTAGAGGTAGTTGAGCAGGCAGATATTTCACAGGTACAAATAGCCATAATCTTAAAATGGAAATAAGACATTTTTAAACCCTTGATTTAACATGATAACACCAGATGTCACTAAGTATATATAACCTAAGAATTTTGCAAGTCATAAACCTCTTTGTGATCTCACGCAAAATTTGTTCTCTCTAACCTTCCAGATAGATTAGTGCATTGACCATGAAATCCAAAAATCCCATGATTCTTCTACCAACTAAAAATGAGGATGAAAATCAATATTTTCTCCTTCTTTTGTGACTACAGAGTGACCTGTAGAAAGAAAGTATGGAGTTTTTAATTTAAAAAAAAAAAAAAAAACATGTTTCCTATGTCCTTGACATATATTTTAAATGCCAATATTTAAAATAAATATATTTATTATTTCTAAAATAATATGCTCATTACAGACAAGCAGAAATTATTTTTTAAAAAGTAGAATAAAGATTCAAACATGAAAATCAGCCCTCGACACAAGGGTTTGTAAAGAAACAACAAAAATAAGAGAACAAAATAAGAAAAAAAAAAGATTCAAACATATTTGCACAACTTAAATACAATCCCTATTGACGGTTTGATGATTTTAATTTTTTTGTTATTTGTAGCTCAACAAATACATTTTTATCCTATATTTACATTTAGGATTATTTTTTAAAGCTGTCAATATAAAAACTTGGTTTATATCATTTTATATAATACTAGAGGCCCAATGCATGAAGATTTGTGCAAGAATGGGCCTTCCTTCCCCTGGCTGCCGGCACTGCCTTTGCTCCGCCCGGAGCTGCCTTTCCACCTTCCCATGCTGCCCAGAGGCCTGGAGCAGCTGGGGTGGTGTGGAATGCCTGCGTTGTCGCCATGGCGACAACGCAAGCATCCCGCCCCGCCCCCGGCCACTCGGTACCTGTGTATGCAAATTAACCCACCATCTTTGTTGGGTTAATTTGCATACTCACTCCTGATTGGCTGGTGGTCATCGTGAATGTACAGTCAATTTGCATCTTACTCTTTTATTAGTGTAGATAATTCACTTAATGACTCTCTTTACATATTTTTTTAATTTGGGATCAGCATAAATACAATGGCAACAAATACTATGGGAGATGAAATGTTACACAGCATTGGGGTTTAGTGATTTTGTGTTCACGCACTGATGTTAGAAAAGACCTAACTATTATTTCCTATCTATGGGATCTTGGAAAGCTGCTAGAACTCTCTGTGCCTCAGTTTCCTCATTTGTAATACTGAATTCATAGGGTTGTTTCAAAACTTAAAAGAGATGGTATGACAGCCCCAGGCATAAAACAGTATCTGCATAAAAAAGATTCCCAGAAGGGAAAATGCGGGGTGGAAGCTATACACTGTGTCAAGTCTTTTGAGCAACCTTGCCAAACTCACTTTCTGGAAGGTTTCTGTCTGTGGTGATGCCACCAGTCATTTTTAAGCATGCCCATTCACGACTGGCTCATCTGCACTGTTTCTAAATGATGTCTAATCTTAAGTAAGTAATCACGCAAACACCAGCCTTTTTCAGCCAAAAATAAAGTTCTACCAAAAAAAAATTAAATAAATAAAAGTCAAAGCTAGCATCTTGCTCTAAAACACCTGGAAGGAAATAGCTTGAGCATCCATTTTTAAATATTCAGCACTCCTGTTTTAGGCGCCTTTATTGCTAATGACATTCTCAGTGGGGAAAACAAGGTCCTGCCAGCAAATGGAGTATTGCTGTTTATAAATAAAAATAACAATATTTGAGGAGTTTGGAAGGGATGAATGGAAATGGTAAACATCACATGATAATAAGAGTTTCATCTTCCCTGTGTTGCAGCTAAATGAAGCTTTACAGTAGATCCCAGTTGAGGAAATCTACTGGCAGGTTTTGACTCCCCAGAATTTCGATCCCATTTCCCAAGGTTAAATGCCTTGCCTTGAGGCAGCTGCTCTGAATGATAAAGGGGACCCTGTAGGACAGCGGTGCTCTTTGTAATGTTAATAACCCTTGATTCTGATGTCTGATGCAACTCCGGGGAAATCTACCAGTTCCGGCTGTGAAAATCTAACTCAGTTAAGTGCACATTATTGCAAAAAAAAAAATTAAAAACTTTCTTTTAATTTGGCAGGAGCACGAAGATAATTTGAGAGTTCCACCTATTTAGATACTTTATTTATGTTGCTGAACTAAATTTCCACAGGATAACATGTTGTGATATAAAATTAATGTGTGTTTTTTTTCTACAAAAGCAGATGGTATTTTATTTCAGAATTCACATATATTTATATGCTTATTAGATTCATTTTTATGGTATGAGCTAACCAGGGTAGTGATCTTTTATCATATATTTTACTTACTTATTTAGGATTTATGTCCCATCTGGCTTCAGAGAATGACAATGTCTGCAGATGAATACATAGGTAAAATGAGACATAAACCCATCATAAGTTTAATCAAAAGAGCAGAAAGAATGAGTACTTTCGGACTAGAATTAATGCAGGTTCTGCTTTCGGTTAAAAAAAAAAAATCCTCTAGCCCTACCTGGTTTTGCTCAGTGGATAGAGCGTCAGCCTGCAGACCAAAGGGTCCTGGGTTCGATTCTGGCATATATCTGGGTTGCAGGCTCCTCCCGGGCCCTAAGGCCCCGTGCAGGAGGCAACCAATCAATGTGTTTCTCTCACATCAATGTTTTTCTCTGTCTTTCTCTCTTCCACTCTCTCTAAAAATCAGTGGAAAAATATCCTCAGGTGAGGATTATTAAAAAAATCCTCTATATTTTATCATTGCTCATTTAAAAAATAAGAAAATATTCTGAATCATTATATAAACTTCCACACACACAACTTTTTTAAAAATAGGAAGCATCATATAAGTACATCTAAAGAAGAAATGGCCTGGCTGGTGTGGCTCCGTGGTTGAACGTGGACCTACGAATTAGGAAGTCACTGTTCGATTCCAGTCACGGCTCAATACCCAGGAAGGGGCATGCAGGAGGCAGCCAATCAATGACCCTCACTCATTAATGTTTCTAGCTCTCTCTCACTCTCCCTTCCTCTCTGAAATCAATAAAAATTAAAAAAAATAATAAAGAAGAAATGAATGTGAGGTGTGAGCTAAGAACAAAGAAAAGGCGAAAATTATTACAGGAAGGCAAAGGGATGGTGCCTTTCATGGGTGCACTGTGGTTGGTTTAAGGAAAGCAATAATGAATAAAGTGAAGTCTCTATCATGGAACAAAGTTTGACAAACAGTAACTGTTCAGTAAATGTTGAAAACAAAATAAAACTGGGTAAATGTTGAAAACAAAATAAAACTGGGTACTTGCACATGTTACCTTCTTTCATTAACAAACAACTGACTTGGATTTCCTTTTGAAGACAATGAGTTAACAAAGTAATAATAATATACTTAACCACAGTTTTGCGGAAAGCATTTTCACATTATTCATTTCACCCACACAATAACTCTGGATAAATGTTGAGAACAAAATACAGTATAATCTGTATTCCAATGGTCTAACTTTTAGGGAATAATTAGGGAAAAGACAGAGAAACTGATAAAGAAATAACAATATAGATGTCCTCAAATATCAGCTCCCTTACAGACAATGGAATTTTTTTGTAAGAGGTATACAAGGGCTCATTCATTCACTTATTAATTTATGGAAAGTATTTCTCCATGATGTATAGATGCTTAAACTTGACTGACATCTAGTTACCACCTCACCACTTGTATAGATTTAGTAGTGTTTAGTTTTTATTTTTAAAGCACGGCTATTATAGCCATTTCAGTTCTGTTTTCAGAGGTCAAATAAAATAACATTAGGAGTTCAAGTACAAATCACTATTGAAGCAGAGAGAGAGATATCAAGACCAGAATCCTTGTGATCCAGCAAGAACAAAATTACAGGCCATATTTCAGAAACAGGGCAGAGCTGATAGATAACCAAGTTTATCTGGTTGCATTCACTCCTCTTCCAGAGGCCCTTGGAAAGGGAGAGGGACCTGCTGAAGGTTATAAAACAATGAAGGAAGGGCATTGCTGGATTTACACTTGAGTTAGGTTTTATATCTGCCCATATGCCTGATCTTTGGGTTCTGCCTTTCCTGAGCTGGAGGATTCTTGGGGGCTAAGATAAAAGGCCCTAATACTAGACACAGGGGTCTATAGCGATATTAGTCTCCCCTCCTGGAGAATGACTTCCTGAGGACTCAGGAACAGAAATAGCTGCCTTTGAGGCACCTCACTGTGATACTTGAAAGAGATGCCCCATAAATTCCTGCTCCTGGTGTTCCAAGAATTCATCTCCCCGCTCTTCTTCCTGAGATGCAAATTTTAGCATTGCGGCACCTGTCCCTTTTCTATAAATTCCCTTTAAGCTTCAGATACCCAGAGTTGCTTTTGTCTCTTGCAAACAAAAAAACATTACATGATATAAGGCCTAGGTATACTAACTCCTGATTATTTTTCCTCAAAAAATGTCAGAGGATACCGGCCATGAGGTAGGTCAAGCAGTCCATTCTAACTAGTATTTTGATTGAACTTAAGGACTTCCTTCTTAGCTTCCACAACAGAATGTAGGAAAGGAGCTTGTGTGCAAGGGGCTTATTTGGGAAGTGATCATGGGAAGCAGGACTAGAGAGTGAAATAAAGGAGGGAGGAAAGCAAGGGGAAAAGTACATTATCATATTGGACATGATTACTTGACTGGACCCTTTGAAGAGTGTATAGAATTATACAAGAACAAGATACCCATTGACTCGTATTTCCCTTGTATTGAGAGTTGCCTACAGTCATTTACTACTTCTCCACAATTCCATGTCTACCCAACAATGTCCTGCAGGTGTCCTCTGCTCTAGAAAGACACTGGGAGAAAATAATAGGTAAGGTGAAAAGTAAATAATAAAAGGAATTGATTGAGTGAAGTGTTGTAGGGTACAGAAGGATAAAAATAAATAGCTCAGGCCTACACATTACCTAATTTAACACACAGGCATATGTCATTTCAATTTACTGATAAAATAACTACATTCTAGAAGTTTAAATGACTTGCTCATAACCACAAGGTCAAGAGGTGATGAAATAATAATTTTATTAAGTTGGGAAAAGTCAATGACTTGTTTCCTTATTAACTCATGAAAAATAGTTTCAAATCTTAAACACATGTTCTCCACCTTTAGTCTTATTGATGGGTATGTGTGTTATCTTTTTTCTAATTTCTTTAGGTAGGCATTTTTGTTTTCATTTAACAAAGCTTTTCTAATTCTGTTATCTGAGAAACAAAGGGGTAAATAATAACAATAATATGATTATGAATAACATTAATTGAACATTTAGTAGACGTAGGAAATTTTCTAAGCCATTTACAAGCATTTACTAATTTAATTTTCACGGCAACTCTATGCCATAGCTCTATTAGAATAGTTATTTTACATGTTAGAAAAGAAGCACAGATGAGGGGCAAAGGAGTTAGGTGATCTGCCCAAGATTACCAAAGAAAGTCCTGTCCTAAAGTGATCCCTTAACCATCGCTCTACCCCATTGCATGTTATGCATGTATCTATGCTATTCAAAGCAACCCAGTCATGAGAATTGAGTCAGAGATTGGGAAAGAGCAAGGGTATTTTCTGTCTGAATTCATTTTCAAACCTATTTTATTTTGACCACTGAACAATTGTTACTATAAACTAACACTGAAAATAGAACTTTTGGCATTATTTCTGAGCTCTTGCTATGTGCTAAGTGCTTTACATTCAGTAACTTATTTCATCTTCTCATCAGTCTTAGGAGATAGGATTTAGTTAAGTGATGAAGTCTGAGGCTCAGAGAACTTACCAAAGGTCACACAGTTGCAATGATAAACATAATTAAATTAGGATTTGGGCTGATGCTTAAAAAGCCCATTGTCTTTACACAATCCCATCATGTCCCTCTGTAGCCTAAGTATGTAAGGATATTTGTAGGAAAGATAGCTCTATTCCAATATCAAATGTGTTTTTGGACCCTACAAAGTACAATGGTTTACACTTTTTTCTTTTTTTCTTTTTTTTTTTTTTTTTTTTTTTGGCTTTCCAATCACATCTAGGAGTACTAAAAAGACATTTTTTTTTTACAGTGGTGGCTTTTGAATAAAATTATGTTGTATACTTAAAACTAATACAATTCCTTTCTGTATCTCAGTTATCACTGCCTTTCAATACGTTCAATGTAATAATTCCATGAACGGTTATTGTATTGAATTGACTTAAGTGTCTTTCAGAGGCCACCCTTTAATTAAATAAGGAATCTCTCTTACGTAAGACTTTGACTTTACATCTGGAAAATAACATTATAGGAAAGGTTAAAGAATTTACTCAAAGTCACAGAGCTGATGAGACACAATACTGATAAGGGCCAGAGCCCAACTTCTGATCCTGTCCTTTTCTGATGGGTCATTCTTCTCACATACAAGTTCTCCTTCCAGACAAAGCCATCTGTTCAGCACCCTGGACAGTGCACAACATCTGGAACTAGAACCATTTTTATTTGCTTTATTTCCACAGCCGTGTTCTCTGAACACTAGGTTTTACATACAGTTTGTTGAAGAAGTAAAAGAACTGTTAATAAAGATAAAGAGAGAAAGGGAGAAGTTGTTCCAAGTAAACAGTATATTATTTCTCCCTATTTATGAATCTTTTGCCCTAGGTGCCTTTTTTAAAATATGTTTTTATTGATTTTAGAGAGAAGAAGGGAGAGGGAGAGGGAGATAGAAACATCAATGATGAGAGAGAATCATTGATTGGCTGGCTCCTGCATGCCCCTGACTGAAGATCGGGTCTGCAACCAGAGCATGTGCCCCAACCGGGAATCAAACTAGTGACCTCCTGGTTCATGGTTCAATGCTCAACTACTGAGCCACACTGGCCAGGCTACCCTAGGTACTTTTTTGGGGTATCCTCATGTTTATGCTGATAAGGAACTTTGCATCAGCAGTTATGTGGGTGGGCAACATGAATGGTTAGGGTTGTTCCCGGATGGTTTCTTGGCAATGAAAAACCAAAGAAACTTAAAATGGAATTTTATGTCAAGAAACCAGTCATTTTTCTGTGTCCTCTTTCACAGCCTTAAAATACGATTCCCTATTTAAATACCAAAAATGTATTTCATGTACAGAGCTCACTCTGGGCTAATCTCTCAATCTATGTGTGGAATGACTAAATCTGGCTTCTCTTTCAATAAAATATTATTAATGGAAGAGCTTTAGGAATCATTTCCTTGTGAAATATAAATCTATCTCTCTGAATAAAGCATTCTGACAGGCAGCCTAGGAAGTACTAATACAAGGTAACAATCTATCTGTACTACTGAACTTTATTTGACTGTGAGAAAAACAGTATAAAATTCTATTATGGCACATCAGAAAGGCCTGGCTCTACCAAGGCCTTTGTATTTCTTTTACAGAAAGCCTCATAAATCATTTAAAATCATTGACCATATCTTATACCTCCCTTTCAGCTGTAGTTCGGATGGAAGCTGTGTTACACTCTAAATGGCTTTGCTGCTCGGATGTAAAACAGAATTTATGTTTACTATTCTTCTTTAGACACCCACGCTTTCCTTCTGCAAGATAAACCTTCTAACTGCTCTAAATCATCTGTTTTCTTCATGTGGTTACTGAACGAATGGCAGTTTTACAGGCCCAAGCCCATCTGTGCCAAGAAAAGGAGAGATTACTTTTTTTCTTAATAGGAGAGATGGTATTGTTTTATTGTGAATCTTATCATCTTGCCAGGAATCCTCCAACTTTGACCTGTAGGTATTCATGTTGCTCACTGTGACAGCCTTCTCTATTCTGCCCTATGAGACCAAGGAAACATATCCACCTTTATGCTAAAGCAGGGTTTCTCAGCTTTGGCACTTTTGGCATTTGGGACAACAGACACTTTGATAATTCTTTGTTGTGGGACGCTATCCTGTGCCTTGCAGGATGTTTAGCAGCATTCCTGACATTTACCCACTAGATGCCTGTAGCACACCCACCACCTGAGTTGTGGCAACAAAAAATGCCAAATGTCGCCCTGGCAGGTGTGGTTGGATCATCGGCCCCTGCACACTGATAGGTCTCCGATTCGATTCCCGGTCAAGGGCACTTGCCTGGGTTGCCAGTTCACTCCCCATCCCTGGTCAGGGCACAAGAAGGAGGCAGCCAGTCAATGTGTCTCTCTCACTTCTCTCTCTCTCTCTTTCTCTTCCCTCTCTCCCTCCCTCTCTTCCACTCTCTATGAAAAAAAAAGCAATAGAAAAAAAATATCCTCAGATGAGGATTAAAAATAAATAAATAAATGCCAAATGTCATATCGAACAATGTCGCCTGGGAGAAAAAAAATCCCCCTCAGTTGAAAAACACTGTGAAAGCACTCCACACTCGTCTGGTAAATTGTGGAAAGGAAATTAAAGCGAAGGTACACCTGCTAGACACTCCAACAGAATTCATCACATCTACTCCTCCATCCCTTCGTTCCTTCATCAACTCTTTCTTCCACTGAGTCATTCTTTCTTTCCTGACCATGTGGAGGTTCAGCAGTCCTTGCCCTCTGTAAGTAACATTCTCACGGGGTGTTGGTTTTACAGCTATTTGAAGGGTGTAATTAATGCAGCAAGTCCTAAGGGACTTGGTTGGTAAGCCCGGGAGAGAGAAAATATTGAATAAATCTGAATCCTGATGTGCAAACTCATAAACCCTGGAAAGAGTAGTCACAGTATTTATACCCACAAAGATTTTACTTTGTGTGTTGGGTGTTAGAAGAAGACATAATGCAACAATGAGTTTTAAGGTGCTAACACCTTACAATAAAGATAAAGAGAGAAAGGAAGAAAGCTGTTCCAACCTTCTTGAACCACAAAAAAAAAAATTCAGAGGGGCCATGTGAGGGCAGGGAAGGCTGTGTTGAGGATTATCAACTAGAATCTGGAAGACAGAAAATGTACCAGGTGAAGGAAAGTTCCCTAATGAAAAAGAAGGAATTCCTACCATTTGCAGCAGCATGGATGGACCTGGAGAGCATTATGCTAAGTGAAATAAGCCAGGCAATGAAAGAAAAATACCACATGATCTCACTCATTTATGGAAAATAAAGAACATTATAACCTGATGAATAAAAAGATAGATACAGAGGCAGTAAAGCACTGAACAGACTGTCAAATTACAGCGGGAAGGCTGGGGAGTGTTGTGGAGGGAGGGAAAGAGATCAACCAAAGGACTTGTAAGCATGCATATAAGCACACCCATGGACACAAGACACTGGTGGGGGGGTGGGATGAGGGCATGTGATAGCGGGTAGGGGAGGCTGGGGGAAGGTTAATGGGGGGAAAAAAGGAGATATATGTACTAATATATGTAATACTTTAAGCAATAAAAAAAATAAAATAAAATAATGAACATAAAAAAAGGAAGTTCCCTAATGCTTCAAGTTCCCAATCTTCTTTTTTTTAAAAAAACACAAAACACTAAATTTAATAAATAGACTTGAACATATTTCTTGAGAAACTTGGAGTAAATTATGTAATAAATATAAACCCTGGGTTACAGATATTTTTCAGTTGCTTGATACTTGTCTCTACCTTCAAGTTTTCCCTCACTGTGTGTACACTTCTTTTCCAATTAGAAAACAATCAATAAGCTTTATAAAGTTCATTAAAAATTCTGGCTCCTGTATGTCTGAAGTTAAGCCCAGTGCAGTGAACACCTTATAGTAACTTTTAGCCTCAGAGGGGGTTATTTTTATGGGCAGCCACTGAGAACACCTAGAGAGCAAGGAAGAACCAGTAGAGTTGACATGACGGCATTTTCCAAATTGCTTCTGAAGGCACAAAACAGCAGCAGGCCTTTGAAGAAGCCTCTGCCCAGGAAACAGTGGTTCATGAAACCAAGTCATCTCTCTCCAGTCCTCCTAATGCTCAGAGTGATTTCTGCTGTGGCAGCTAAAGCCCCTGACACCCCCCTGCCCAGGCCCCTGGAAGGTCACATTTGCATTGGCTGCAAGGACGGTCCAGGTGGTGCTGCCCCTGGGTACTGTCTGCTATTGCTCGTTTGCTTAATTACAAATCCTTCCCCTGCCAGCCTTCCCTTCCTGGTCACCTCCTGCTGGGCGCTGCTTGGACATTTAGCTGGAAATAAGAGGAAAGGAAAATAAAGCTGGGGATGCAGCTACGAATCTGGGAGAAAGAATCTATAGGTCAGTGCAAGCTGCTTGCAGGATACAAAACAAAGGAGGGAGGCGGGAAAGGTTACCTGAGGCAAATTATCCCCTTGAGGACATGAATAAGATCCTCGAATAAGATCCTCGTTGGGGTTGATAAGAGCACTGGCTTGAATGCATGCTGACCCGGGTTCCAGGACCAGCGCTCTTGGCTCGTGGCTCTGCCCCGTCGGTCGCGGGGCCTGTTACTCTCTCTGAACCTAGTTTTCTCCTTCTGGAAAATGGACTTGATACCTAGCACAATCTGCACATTAAATGATAACTACTAGCAACCATATTTACAGTCATTCATTCAGTCACCACACCATTAGTGGAATGCTCAGAGTATGCCGGATATTGTGCTATAAAACATGGTCTACAAAAGTAGATAGTCCCTCCCCTTAGGGAGCATTCAATCTAATTATAAAAACATATGTTGCCCTAGCTGGTTTGACTCAGTGGTTAGAGCATCGCCCAGAGGACTGAAGGGTTGTGGGTTCAATTCCAGTCAAGGGCATGTACCCCAGTTTCAGCTCGATCCCTGACCCCAGTAAGGGCACATGCAGGAGGCAATCAGTGGATGTGTCTCTCTCACATCAGTGCTTCTCTCTCCCCCTGCCTCCTTTCCACTCTCATTAAAAAAAAAAAATGGAAAAAATATCCTGAGGTAAGGTTTAACAACAACAACAACAAAACAACAACACCATATGTTTAGGAAATAAACACATAAGTAAGTATATGATTATAATAGTGATATATAACACAAAGGATAAGTTCATAGAGGCCATGTGAGGGTAGGGAAGGCTGTGTTGAGGATCATCAATGTGAATCTGGAAGACAGAAAATATACCAGGTGAAGCAAAGAAAACCATTCCACATGGACCAAACAACATGGACAAGTGTCTTGTGACATTAAGGGACATAGGAGACCAACACATAGAGGTCAATAAGTATTTTTTGAATGAATAAGTGAGATTCCTAAGAAGTATTTTGCGAGTGTTAGTTCAGTTACTTGCCAGAGGTTCTTTGGCAAATCACTCATTATTCAAGTCTTCACTTTTCTTACCTGTTGGCTACTATTCTTGGTAATACTGCCATCTCTAGATTTTTTTTTTTAATCCTCACTGAAGGCTATTTTTCCATTGATTTTTTGAGAGAGTGGAAGAGAGAGGAAAAGACAGAGAGAAATATCGATGTAAGAGAAACACATCAATTGGTTGCCTCCTGCACAAGTCCTGAACAGGGAGGAGCCTGCAACTGAGGTACGTGCCCTTGACCGCAGTCAAACTCAGGACCCTTCAGTCCGCAGGCCAACATTCTATCCACGGAGCCAAACTGGCTAGGGCTCTAGATTATTTTTAAGATCTCATTAGAGATTGGACATTAAAGGACCTGTCTTGTCAAGTGCTACATAAACATTATTTAAAGGAAAACCCATAATGATGAACTTTCCTCCATAAATATCATTAGATGGCAAGCCCCCTGCACACAGGAACCAAATTTATGTAATTCACTCCTGCATCCAAGCAGCCAACGGGGTACCTGAACCAAAGCAGATGGTCACTAAATATTTGTTAATAAAATACCCATCGATGTCAATTGTACTTTTATTTCTCAGTGTGTGTACACTGTATGTGCACATACATCAGTTTGATTGGGGACCCTGTGTTGTTTCTAAGGCATTGAAACACAAGCAGATTAAACCCAATGTGTCCACAGTCTCCCTCTTGTGCTCCCTGCATTACTCATTCAACCTATGCATATTAACTGACCTGGAAAGCTCCCGAAACATTTCTAAGCAGAGCTGGTGCCTCTACTCATTGAGCCTCTCCCTTTCTCTCTAACTCAATTTTCAGCTGACAAACTAGAGTGGGGAGCAAGAAGAAGAAGGGGTAAGAGGATTATTACAATTTGTTGAAATACTAATATGGCCATGAAAGGGCGGGGAGACTCCATGTTCCTTTTGTTCTATGTCCTCCACCTCGTGGAGTCAGGTTCCTGCCCTAGAACCTCTTCAAGAGCCCAACCCACACTTTTGGATTAGCCAATAGAAATGCAAGGGGAAGGTAAGCCGCACCCTGCCCCATGTGCAACCTGATCCCGACCAATCAGCAGAGACCACACTACCTCACCCCTCCTACCTCTCCCAGGCCCCCTATAAATCAGCGCGTTTGGGGGCTGACTCTCTCTCTCTCCACCTCGCCGCTGCGCCGGTGTGTGTGTGTGTGTGTGGGACTGAGCTCGAGCTAGCTCGATTAAAAGGCTCTTTGCTTTTGCATCGGACTCGGCTCCCTCGTGGTCTTTGGGAGTCACGAAATCTGGGCATAACATTTGGGGGCTCGTCCGGGATCCCCAAGAACCTCAAGGGACCCCCGATCCGGAGAGTCTGACTGGCCACGGTAGGTGTCTGTCTGTTCCTTGTCTCTTTTTTGTGTGAGCTCATTTCTGAATCTATGGTAGTGCCCGAAGCGGTCTAGGTGGACGCACCGGAGGACCACGGGCGGGAGGAATCGGGAAACGTCCTGATCCTCCTTCAGGAGGGACGAGTATTCCCCTCAAACCTCTGGGACGAGGTGGGTCGCTCCCACCGATCGGCGTGAGGCCGTCGTCCGCACTTTCGGTTTTGTCAGTTTTTGTTCCAACGATTCGCATTGGAAAGCTTGTCTAAAGGGCCCTTTGTTTGTCTGTGTCTGTGTTTTTCTGTTTTGTTTTGTGGACTCTGTTGACGGACATCATGGGACAGACTCAAACCACTCCTTTAAGCATTATGGTTGATCATTTCAAAGAGGTTAAGGGAAGAGCTAGCAACGTCAGTGTAGAGGTCCGGAAGGGCCGGTGGCAAACTTTTTGTTCTAGGGAATGGCCGACTTTTAGTGTTGGGTGGCCGCCGGAGGGGACCTTCGACCTCCCCACCATCCACCGGGTGAGGGACATCATCTCTCAGCCCAAGAAGGGACATCCTGATCAACTCCCTTACATTATTACTTGGCAGGACCTCGTGGAAGATCCACCCTCCTGGCTTAAGCCCTTTCTGTCCCCGCGCTCCCTGGAGCTGAGACCCATACTTGCTTTGCAGGAAACGGAGAAGGTGAAGAAGAAGGACCTCATCCCGCCTTCAGCTCCCCTCTACTCTGTCTTTCAGGGGGGAACTGAAGAGGAACTAATCTTTCCTCCCTCATATCAGCCCCCTAGAAGTTCACAGGGGGGCGATGCTCCCAAGCAAAGGGGAGCGTCTGGGGGCGGAGTTCCGGGAGCGTCTGGGGGCGGAGTTCTGGAAGCAGCTGCGGTTCCAGTGGGAAGCCCACCTCTTACTAGACAAAGGGCTCAGAGGGAACTGTCTGTCACAGCCCCTGACTCCACTATTAAAGCCCTACCTTTACGAGCCACGGGGCCCCCAGATGTGGATGGCAATCAACTCCATCACTATTGGCCTTTTGCCACTAGTGACCTTTACAACTGGAAGGCTCAGAATCCTAAGTTCTCTGAGAAGCCAGCAGGGCTTATTGATCTGTTAGATTCTGTCCTTTTCACCCACCAGCCCACGTGGGATGACTGCCAACAGCTTTTACAGGTCCTGTTCACAACTGAGGAGAGGGAAAGAATCCTCAATGAGGCCCGGAAAGTGGTTCCAGGCGTGGACGGGAACCCAACAACCAACCCGGTCCAGATAGATGTCTCTTTTCCCTTAACTAGGCCTGAATGGGATTTCAACACGGCAGAAGGTAAGGAGAGGCTCCGGGTCTACCGCCAGACTCTAATGGGGGGTCTCCGAATGGCTGCTAGAAAGCCAACTAATTTGGCCAAGGTAGGGAGTGTTCAGCAGGAAAGGGATGAGTCTCCAGCTGTCTTTTTAGAACGGATCATGGAGGCATACCGCACCTACACCCCCATGAATCCAGAAGCTCCTGAAAACAAGGCAGCTGTGATCATAAGCTTTGTAAACCAATCGGCTGCGGATATTAAAAAGAAACTGCAAAAAGTAGATAGGCTGGGGGAGAAGAGTTTAAAGGACCTACTGGAGGTAGCCGAGAAGGTGTATAATAACAGGGAGCCCCAGGAAGAAAGGCAGGCTCACGCTGCGGCGGCTGCGAGCAGCAAACAAACCCAAGACCTAGCTAAGATCCTGCTCGCCACCACCGCGGACTCTTCCGAGGAACGGAACCGCCGTCTCCGCCAACTCGACTCGCCGGCAACCAGGAGGACGGTAAGGGGACCGCCCGGGGCGGGAGGCGGAAGCTGCAGAAAGATCAGTGTGCTTACTGTAGGGAGATAGGGCACTGGAAACAAGAGTGCCCGAGAAGGGCCAGCAAAAAGGGAGGCGAAGCAGATCGAGTGAAGGTCCTGGAGCTAGATGAACTGAGTGACTAGGGGAGTCGGGGTTCGGATCCCCTCCCCGAGCCCAGGGT
>NC_137785.1:54399777-54652277 GCF_963455305.1 Plecotus auritus
AGAGGAGATGTCTCCTGCACAGCAGTCACAGGCCCACACCAGAAGAGGTTTGGCCCACACTGCTTAAAAATTTTTGGGGGGGAAAATATTTGACAACTTTAAGAAAACGAAGATAAAGTGAATTTTTACTTACTATGGCTTACAACAGAATAAACTCCAAAAGACTAAATATTTTAATACTAAGAAAACAGAAACTATAGAAGTACTAGAAGAAAACATGGGTAAGCCTGGCCAGTGTGGCTCAGTTGGTTGGGTATCATCCCATGCACTGGAGGGTTGCTGGTTTGATCCCTGGTAGACGGCATGCAAGAGGCAGCTGATCGATGTCTTCCCCCCTTCTCTCTCATCTTTCTCCTCCTCCTCTCCCTCTCTCTCTCAAAAAAAAATATCAATTACAAATAATCTTTAGAAAAACAGAAAAGAAAGAAAATATGGGTAAATTTCTTCCTAATCTTGGGGTGGGGAGGCTGTGCCAACTCTAAATCTGGGAGCCTTAAAGAAAAAGTTGATAACTTTGGCTACATAAAAATAAACTTCTGTCCCTAACCGGTTTGGCTCAGTGGATAGAGCGTCGGCCTGCGGACTGAAAGGTCCCAGGTTCGATTCCGGTCAAGGGCATGTACCTTGGTTGCGGGCACATCCCCAGTAGGAGGTATGCAGGAGGCAGCTGATCGATGTTTCTCTCTCATCAATGTTTCCAACTCTCTATCCCTCTCCCTTCCTCTCTGTAAAAAATCAATAAAATATATTTAAAAAAAAACACACTTCTGCATTGCAAAAACAACACGAGAAGTCAAAAGACAAATGGAAAAAATATTTCCCCTTATTTTCCAGGTGGAGAGAGGATTGGGCAGAAGTTGTTATTAGTGCTTTTATTATTAATCCCTGCTGCTGCAACTACTGACCTCTGCACAGTTGTTCTCCATGAATAATAATAACATCTACATCAATGTGCTCAATTTGTTGAGACCTGTTAGGTGCTAGGCACTAGTCTAATTACTTTTCCTGTCTTTTCTCATTTGAACCTCACACTCAGCCTTGGGAGGCAGGTCCCATTCTCATCCCCATTTTACTGATAAGGAAACAGAGGCTCAGACCTTGTGAGGTTTCCTGGGGAGGAAGTAGCAGAGCTGGGACTACCAGGGGTGGGCAAACTTTTTGACTCGAGGGCCACAATGAGTTCTTAAACTGGACCGGAGGGCCGGAACAAAAGCATGGATGGAGTGTTTGTGTGAACTAATATAAATTCAAAGTAAAGGAGCGGAGGGGAGAGCAAGAGAACCCTCGGCTCCGCAGGCCGGATAGAACAGCCGAACAGGCCGGATCCGGCCCGCGGGCCGTAGTTTGCCCACGGCTGGACTAGCCCCTTGGATGCTTCCATCTGCCACTCATGGCCTTGCATTCCCAGATCTCTCTCCTCCAAACCATCCACCCCTTTGCCAAAGGCCCAGGGGTCCCAGCGGGCGAGGCAGCCTGACCTTTGCTGCAGTAGGTGGTGGTCTGGCAGTGCTCGTGGGACAGGCAGGCCCTGGCAGAGTCCATGTCCATGCGGCGCAGGCTGGGCAGGGCCGGGTGGTAGAGCTGCTGCTTCACACTGGCCAACTGGTTTCTCTGCCGCTCCATCGGGAGCAGGATGGCTGGGGATGCGTACACGTGGGTGGAGCCATCGTCCCAGGGCACCAGGTCGATGATGCGGGCCATAGCTGGGGAGCAAAGAGTACAAAGGGGTTCACCCTGGGCTCAGGTCAGCCAGACGCCCTTCAACATCGAACACCACCTTGGCCGGTGCTGATTTGTTTTCCGGTCCAACATTTATTGAGCACCTACTGTATGCCAGATCTTTTTTATTTTTTCACGAGCTCCCTCTGGGGTGGCAGGGACAATCAGACAACATGGCACACACAGGATGTGCTAAGGGCTCTGACAGGGTCAGGACAGGGTGTGTGTGTCTGGAGGCTGGAGTTGGGGCATTCGGGGAATGGTCTACAGGAGGTGGCATTTGAGTCTATTCTTAACGAGCAGGAAGCAGCAGCAGCAGCTGGGTTCAGATTTAGCTCAGAACGGGAACTAATTATGGACTTTTGGCCTTAGCTAAGGCCTCTGGCATTTACTCAAAATTCTACAGGGAGACAAATGCATTTTAAAAGAAGGGGAGAGACAAGATAGATACGAACGAGGGAAAACATTGCTGCCTGGGCAGTGCCTCCCTTTAAAAAGCAAGTATTCCCAGGAGCCATTCCGCCTTTTCAACTGTAGTGAGGATTTGCTGACTCAGCTCATTTCCTTCCTGAGCCCCCGTTAGAGGCGAGAGATGGAGGTGGGTGGTAGGTGGGCAGGAGGCGAGGACCTGGGGCCATGGAGGAGCAGGGAGAGGGCATAGGGGATGGGCTTGCAGAGGGAGGGACAGGGAGTGGAGCAGGGAAGGGAGGCCTCTCTGCTCCTGACCCACCGACAGTGGCTACCTGATCTGCAGGACTCAGGCCCCAGGTGCTCAGGCTTATAAGGATTTTCTCTTCTTCCAGCTGCTCAGGGCAGGGAAGAGGCAGGGAGATGGGCCAGGCCCAGTGCCTTATAAGACAATAGGAGAATAAAGAATGTTCTGCAGAGACAATGCCCATTGCAACCTGATTGTGAGGGCACCCACTCCTTGGCAACCCTGGCAACCACAGGCTCTGGGGAGAAGAGCCTGCTGCCAGGGGTCCTCTGTTCGCCCCCCGCCCCCCACCCCCCCTCTATTTCAGCCTTCCTGAAGGTTGCTGTCCCCTGGGCCACAGCACAGGCCAGGCATGTTGGGAAATGTCAGACAGGGAGCCGGGCTCCCTGGGGATGGCCATGCCAGGGCTGGCCAGGGCAGGCTGTGTGATCCTGGACTAGTTACTGTCTCTCTCTGGGCCTCAAGGCTCCCATCTGTGTTAAGCAAGGGCCCCAGGCCCTGCCATGAGGGGTGTCTGGGGTCTGGGAGGGTCCTCCCGCCCTGTAAACCTCAGGGAAGAGGGCACTGTCCTTCCTGCCAGCCCTTGGGGCTCCAGGGGTGTTGATTAGTGGCGGCCAGTATCCAGGGTCAGCATAAGGGGATCAGGGAGAGTGGTGGCCTCAGCAGGACAGGGATTAGCAGGTGATACATCATCCCCAGCCCCCTGCAGCCTCCCTCCCTCCTTCCCAGAAAGCAAGGTCATGAGTGCCTAAGCCCAGCACCCTGAAGGCCTGGGGCCGGTTATCACCGTGGTCACAGCCAGTAGAGAGAGACCCTCAGATGAGGGACCCCTGGGAGAGCCTGAGCTATTTGCATATATTGGCATGTACTTTGCATATGCCTGCCCGGGTGCTGAGCCTGTGAGATCATGTAGGATTTGGCGCCCAGTTGCTCCTCCTGCAGGGCTCCATACAGCCCCAGGGCAGCATCCCCAAGTCCGCAGCCCATGGAAAACTCTCCCAGAGTTGGCTTCATTCACAACCCCCCCCCCCAATTTATTTCTAACTATCTTAAAGCTGTAAAATGTAACAAAATACAGAAAGTGCATAAATAATGTAACCAAAATTTTATAAAATGAGACCTCATGTAACTACCTCTCAGGTCAAGACATGGGGCACTACTTTGCCAAATAGTTTAGCAGTTTCTTAGAAAGTGAAACATAGCCTGGCCAGTGTGGCTCAGTGGTTGAGTGTCGACCTGTGAACCAGGAGGTCATGGTTCGATTCCCCGTCAGGGCACATGCCCGGGGTTGGGGGCTTGATCCGCAGTAGAGGACCTGCAGGTGGCAGTAGGGGGCCTGCAGGTGGTGATTCTCTCTCATCATTGATGTTTCTCTCTCTCTCTCCCTCTCTCTTCTGCTCTGAACTTAAAAAAAAAAAAAAAAGTGAAACATAAATTGACATATGACCCAGCAATTCTACCTATAGGAATCTTCCCAAGATAAATGAAAAGATATGGCCACACAAAGACTTCACGCAAATGTTCATTCTTTATAATGGCCCAAGAGTGGCAAGAACCCAGGGGTCTGTTGACTGGCGAACAGATAAACAGACTGCGTTATAACTACACCATGGAATCGAACCAGGGACCCTTCAGTCTGCAGGCCGACGCTCTATCCACTGAGCCAAGCCTGTCAGGGCTCCATGGGATACTCTTGAGAATGAAAAAGAAACGAAGATACGTGTTATCACGTGGATGATCCTTAAAAACATTATGCTGAGAACATTATGAAAGAAATCACACACGAAAACACTCCACAGATTGTGTGATCCATTTATATAAACCTAGAGGCCCAGTGCACGAATTTGTGCATGGGTGGGGTTTCTTGGCCTGGCTGGAGATTGGGGCTGATCGTGGCTGATCGGGGCAGGCTGGCCGGGGGGAGGGACCACGAGAGGTTGGCCAGCTGCAGGAGGTTGGCTGTGGGAGCACACTGACCACCAGGGGCAGCTCCTGCATTGAGCATCTGCCCCCTGGTGGTCAGTGCAGGTCATAGCTACCAGCCGGTCGTCCGGTCACTTAGGCTTTTACGTATATAGATAGGCATGAAAGGCAAAGCCTGGGAGACAGAAGGCAGATTAGTGGTTGCCTAGGGCTGGGGTGGGACAGGAAGTGACACAAGGGATCTTGTGGGGGGCGGTGGGTGATGGGAATGTTCTAAAACTAGAGGGTGCTAATTTCCTAGCTCAGGCATTTTACTAAAACTCATTGTACACTAAAACGGGTGAAATTTATGGCATGTAAATTACACCCCTTAAAGTTGTTCTAAAAAATAGATGCTAACTAAAGAAAGCAAAAAAACAGTCTAGAAGCTTCCAGTACCTCTTCCAAGTCACAGCCCCAACTTCCTACAAGTCGTAACCCGTTTTCCTGCTGCATAGTTTAACCATGGCTTATCTTTACCTATGTTCGCAGCCACAGACAAGACAGGCTAATGTGGCCCATCAACTAAAACCCAACCTTCTTGTCGTGGCTTACAGGCCTACATGACCTGCCCGGGCCTAACCTCCTGCCACCCTCCCTACACCCAATGAGACCCCGGCCCCGGCCCCTTGCCTCCTCAGGTGCATCCAAGCTCATTCCAGCCACAGGACCTTGACCTTGGCAGTGTCCTCTGCCTGGACCACCGTTCACTCAGAACTTGCTTTTCATGTCTCAGCTCAAATGTCTACCTCTTCACAGACACCTGCCAGCCCCTACTCCCTGCCCTGTTTGCTTCTTTCATGGAATCAGCAAAATTTGCAATATTTCTTTTTTAAAAATATGTCTTTATTGATTTTTTTAGAGACAGAGAGGAAGGGAGAGGAAGAGAGAGATAGAAACATTGATGAGAGAGGAACATCAACATCGATCAGCTGCCTCACGCACACCTCCTGCTGGGGATCAAGCCTGGGCATGTGCCCTGACCGGGAATTGAACCGTGACCTCCTGGTTCGTAGGTCCATGCTCAACCACTGAGCCACACCAGCTGGGCTGCAATATTTCTTTACTCATCCTTAATCTGTTTTACTTCTGTCCCCTCCGTTGAATAGAAGCTCCAGGAGGGCAGGCCCCATGCCTGTCTTGTTCAATGTGCCAAGGCTGGCACGCTGTGGGGCACATAGGAAGAACTCGAGAAATATTGTGGATGATCAAGTTAGGTTCCCACTCCTTTGCTGAACATCCCGCTACCCCACCGCCCGTCCAGATCCTGTCGCCTCACTGCGTCCCTCTTTACTGGGCCTCTGTCCCTCTTGTCCTCTTCCCCTAGATCTCTGTCTCTCCTCTAGGGTCCCACCTCAGTTCAGGGGGCCAGATCACCCTCAGTCAGTCACCCATCAGTCCTTGGATCCTTTCTAAAGGCCTGGCCCTGAGACCACAGTGGTTCAGGCAGAGCCCAAGGCAGGGGCTGCTGAGGCCCTGCCCCGCCCCGCCCCAGTTGCCCAGGATTCGAGGATTCAGGACCAGAGAGAATCTTCCTGAGTTCAGCCTTGGGGCTGGGGGGCTGGGGTGATGACTGAGGGTGTACAAGCCCCTGCCACTTTGAGGAGTCTCCCAGGATCACCCGGGGACCCCAAGCTGTCATTCTCCAACCAGTCACTCTGCAGTTTGGCCAAGGTATGTGGGGAGCCAGGCCCCTGGCCCCCCCCACCCCCAGGATCCCAAACCTGACCTCCTGCACCCCCCCCCCCCGCCCCCAACCTCCCTGCAAGGCTCCTTGCCTGGGCCCCAGATCCCTGCTGGCCTCTAGGGGGCTGCTAGGGTTGGCTCCCTGATCGTCAGCCTCCCCCCCACCCCCCCACTTCCCCACTCCCATTTGGCACCTGCTAATCCTTTGCACACGGCCCACTCTTGCTGTCAATTAAGGGCCCGCCGGGTGCTGTCAATTAATCCCGGTGTCTGAGAGGGCAGCTGTGAGTGGTGGGGAGAAGGCACTTCCTGGCTGGTGGCCGGCCTCAGAGCAGGTAACTGGGGATGAGGTGGCGGTGGGCCTGCTGATGGGATCCCCATGCTCTCCTGCTAGCAAGGCCTTTAGACACGGAGAACCAGGTGAGGCTGAGAACCCGGGGCTTCCCTCCCCCCCTCCCCGCGAGGCTCAAACCTTAGTGTGCATCCGGCTCCCAGGGCAGCTTGAGAAATGCGGATTCTAGGCCCACAGTGGGTTTGGGGGCCTAGGAATCAACATTTCACCAGCTCCTCACAAGATTCTGAAAGGCTGGTAGGAAGGGGGCCCTGAGAGGGACAGCCCAGGACAACAGTGGTCAGCCCTGGGCCGCCAGCCACTGTCTATACCCCTCCCCTCCCCCCACCCAGCAGGGACATGGATGCCTGGAGGGGTCATGTCGGCCCAGGTTCACTTTTTTGGAGGCTGAGCCTCTCATAGGGGAGGCTGGCTGCTGAGGCCGGGTGGGGACAGAAGTCAGAGCTGTGAGCAGAAGGAGGCAGCATGGCCACAGGCTTCAGGGAGCAGGGCCCCGGGGCAGGGATCGTGGGCCCGGGCCTGCCCTTTCAGCCTGGGGCTGGGGTCCTTGGTGGAGCAGGGACAGAGGAGCCCTCTACCAACACCTGGCTGCCCAGGGCTGGGGCGGGCACACCGTGCTGGGCATTGCCCGGAAGGGCCCGTTCCGGGCTGGGAGTGTGCGCAGCCTGACCTGTGTGGTGCCGCTGGGCCAGGCCCTCCTGCAGGGATCTGATCATGAGGGAGGGGGCTCCCCGTTCCTCGAAGGTAAATGATACCAGAAACTGAACCCATATAAAGTAGGGCTGAACTCTCACAGTAAACCATGCAAAAGGGGCTTTGCTGGCATTTTACTTTAAAACATTTAAATCAGGAAAATAGATTAGTTTTGTCTGTATTCAAACAGATTCCCCACTTACATATTAGAATCTTACCTAATAATAGACAAACATGTAAATTGACCGTACCTCCGTCACACCCACAGCCAATCAGAGGGAGTATGCAAATTAACCCAACAAAGATGGAAGGTTAATTTGCATATGCAGGTGTGGAGCGGCTGGGAGGGGCGGGACGCCTGCTATGAGGGGGAGGGGGGGCGGCGGAGGGAGCTACAGGAGCGGTGCTCCGGACAGAAGTGAGGACTTGCCGGCTCCTGGGTGGCTGGGAGTGAAGCCAGGGGAAGGAAGGCCTTATTCTTGCACGAATATCATGCAACGGGCCTCTAGTATATTTATAAAAATTTGCAAGGGGCCGAAACCGGTTTGGCTCAGTGGATAGAGCGTCGGCCTGCGGACTGAAGGGTCCCGGGTTCGATTCTGGTCGGGGGCATGTACCTTGGTTGCGGGCACATCCCCAGTGGGAGGTGTGCAGGAGGCAGCTGATCGATGTTTCTCTCTCATCGATGTTTCTAGCTCTCTATCCCTCTCCCTTCCTCTCTGTAAAATATCAATAAAAATATATTTTAAAAAAAATTTGCAAGGGGATTATGCTGAACATGATATTCCACAACAAGCATTTTTACTCCAAATAACAGTCACAGTCGTTTATTAGGCTTCCAGTGTGTGCAACTCACTGTTCTAACCAGTTTATTTCATCCTTACACTCACCCCTACAAAGTAGGCACTTATATCCCATTTTACAGACAAGCAAACTGAGGGACTATGAGTTTCACTGATTTGCTCATGACTAGAGCATGTAAAACTTTCCATGTTAGTTCAGATAGATCCACAATATTCCATTATTGGATGTAGTGTAATTTATTCAACATGCGCCTCTCTTACAGGTGAACATTGAGGTATTTTCCAATAACCAGTCTCCTGTCGAGGGATATTTGAATTTTTTTCATCTTTTGCTATAACACTGTTGTGATCAGCCTCTTTCTACACATGTGTTTGTAGGCCTGACTGTTGCTACTTGGAGATATAATCGCAAACATATTTTAAAAGATGAGAGGAAAGGGAAATGTGTAACCCACAAAAGTGGCTCCCAAGTGGTGGGGAGGCCTGAGGACTCTGTGCTCTCCAGGTGTCAGGATGTTGGGCTGGGTCCAGAGGGTGCTGCCTCAGCCCCCAGCGACCCCTCAGAAGACCAGGATGGAGGAGGAGGAGGGGGCAGAACCAGAGCCAGAGCCCGACCTGGAGGCAGAGCTGGAACCAGCGCCAGAGCCTGACACAGCCCCCCAGGAGGCCAAGCTAGAAGGCGAGTCACCGGTAAGAAGGGAGGGTGAGGAAGGACCTGCTCCATAGTAAAGATTTCAGGCTTTGCGGGTCATGCCATCTCTGTTCATTACTTAACTCTGCCGTTGACGCGTGAAAACAGCCATAGGCCATACGGAAACGAATGAGCATGGCTGTGTTCCAATAAAACTTTATTTACAAAATGCGCAGCAGGCTGGATTTGGCCCACGGGCGTTGTTTGCCAGCCTCTGGAGTCTAGAATAGAGCTGCCGAAGCAGCCAGTGCACGGGCTGTTTGTTAGCAGTCCACCATGAGGAGGAGTCTGCTAGGTCACTGAGCGTGCTGCCAAGTTCAGCAGGTATTTGTTTGGTGGTAAGACTGTCTCAGTGAAGAAAGCAGTGTGTTGATTGATGAACATTACGGTGCAAACTGCCTGTTCACTGCGGACCAGTAGCAGTGTGCAGACTGACACTGGTTCGTGGACCACACGTCGAGCAGCACTGCTCTAGAAGTTTCCTTCGAGCCCTTCACAACTTGCCAGGCTGCATCTCATTCATTCAGGGGCCTGTGAGAACTCATTCAGAAGCTCAATTACACAGATTTGATTTAGCTCCTCATGGACGCCAGGCCCTGTGTGCAGTGCTGGGAGCTGAATGATGGCGTCAGCATTGCCCGGGGGGTCAGCAGACAAGTACCTGTCCAGGTCATTAATCTGCAAGGAGGCGGAGGTGATGAGGAAGTGCGCTGAGCTCCAACCCTGGCCTCAGCTCCACCCGCCCTGGGAGGCCAATTAAGTGTATCAGACTGAGCACAGTGGGCGCTCAGAATAGGGAGACTGGAAGCTGGTGGGTGAGTGTTTCCTAGACACAGCGGGCGGGGCTGAGTTATAATTGTGTCCACACAGGTTTGCATGTGTCTGTCTGTATTTCGGGGCATGTAACACAAATGTATATGCACATGTTTGTGTCTCCACTTGTATGCATGCGTGCTCGTGTATGTCTGTGCCTGTATGTAAGTGCATGTGAGAGAGTGTGCCTGTGCCTGCGTTTGTTGTAGGTGCTGCTGCAGAAGCCGATGAGGGGCAGGGGGCAAGGGCTGGCTCCCCGGGGCTGCTGGAGGGGGTGGAAGGCTTGGCCCAGAAGGAGAGGAAGAGCCTGACTGGGGCTGGGTGGGGGGGGGGGGGGCTCCTCTCGCCTCCCTCTTCCCCTCCAAGGCTACACAGCTCTCTATAGCATTGACCCTCTTCCCAGGCCACTGACGTGCGGCAGCTCCCTGGGTAGCTTCCTGGGGACCGCTGGGGGTGTGTGAGGGCCCCGCCCTGGATAAGGGGCCCTTGGGGCTGGGAGGAAGGGCATATTCCAGGGAGAAGGTGAGGCCGCCAGGATTTACAGAGATGATTATGGGAATAGAGTTGTTTGGTCCTGTGGGAGGTGGAAGGGTCCCTTACGGGTGGGTCAGGGGCTGCCCCTGCCGGAACCAGACTGGCGTCTCGAGGGCTTACATGGTCCTCTCTGAACCCTCCAGCCACCCGAGGAGCCACTGGAAGGGGAGGAAGGAGCTGTGGCTGCCCCAGGCCCTCAGGGTGAGTGCTGCAGCCCAGGATGGCAGGCCCAGGTGGGACGGGCTGTGTTCTCCCCTCAGCCTGTAGAGGAGCCATGCCCGCCTCACAGTGAGGCTCGGAGAAGCTAGGGGTGGGCTCCTGGTCACTTTGTAGCTGAGCTGAGCTGGAATCCTACCCTCCTGACCTGCTTGGGGTTCTCCCCTCTCCCCTGCCTCTGACTTGACCTCCCAAACAGGGTAGAAATGGGCTCTCCAAAGCTCCAGATCTTAAAAAGTGTGGGGGACTTGCCTGGCCGATGTGGCTCAGTGGTTGAGCATCACCCTATGAACCAGGAGGTCACGGTTTGGTTCCCGGTCAGGGCACATGCCCCGGTTGTGGGATCGATCCCCAGTGTGGGGCGTGCAGGAGGCAGCTGATCGATGATTCTCTCTCATTATTGATGTTTCTATCTCTCTCTCCCTCTCCCTTCCTCTCTGAAATCAATAAAAAGTATATTAAAAAATGTATATAAAGTGTGGGGGCCTCTTTTTCCAGAGACCCAGAAAGCCGTCTCTACTCCGCCCTCATCCCTCCAGGCCTGGATGGCTGTGGACCCCGGAGTGAACAGGTACTGTACCCCTTCCCCCTCCTGAGGGCCGGCCCCCCACCCCAGCTAGGGAGCCATTGTGGGTGGGGCCCCACACTGCTCTCAGATCCACGGTCACTCCCAGGCCAAATGTGGGACATTTGGGGAACTGGCTGAAGAAAGCCTCAGGAGTGGGGGCAGTCTCTAGCCAAATGGGCCACGTGACCGAGAGAAGTGAGGGTGGGGTTCTCAGTGGCGGAGTGGAATGGCCAGCGTGGCCAGAGCTTCCAGCTTTTACATGAAATCTCTGCTCGGCTCACACGTTATCCAAGGCAGTGAGCCCGGGACCCTCATATCTAGGATGACCAGCCTTGGCCACAAGGAAACGACCCTCCCCCCACCCCCCGGAAACCCTCCGCCCTCTGGAGTCAGGACGTGTGCCAAGCGCAGGGTGGGGACCCCTGAGCCAGGCCAGGGGGAGGCAGGATGATGGCGAGAGCTGGCTGCTCTCAGCATGGGCTCGGGATGGCACCGGGCACACCCAACTCACAAAGACTTGGTGCCCCCACTTCCCAGAGAGGGGCCCGAGGCTCAGGGGGAGACGGCGTGTCTGAAGTCTCCCGGGGGGAGGAGGTTTGCGATTCCAGCCAATTGCTTTAGGTTGAAAAACCCAGGACCTTTATTTAGTTGTACTGCCACTCGGACCAGGCGGGGGCTGGGGAGGTTGAGGGTGGGCATGTACCTCTGTCCCCTGCAGTCCCAGCGCCTGGGTGCTGACCTGGCTGAGGAAGGGCGTGGCGAAGGTCATCCCACAGCCCATCTACAGCACTGCGGCCGGCTTCGAGGGCCCCGATCAGGTACTGCTGGGACTGGGAGGGTTGGGTGCGGAGGGGACCCTGGGAGGCTGGCGCACCTGGACTCTGCCCACAGCTGTCTGTCTGTCTGTCCCCACAGGCAGGAGCTCAGATCCTTGGGCACTGCAGCACTGGGGCCTCAGGTAAGGAGGGAGGATGGCTTTACAGAGCTGAGGCTGAGGAGCCATTGGCATGGGCCTTGCCCTGGGGAGAGTCCACGGGCTGAATTTCACTGGACTGGCCCTGGCTTCAAACCTGGTTTTGAGTTGGGGTGACCAGGGGGCTCTGGGCAGGCCTCTTGCTGCTGACCACCATGCTTTCTTCTGCAGATGGATCCAACGAGGCCTCCAGGGGAAAGGACACTGGGTGAGTCCCTGTCCCTGAATGCTAGTTTGGGTGCCCCTGAGCCTCATCTGTAGTGTGTGTGTGTGGGGAGGAGGGGGGTTAGGGGGGATGGAAGAGAGGGGGCAGTGTGCACAGAGCCCAGGGCCTTGTGTTTAAGAGCAGGGTCCACCACCACCTCAGTGTGTGACCTTGGACATGCCGTTGGTCTCTCTGGGCCTCACTTTTCTCATCCACAAAATGGGGCTATGGGTCCTGTGCCGCCCATGGCTTGTTGTGTTGATTCCTGGGAGATCCCCAGGCGGGGGCACCTTCTGAGGATGGGAGGAGGTGTGGGTGAGCTCCTCATAGGTGGGCTTCGGGTAGGCGATGCTGTGTGGAGCCCAGAGGCAGAGCCTGGGCCACTGTGGAGGATATGGGGGTTATAGGTTGGCCTCATAGTTGTCAGCAGTGTTGAACTTGTCAGAGGTGACCGAGGCGGGTGGCTGCCTTGTCATCAAGGGGGACAGGCTGGGTGAGGAGCCCATGTCCTCCCCCAGGGAGGGGCCTGCTCAGTTCCAGGTCCTCTGCCTTGTAGGAGTGTGGGCCCGGGGTGGCCAGATTCTCCAGTTTTTCAAGAGAAGCTAGAAAATACAAGTACCATATGGTTTCACTTAGATGTGGAATCAGAATAACAGTATAAGTGAACAACCAAAACAGAAACAGACTCATAGATACAGAGAACAGACTGATGGTGGTGAGGAAGGAGGAGGGCTGGGGGACTGGGTGGAAAAGGTGGGGGGATTGGGAAGTATAGTTTGGAAGTTACAGAGTAGTCGTGGGCATGAAAGGCCCAGCCCAGGGAATATAGTCAACTAGTGGCCCAGTGCACGAAATTCATGCACATTAAAAGGGGATTAATTAGAGGAAATAATTTAATATTGCTATTTGCCCTTTCTCTATAATAGAAGTGTCAGAGATGAAAGAAAAATAGTAAAATGTATATGAAAACCTTCCTCCTGTCAGAGTCTGGGGCGCACCACGGGACCCAGAGTCAAGTCCTCGCCCACCCACGTGCTCCTCAAAATTGTGTGAGACCCAGACCCGGCTGCCCACCCCGCATTGGGCTAGATCCAGACCTGGCCATTTCCACCCTTGTCAAGCCCCACCAGGCAGGGGATGTAGCCTCAGGTCCCCTGGCCCAGTGCCAGGACTGGGGGAGTGGCCTGAGGTCCCCCAGACAGACTGGGGTGGGGGGCGTGCCTTGAGATCCCCCGTCAAGCCCCGCCAGGTGGGGGACATGGCCTGAGATCCCCTGTCAAGCCCCACTGGGTGGGGGGCATGGTCTGAGGTCCCCCATCAAGCCCTGTCAGGCAGGGGGGCACAGTCTCAGGTCCCCCGTCAAACCCCGCTGGGCACGGGGTGCAGCCTGAGTTCCCCCGACCCAACACTGGGGGTGCACCTTGAGGTCTCCCGTCAAGCCCCGCTGGGTGGGGAGCATGGCTTGAGGTCCCCTGTCAAGTCCAGCAAGGCAGGGGGGCGCAGCCTCAGGTCCCGTGGCCCAGTGCTGGTGGGGAGGGTGAGGTCCCCCGGCCTGGTGCCGGGTGGGGGGGCGCGGCCTGAAGTCCCCTGTCAAGCCCCACCTGGTGGGGGGCGCAGCCTGAGGTCCCCCAGCCTGGTGCTGGGTCAGGGGGAGCAGCCTGAGGTCCCCTAGCCCAGCACCAGGATGGGAAGTGCACCTTGAGGTCCCCCATCAAGCCCCGCCAGGCAGGGGGCATGGCCTCAGGTCTCCTGGCCTGGCGCTGGTGTGGGGGGGGTGTGGCCTGAGGTCCCCTGTCAAGCCCTATAGGGGTGTGGGGGGGTGTAGCCTCAGGTCCCTGCTGATTGCTCGTTAAGGCTCCTTATGGGAACTTGGCTTCAGCTGTGGGTGCAGCCATCTTTGTGATGGAGTGATGGTCAATTAGCATATTCCCTCTTTATTAGATAGGATAGTGTTGTAATAACCGTGTATGGTGGCAGGTGGAACTGGGAGTATGGGGGGAGCACTTTGTAAAGTACATTATGCTGTACACCCGAAATGAATACAAAATAATATTGGATGTAAACTGTAATTGAAAAAAGGAGAGATGCTAGAAATGTAGGTTTTAATGTCAAATTGCCAAGTAATTGAAAAGTTGTCAGAACAATGTGAGCTCCCCAAATAAGCCTGAAGCCCCCAGTTTGCAATTTCTACTGGAAATCCATTCATGCATTCATCTCCATATACCCATTCATTCAACCCTTCCCTCACTCATTCTTTTAAAAATATATGCATATATACTTATTGATTTCAGAGAGGAAGTGAGAGGGAGAGAGATAGGAACATCAATGATGAGAGAGTATCACTGATCAATCGGCTGTCTCCTGCATAACCCCCCCGGGGACTGAGTCGGCAGCCTGAGCATGTGCCCTCACCAGGAATCAAACTGTGACCTTCTGGTTCCTGGGTTGATGCTCAACCTCTGAGCCATACGGGCCAGGCCTGAGGTCCTCTGAGTATATTCAGTACAAGGCTCTCACTGTGCAGAAAGGGAGCCGAGGGCTGGGAGGGGCTGGGTGAGGCCGTCAGGACAGCATGGCTGCCACTCCTCAGGCAGCCTGGCTGACCACTGGCCCCTCTGCAGGCCTGTGCCCTGGCTGCTCAGGTGGTTTGAGCAGAACCTGGAGAAAGTGCTGCCTCAGCCTCCAAAAACCTCCGAGGTAAGTCTGTCCCCACCCCTTCCCTGGAGGGTCCCTGATGGGAGGGGTGACTGGAGGAGGGACTGGATTCAGGGGAAGGATGGGCGGGTGCACAGCCGGCCAGGGGTGGGGTGCAGGGGGGGCTAGCCTTGCTCCCTGACCTCTCTCCCTGCTTATGATCCAGGGCTGCAGAGACGAGCCTGCAGACACTGCCTTGGGCCCAGGTACAGGCAAGGCACTGGGAAGGGGCTGTCTGAGATGGTCACGGGCTGGGCTGGGGTAGCACTGGGGCCTAGGGATCCTGGTGAGGGAGGGGTTCAGGACTTGCTGGTCTATTGTGGGGGGCACTAGAACCCCCTCCCCAGTCCAGGCTGGGAAGCCAGTGGCCTGGGACAGCCTAGTGAGCTCTTGGACAAGTCTTTCTGCTCCCTGGGTCTAAGTCCATGTCTGTCTGCTGATAGGGGTGGTTGGGTGGTCCCAAGGGGCTCCTCATTCAGTCATGGTTACCCCTCAGATCTGGTCCCCTGTGCCCTTAAGGGGTCCCCTGGAACCCGGCCTGAATCTCCTCTCCCTGCTGCTTAGAGCCCCCAGGGTGCCCCTTGGAAACGGAGCCTGTGCTGCAGCCCCCAGAGAGTACCCCCCTGCCCACTCCTGGCCCCCCAGAGGCCCAGGAGGAGCCCGGGGAGGAGCCTGAGGAGGAGCCCGAGGAGGAGGCCACTCCAGAGCCCCAGCCCGTCTTCCAGACTTCCTCCCTGCCACCCCCCGGGGACACTGCCAGGTGAGCCCCCCTAAACGCCACACCTCCCGTGGGGAGCAGCCCAACACCCAACCTTCACCAAACTCCTAAAAGTTATAAAAGTGACACATGCCCCTGGGAGGAAACTCAAAGGGGTTTCCAGGGCCCCTGCCCAGGGCCACCCCATCAGCAGCTTCTCAGCCTTCCCAGCATTTTCTAGGCACAGACAAGATTGTGTGTGTTTCACTTTTAAACACACCCACCCGACAGCAGCAAACAGTACGTACTGTTCTGCACCTTGCTTTCTTCACCCAAAAATGGTTTTAGACACCCAGGCCTGCTTCATGCTTTGCGTGGCTGCATAGCACTCCACTGCATGGGTGTACCGGCTTTTATTTAACCACTGGAGGCCCGATGCATGAAGATTCGTGCAAGAATAGGCCTTCCTTCCCCTGGCTGCCGGCACCACCTTTGCTCCGGCCTGGAGCCGCCTTCTGCCTCTTGCCTTGTCACATCAATTTGCATATTCCCTCCTTATTGGCTGTGGGTGCTGCCATCTTTGTTGCAGAGTTACGGTCAATTTGCATATTCCATCTTTATTAGATAGGATGCCATACACAGTTAAGTGTGTTTCTATTCTTTTACTATAAGCAATAGCCTTGTATGGGCATCATTTCGCCACATGCAAGTAAATGTATAGGATAAATCTGTGGGAGGTGAAGTTGCTGGGCCAAAGGATACATGCATTTAAAATTGGGCTAGGGCCTGGCCTGGCATGGCTCAATGGTTGATCATTGACCTATGAACCAGGAGGTCACAGTTCCATTCCTAGTCAGGGCACATGCCTGGAGTTGTGGGCTTGATCCCCAGTCGGGGGTGTGAAGGAGGCAGCCGATCCATGATTCTCTCTCATCATTGATGTTTCTGTCTCTCCCTCTCTAAAATCAATACAAATATATACAAAAAATAAAGTAAAATCGGGCTGGGTACTGACCAGTTCCCACCCTGGCAGTGGGCGAGGGGCCTGAGGGGCACCTGCAGTGGGTTGGGGTGGAGGTGGGGGAGCCTGAGCTACCTGCTGGCACCTGAGCAGGAGCCTGAGACTTGCCTAAGGAGACGGGGGAGGGGCACTATGGTCTTTGGGGCTGGAGGCCTGGGTTCTGGTCTGCCCTCTGGCAGGCTTGCTGTCTGCCTTGGATGTCACTTTCCCCCCGCGACATGGCCACGCTCTCTCACCCACAGGTTGGTGGCGTGGCTCCTGCATAGGCTGCAGATGGCCCTGCCGCAGCCCGTGCCCCGTGGGAAGGCTGGGGAGCAGGTGGGTGCTGGGCTGGGGGGGGAGGGAGGGCCCAGATGGGGGCAGGAGTGGGATGGTTGGTCTGTGTCTCAGGGGGGCCATCATACAGAAGGAAGAAGGGCGCCGGCCATGGGAGCCCAGCCCGTCCAGCCCACCCGTCTGCACTGCCCCGCCATTCTGCACTCCCTCAGGCACCATGTCTGCGGGGCTGAGGGGGCCGGCTCAGCCCTGCCTTCGAGAGGTCACAGTCGGTGGGGGAGGTGCTACCATGGTGGAGCAGAGAGGATGTGGGGTGCAGAGGAGGAGCCTCCGGGAGCATGACGGAAGGCTTCCCAGTGGAGGTGGCCTGTGAGCTGAGACCTGAAGAGAAGGAGGAAGTGGGTGGGTGGCAGTGAATGTGGGTGATTGGAAAGGCCCTCGGGCAGAGGACCAGCATGTGCAGAGGCCAGAGGTCAGAGACACTGGCATGTTCTGGGAAGAATGGGGCTGTAGGAAGCCTGAGGCTCTGTGTGCCTCCTGACAGCCTAGGACTCCAGTGTGGGTGGGTTTGGGGAGCAGGACCCGGGCGCCTTTTCCCCTCCAAGAACCTGGCCCCTGGCCCTTCTCTCTTGGGGACAACTGGACACCTTCATAGAAGCACCTGGAACGGGGGGTGGGCGGCCTGGATCCCGTCCTGCTGCGATAGGGGGTGGAGAGCAACTGGAGCAAAGCTGACCTCAGAGGCAGGAGAGGAGAGGCAGGGAAGCGTGAGGCCCGGAGCAAGGGGATCTTCTGCATGTCCTGGTGGGGAGGGAGGAGGGAGAGGGAGGGAGGAGAGAGTGTCCTGGTGGGGAGAAGGAAGGTCTCCTGCCCCTGCATGTGCGGGAGGGATGGTGGAAGTGGGGAAGCCGGTGGGGAGGCCACGTGGTTTTTCCCCTTTCTCCCGTGCAGGAGCCTGACTCCCCTGGGACATGTGATGTGCAGACCAGTAAGTGACAGGTTGGTGGGTGCTTGTGTGCCTCTCTGGGAGGGTTGCTTGGCCTGAGCACGCATGGGCCGTGGTCTGTCCCCTGCCAGGCCTGCACTGGCTCGGGGGCACGGTCAGGGTTTCCTGAGGGAGCCTGTGCTCCGGAGGCCCCGCCTCAGGTCATCCTGGCCAGGGAGCCAGAGCCCGGCCCAGAGCAGATGGTGGCTGGAGGCCCTGCTGGAGGCTGGGGAGGTGGGGGAGGGAACAGATTTGAGCGTCCGTGCAGAGGAGCCGGTCCTGCTGGGACACCCAGAGAGAGCTCCCCACTGCCCCTGGCAGCTGGGCCGGGGGGTTTAGCTGAGCAGAGTCCCTGGTTGAGGGGTGAGGGGAGATGGACAGGGACCTGGACCCCACAGACTTCAGCTGCCTTGAGCTGGGAGGGTATCCCCTCACCTATGACCTGGTTAGGCAGGTGAGTGTGCTGCCTTTTGTCTCAGACCTGCATTGGGACTAGGGGAGAGGCTGAGGCAGGAGGGGTGGGCCAGGGTCCAAAATCTGCTCGTCTTTCATTTTGTGGCCTCGGGAAAGGCCTGTGGAGGACAGGGCATTCATTCACCCATCCATCCATCCATCCATCCATCCATCCATCCATCCATCTATCCATCCATCCATCCATCCATCCATCCATCCATCCATCCATCCATCCATCCATCTATCCATCCATTCATCCATCCACCCATCCATCCATCCACCTATCTATTCATTCATCCACTCATCCACTCATCCATCCATCCACCCACCCATCTATTCATCCACCCATCCATCCATCCATCCATTCATCCACCCACCCATCTATTCATTCATCCATCTATCTATCCATCCATCCATCCATCCATCCATCCATCCATCCATCCACCCACCCACCCACCCATCTATTCATCCATCCATCCATCCATCCATCCATCCATCCATCCATCCACCCATCTATCCATCTATCCATCCATCCATCCATCCATCCATCCATCCATCCATCCACCCACCCACCCACCCATCTATCCACCCACCCATCTATCCATCCATCCATCCATCCATCCATCCATCCATCCATCCATCCATCTATTCATCCATCCACCCATCTATTCATTCATCCATCCACCCATCTATTCATCCACCCATCTATTCATCCATCCATCCATCCATCCATCCATCCATCCATCCATCCACTCACCCACCCACCCATCTCTTCACTCATCCATCCATTCATCTGTTCATTCATCTGCTCATTCATTCGCTCACACATGTAAAGAAGGGCCTGCTATGTGCCAGGCCTGTGATGAATGCTAGAGGTGGCAAAGCAGCGCTCAGGCCTGGAGGGCGGTGGCCCTATTCCACCTGGATCCGGGCACTGGGACTGTGGGTCTCAGGGCCTCCCAGGGCTGCTCTCACCATGTCTGTGAGGCTGCGTCCAACCCCAGTCCCACTAGGCCGGTGGTGGTCTATATGAGAACTTCGAGGCTGGGGACGGCCACTGTGGCCTGGGGCACAGACAGGCTAGCTGACTGTGGAGCGGGGTCTGACAGAGCGGCTGTAGGGGACGATGGGGTCTGTGTAATTGTGTTGACATTGGGAGGGGAAGGCCTCAGAGCAGGACTCGCCTAGTCTTGTGGAGCTCATGGCCGCCCTGGAGGACACAGAGCAGGGACCCCCATGCTGTCGGGGCAGGTAGTGCTGTGCCCAAGGTCACCGGGCAAGTTCTCGTGGACTTTTGGAGACTAGAGTCCACGTGGCCTGGCAGCAGCTTCTCAGTCAGGCTGAGGTTAACGCACGGAAAACATGCCCTGGGACAGAGACCCCTCCCTTGGGTGGCTGAGAGCTTTGAGGGTGGGGCCCCTGGCTCCTCTTTTTCCCCCTAAATATGTTTTTTTTGGTTACAGACAGAGGAAGGGAGAGGGAGAGAGAGATAGAAACATCAATGATGAGAGAGAAACATCATTGATCAGCTGCCTCCTGCACACCCCACACTGGGGATCGAGCCCGAAACCCGGACATGTGCCCTGACCGGGAATCGAACCGTGACCTCCTGGTTCATAGGCCAATGCTCAACCACTGAGCCACACCGGCTGGGCCCCCTGGCTCCTCTTAACCTTCTCTCTGCTCCTCTGCAGGGAGGCAGAATTCTCAGCCAGCCACACACAGGGCCTCTCTGTGTTCCAGAGCGTGGGAGTCAGGGGTCAGCAGAGGGCCCTGGGGCCGCCATGGGGCAACTCAACACCCCTACTAGGAACCCGGTGTTAGTTTCCTGGGGCTGCAGACTGGGTGCCTCCAAGCAGCAGAACTGTACCCTCCTCCAGTTCATGAGGCCAAAAGTCCAAGGTCAAAGTGCTGGCAGGGTTGGCTCCTCCTGGGGCTCCGAGGGGCACCCTGTCCATGCCTCTCTCCTGGCTTCTAGTGGCTACGGGCACTCCTCGGTGTCCCGGGCTTGCAGCTGCCTCCCCACCTCTGCCTCTTCCTCTGTTTTCTCTTATAAGGAGTCTAGGCATTGGGTTTGGGGCCCACCCTAACCCAGGATGATCTCATCTTGAGACCCTTAACTAGCAACCTCTTTAAAGACCCGTTTTCCAAACAAGGTCACATTCACAGGGGACAAGAGTTAGGGATTGAGTTATGTTTTGGGGGTCCTGGGGGGCTGGGGATGTGTCCCCTCCTCCTCAGTCCGCCCCCAGCCTCCCCAGCCTTCACGCACCCAGGCACTCATTCATTCAGCCCCTCCGCCTGGCCACCTGGCCACCCACCCTCTGTCTTCTCCTTTGTTTCAGGGGTGGCAGCAGTGGGAAGCCTCTGAAACAGGGGAGAAGGGAGCCTGGGAGAGCACAGATGGACAAACGGACGGATGGATGGAAGGAAAGAAGGGTGTCCCGAAGAGAAGACCTGCAGGGGCGGGGAATGAGTGGCCATTGACCCCCCAATCCTCCTTGAACAGTGACCCCTGGCAGGACGAGGGGGGCGGGTCAGAGTCCCTTTCCTGTCCTGTCCCAGAGCTGCCTTTCGGGGACACAGGCCGGCCCCTGCCCACCAGAGCAGGGGAAGGGCAGGGGGGACAGCCTGTGGCATTGAGGCCAGACAGCAGGATTCTCCCCGGCAGGCTGGGGAAGGCCACAAAGGCCTGTCTCAGCATAGAGCCTGTCCCCATGGGACAGGTTTTCCCAGAAAACTCTCTTCTTAGGCGTGGCCTCAGAGGGTGGGGACCGCCAGTGGACAGCAGCAGATGCTTTCATTGACATTAAAGACTGTAAGCAGCCAAGCTGGCATGGCTCAGTGGTTGAGCATCGACCTATGGACCAGGAGGTCACGGTTCAATTCCTGGTCAGGGCACGTGCCCGGGTTGTGGGCTTGATCCCCAGTAGGGGGCATGCAGGAGGCAGCTGATCCATGATTCTCTCTCATCATTGATGTTTCTTCTCTTTCTTTCTCTCTCTCTCTCCCTTCCTCTCTGAAATCAATAAAAAACATATGTAAGTCACCATTAGTCATGCATGCTTGGCGTGAGGGCCACCTGGACCCCTGGAACTTTTTGGAAACACCTGGTACCCCGGCAAACCTCCCCCTTTCTTCCTTTCTCCTGCCTGGGGGTGGGCTTAGGTTCCTGACGAGTCTCCCCTGCACCCACTTCCGCCAAGTTCACAGCCCCACAGAGTTTTCACTGTCAGGGGCCGGGGTACATGGAGAAATGTTGAAAATTGCAGATTCTCTCTGAAGGTGGGACCACCTCCATGAGAAAGTTGACCCCCTTGGGGGGGTGGAGCCTCTAGGTCCAGGAAGGAGAAAAAGACGCCCAGGGGCAGGTGCTGAGATTACAGGCGTGTAGTGTGCCATCACCAAGGGGGGCATCGAGAGAACGGGCAGTGGGCAAGCTCTCTGCATCGCGGGGCCACTCAGGCTCCCTGCACCTGGGCGTGCAGGTGGACCTCGGGCCTCGGTCTTTTGGCAGCACCTGCAACGCTGTGGTGAGAAGCATTATTTCTGCTTCTGCACAGACGCCAAGAAGGAGAGACAAAGACTAGCTGTAATGGAAGCTCTGTCTCAAGAGGAAAACGAATGGCAGGAGACAGGGTGACTGATCGCGGGCTGCAGCCCATCCCTTAGCGCTGATCCGGTTGTTCATGGTCCCGCGGACAATGGTGCCGGGTCCACTGCTTGGCTGAGGGCTGGCGCATGGCTGGCGATGGCCAAGGCTCCCTGGGTGGTCCCTGGGACTGAGCCCCAAGCCCACTGTCCCCCACACCCTGTGTCCCCTGCAGTCAGCACCCTCCCTGGAGGGCCAGAGGAGCCCGATGATCTCATCCTAGAAGAGGTCGACCCTCACTGGGAGGAGGACCTGCCTCAGGACGGCAGCGCCAGCCCGCAGGGCGCAGAGGCGGTGGTGTCCGCTTACGTGGAGGAGAATGAGGCCGGGGCAGAGATGTCCAGGTGGGAGCCAGGGGAGACCCTGAGCAATGACTGGGAAGATAACAGGCACTTGGTACAGAACCTCGAGGACTTACAAGGGCACAGAGAGTGGACCAAGCCTGCCTCTCCCTCCCTCCTCTCCCCAGACACCCATCCCTTTCCCAGGTTCTTCTGTGCCATTCCAGGGACCATCTGAGCACATGCAAGCGTGGACTCCCCTCCTTTTATTTTTATTCAAAAGCATAGCATGCACCTATCTCGCTGCACTTTGCTATATTCATTTAGCAATCTATGTAGAGATCTTTCCACCTTCAGTACATAGAGCTTGCTCACACTTTTTTTTTTTTTTAAATAAATGCATCATATTCCATCATACGGATGTGCCAGAATTGATTTAACCTTTCTACTATTGATGGGCATTTAGGTTGATTCCAAAAATTTGTTATTGTAAGGAATTCTGCAACAAACACTCTTGTGCATGCCTGTGAGTGTATCCGCAGGAGGTCTCAGGCCCTCAGCCCCACGCCCTGCATTGCACAGCGGGGGGAACTGAGCCCCAGAGAGGATCAGGGGCTGAGACAGGCCCCTCGTGCCATGAAGAGGCCTTGCTTGCTTTTAGCAAAAGCCTGGGGCTATACGGGTGGGGGTTCCCAGGTTGATTCTTGGTTGAGGGGTTCAGGTCTGATCTCAAGGGGTCACGGGACATCTTGTTGAAAACTGGGGCAGGAGGTGGACTCGGGGTGCATCTTCAGGGGGGCTCACCTCTTGCCTCTGATCTCATTTCAGGGAGTTTCCCTGGATTCAAGAGGACAAAGAAGATGAGGAGGCTGGGGAGGAAGAGGAGGAGGAGGAAGAGGAGGAGGAGGAGCCTGAGTAAGGCACTGTGCCCTTGGCTAAGGAGTGGCCCAGGGAGGTGGGGCTGCTAGGTGATAATTCTTCAGAGGCAGCTGGCCGTATTGTAAAGGCCTTGAACTGAATTTCCTGGGCGCAATGGGGAGCCGTTGAAGGTTTGTGAGCAGGGGAGTGGCATGATCTGGCAGCTGCGTTGTGGAGAGATGGAGGCAGGGAGGAGCCTGTTATCCCATCAGGCCAGACTGATTGACTGGGACCCTTTGCTCCACCCCCTGGCACTATTCCCTGTCACTCTGCCCTCCGTGGTACCCCCGGGCCCACATCCTTCCTCCCTGCCCTGCCCTCTGGCCGTAGCCTGGGGCAGGGTAGCCCCATGAGTGTTAGGGGCACAGGCTCTGCTGCTCTTAGGGGCAAGGGCATCCCTGCACAGCCATCAGGTGGGGAGAACAACAGCGCCCTGCAGGGTGGTCACGGGCCCAGCTGTGAGAATGGGTGCGGCAGGATGTTGGAATCCCCACCGAGGGTCAGTTTTGGTCTCTGCCAGGAAAGAGTTAAACCATGAGGCCAGCATAGGTACCTGCCCAGTGTCATCTACCTTTAGTCTACCCTTACCCAGGTCACATACAGTCTTTTCATCCTCGGCAAGAGGCCACACAGCTGTTTGCTTCCCTCCAAAGATGGGAAGCTCACCACCTTGCAGAGGCTGTGCATTCCATCCATATGCCCCCCTGGCTTGTGAAATTATTTCTTCTGCCAAACCAAGCGTGCTTCCTTATGACTTCTGTCCTCTGGGCCCCCGAGCCAGGCTGCTGTCACGGACAGGTGACCGCTCTTGCCCTGGGGAGGACCTCTGAGGCTGCCCGCTCCCTTAGTGCAGCCTTGTTTGCCTTCTGCCCTCCACCTGCCTCTGTGTGGAGCATATAGTGGGGGAGCTGTTCCCCCATTAAACCTGTGCATCTGACACTCAGGCCTGAAAACCCCTTTCTGTGCCATGGCTCCCGAGTGAAATAGCCCTTGAGGCCAGTGATCCAATGTGCTCACACACATCTACATGTGCGAACTACATGTATTCTCATGCACACAGGTACATACACATGTCTGCACTGCCACACACACCAGCACACAGGCACAGACACACAAGTCTGCATACATACACAGCACACACAACACACTCACACATGTTCGCACATGCGTGCTTACAGACACACATGCACACACTTGCAGATACCCACACGGCACCCTGCACGCATGCTCATGCACACAGCACATGCATAAAGTTACCCACAAGTGCTGCAGCCACATACACACGCCTACACAAGTGTTGACCCAGAGTTTCAAACTCAGGGAAGTTTCGGGCCCGGGCCTTAGGCAGGGGTGGGGGGTCTGTGGTGAGAGAGTGAGTGATCCCAGAGCCAGGGCCAGAGGGATCTGGCGTGGGCAAGCGGCTGGGCTGTCACTGGTGGGGGAAGGATGCTCTCGGCCAGCTTTGTGGAGGCACAGGGGTGACTGATGATGCTGGCAGATGGTCGCCTAGCGACCAGGTCTCTGCCGGCAACAGCGCGGCTCTTCCTAGCAACCGCAGCCTTTTGGTCCCCACCTGGCCTCCCTGGGGGCGCTTCTGCAGAGTTGCCTGCACAATCTGATTAGAAGCAGGAAGAATTGGTAGCTCATCCACCACCCGGGTCTCACTGGCTCCAGAGCCAGCCTGGCAGGCGCAGGCTCCCAGGCTCAGGCTGGTAGGCTGTCCAATTCTCCACTTGTTCGCGCTGCCTCGGGCCCTGGGATCAATGGCACCGCCCCCCGCTGAGCTCCTGCACCATGGCTGTCCTGGTCGGCAAAGCCAGTGAGACCCAAGTAGGTGGCTGCTTCTCCTAAGGGCTCCCCACTTCCTTCTTTTGGGGTTGGGGTGCCGTGAAGAATCTGCAGAAGGTGACTGTGAGGACCTTAATTTGGGGGCACAGCCTGCTGGGTGACTTGGGGGAGGAGGGGGCTGGCAGACCCTGGCAAGCTGGCTTCCTTGGCTCCTCCCTGCACCTTTAACCCTTTCACTTAGAGAGCCGGGGCGGGCGGCGGGGGGGGGGGCAGGGGAGGGCTCCTCTGGGGTGCCCACCTTAGCCAGTCTCTCTGACCCTCCATTTAGAATTCCCTGGGATTTGGGAACCTTCCAGAAGGTGATAGCCTGCTGCTTCTGGGACCGGCAGTCAGGGGTCTTGGCGGGCACTGAGCACACTGTGGGCCAGAGGCAACCATGACTGTGGGTACATAGGTCCCCAAACAGCCCCTGGTGGTGCTGACAGGGCCACAGTAGGGCTGGTGAGGTGTCTCAGTGGCTGGAGATGTTTGTGCAAAACGTTCCCCAATGCACGTGGGCGACTCCTAACCCTGAAGAAGGTGCCCCCTCCGGGACTAAGAGTGATGATGACAAGGACGAACCTAAGAACAGCTGCCATTGGACTAGCACTTGTTCTCTGTGCCGGACGCCGCACTGCAGTGTCTGTTATTGATCCCAGCTCCCAGGTGAGAGACCCGAGGCTCCGAGTCACGGGTGTCTGCCAGCAGGTGCAGAGCTGGCCCGTCCCAGGCCAGGCTGGCTCTACGCTCACACCTGGGACCCCAGGCCAAGCTGCTGACCGGTCGTCAGAGATGGAGAATCGAGAATGACCCTTGACATGGGGAGTCTTTTTTGACTTCTCCAGGAGATTCTCCGGGGCCCTCTGAGCTCACCCAGATAAGTCAGCTGTGCAGGCTGAGCAAGTCCTCCCCATTTGACAGACGAGCAAACAGAGGCAGCCAGAGGGCGCCCCGGTGACTTGCCCACAGCCACACATTGACTTCCGGGCCTGATTCTGGAAAGGTCAGGACCCTGGGTCCATGTGCTCTGAGGCCCAAGGAGGGCATCGTTTTCCCAATACTTTTAGGGGATACGGTACTGTAGTGGAGCTCTGAGCTCACGCGTGGGGACAAACGCAGGGCCTGTGTTTGAGGGTTTGTGTGGCGTGTGACAGTTTGCTGTGTGCTTTTGGCCAGGTCGGTTCACCTCTCTGGGCCTCCCTTTTCTCAGACTCCCTGCCCTGCCTGCAGCACCAAGGGTGCCGGAGACTTCAGAGGGACGTGCTGGGCATCTATTGTGAACACTGGACAGTGCCCTCGCATCCCACCCAGAGGACAGTTCCTAAACCGTCCCACACACTTCCCTTTGCACATGCTGTTCCCCTCTCCTGGACACCCTTCCCCACCTATTCCTCATGGTTCATGCATCATCCTTGATGCATGGCTCACAGGCCACCTCCTCTGGGAAGCCCTCCTTCCTAGGCCGGACGGTGGCCGTGGCCTTCACAGCCCCTTGTCCCAGCACATGTCTCAGACTGGGGGATCGTTAGCAGGCATGCGCCTGCCGCCTCCCTGTGTGGGTCTCACGAGGGGAGGGCCTATTCGAGGGCATCTTGGTGCTCCGGCTCCTGGCACAGAGCTGGCACTCAGCCCTGACCCCAGCCCTCTCCCCTTGGGGTCACAGTGTCCTGCTGGATAGCTGTCTGGTGGCCGAGGCCGGCGAGGACCCAGGCGGAGTAGACAGGACGGTCACCCAGAGGGCCTCCTGCCAGGTATGGCGCAGCACCGGGCCGGCCCCGGCTGCCCTGGGGTGTGGGCTGGCCTTGGTGGAAGGGGCTGGGACCTCGACTCCCTCGTTTATGGGGGGTTTTCAACGTGTGAGATGCCTGCCAGACAGAGGGAGCAGGGTGGTGGGACCGCAAAGCCCTGCTGGTACCCGGGGTCAGATGGTGTTAGGAGGGGCCTTCGGTGGAGTGGGTGGGGAGCTGCTGGACCCACACTTCCGTCCTCACGTGGCTGTGTGACCCTGGACCAGTCAGCACCCCACACTGGGCCTCAGTGGCCACCTCTGTGAAATGGGGCCAACCCCCTCCCCCTGCAGGCTGTGCGCTGTGAAGAGCAGTGCCTGTGGGGAGGACTGTGGTGGCTGCTCTGGTGCCTGTGTCCCCACATGCACAGGGCTGGTTACATGTGACAGGTCGGGGTGGGGCCTGGGGCTCTGGGACACACTGCCCCTACAAGGTGGAGGCCACCTCCCCGGATGCCCCAGGAGATGGGCTGGACAGGGCTAGGGTGGAGGCGTGGCTTGCTGGTCGCAGCTTTTGTTTCCACTGTCTATTTTGCAGGAGGAAGCCGAAGCCGCCAACTCAGGAGGTAGGTGGTGGTGGGGTGGAAGGTTGCAGAGAATGTGCAGGGCCACCCCACCTCCTCTCCCTCCGTCTCCACCCTCCCTGTCCCCCTCCACCTGCCCCACCCTCAGGCAAACCACCCTCTGCGCCTGGGACCACATTATCAAAGCGGGTGATGGAGTTCAAGGGCCCGGGGGATTGCACTGAGGCCCAGGACTCCAGCAGCTGGGGGAAGCCTGTTCCCAGCCAGCCGCCCCGCTTCCACCACCCAGCTCTCGGGGCTGCCACCCAGCAGGGCTTTGGCTCAAACGTGTAACATATTACAGTGAACATTAGGACCAGAGCTTGCTAAGGGCACGTCCTAGACTCTGCACCCCTTCTGAGCTTTTTTATTTTTTTAATTTTTTTTATTGATTTCAGAGAGGAAGGGAGAGGGAGAGAGAGACAGAAACATCCATGATGAGAATCATTGATCGGCTGCCTCCTGCACGCCCCCCACTGGGGATCGGGCCTGCAACCTGGGCATGTACCCCGACCGGGAACCGAACTGTGACCTCCTGGTTCATAGGTTGATGCTCCACCACTGAGCCGTGCTTGCCGAGCTGATTCTGACTTTTTTGAGTCTGAGGTGGGAAATGTTGCCGAGGGTTGGTTAATAGAGTACACGGAGTTAGGGGCTGCAGGCTGTCCCTCGGAGCTGTGGGGAGAACCAGCCACAATCTCTCAGCCGGGCCTCAGCCTAAACATCCTTCTCCCTTCCCGTCCCAGTCTAAAGTCAGAAGTGCAGGTGCAGCCGGGTGCCGGGTTGGTCTGTGTTGGTGCTGGGGGGGAGACCCCACATCCCCTGCCTCCCCCAACTCTGTGCTCCTCATTGTAGTCCCCAGGGTCCTGCCTCTGCCTGAGACCCCCTGGTCCCAGCACCATGGCTACCCCTGGCCGGGACATGGAGCTGAATGGCCAGGTCCAGGACCAGCCGCCTGGCCAGGTGGCCCCCAGGCTTGCCCCCCTAAACCCGGTGGAGCACCTCCCCAATGTGCCCAGCTACTGCCCCCCAATCACCCGCATTCCCGTCCTCATCTCCCGGAGGACAGCCTTGTCCAACTCCAGCTTCGCCAAGGAGACCAGGAGCTCCGTCCGTCGCCTAGGTAGCGTGATCCCGCCCACCCAGCATGCTGGCGCCCATGCTGCGTGCTTCTGCATGGCTTGGGCTGTTTCCCAGTGTGGGTGCCGTGGTCAGCATGTGGAAAACCACCCTTCCTCTGCTGATCAGTGCCTTCCTCATGCTTTGTGGTGACTTGAGGGGTATTAGTCTCTTTCTCTCTGTGCCTGAAATTCCACAATTAGCAATTCATTTCTTCGGGTTAAACATTGCTTTCTCCAGATCATCATCATTTGTACAAATAGTCACTCACACCCTCGTGTAAACAAGCCACTCAGATCTCCAGGCCCAGAGACTTGGGGCAGGGAGCTGGGTTGGGGAAGAGAATAAGTGGAGGGGAATGGAGCAGGAGAGGAATGTGGAGTCTGTTGCAGACAGAATCTTCTGACCTTGAGAGTTTGCCGGGAGCTGGAATTTCTGAGGACCGTTGGTATCTGCCCGGCAAATTCCATGTCAGGAAAGGAGAGGCCCCAGGTGCTGGCAGGCAGAGCAGGAGGCGCGGCATCCCCGGGGGCCAGTGCAGAGGGCGGGCCCGCCTGGATCTGTTCCACTGTGACAAGGTGCCCTCTGTGGCCTGCAGGCTTGCTACTTGCTGTCTGGTGACAAAGCGCTCAGGGACATACGGACCCCTCTGGGCTGACCCCTGTCATTTTCTGTCTTAACTCAAGCCAGACCCTCCCACTTTCCCTTTCGATTTGTGTGTGTGGCTGGCACAGGGCAAGGCAGCCCCTGAGATCAGTACGTTTCATGAAGGAGATCCACTGTGGTCCTTCTCTCCTGCTCCTAACTCAGGGTGGGCAGAGCGGGGTGAGGCGGCACGCAGTCATCCTCATGACAAGGGGTGTCACCCAGCTTCCGTCTTCTGGGCAAGCCCCAAATCCACTCACTCCAAAGAGTCCCCCGACTTCCACCCTGTATCACTCGTGGGTTATTACTCCGGTCTGTACCAACTCTGCTTTTATTTACTTACTGTTTTCCTTTCAATCGATGCCCCTTTTTATTTAAGGAAGTGTATTTATTTATTTTTAAATATATTTTTATGGATTTCAGAGAGGAGGGGAGAGGGAGAGAGAGATAGACACACCAATGATGAGAGAAAAATCATGGATCGGCTGCCTCCTGCACGCCCCCTACTGGGGATCGAGCCTGCAACCCAGGCATGTGCCCTGACAGGGAATCGAACTGTGACCTCCTGGTTCATAGGTTGACGCTCAACCACTGAGCCACGCTGGTCGGGCTTAATGAAGTGCATCTAAACAGGAAACTTGCCGTTTCTATAAAAATGAAAACCGGCATGCCTTGCCATAATAGAAGGCACACATAGAAAGAACCACGAAGACACTGAAAACAGAGCAATGTTGGCAGTTTTTAGTGGCACAGGATGGCTGGCTGGGGCTCGGGCGGAGACCTGCTCTCCCGGGCACAGAGGGAGGAGAGTGGGTCACACAGGTGTAAGGCCAGCGTAGCACTAGCCCGAGACCTCCTCTCTGGACCTAGAGAGCATTGAGCGAGAGGAATGTCCTCATTCTGTGCTGTCCTTTGCCTGCTCTGTGCCATCTAGTCATCTCGTGTCCTCCCTGGTCCTGGGGAGCCCCACACCTTGAGAAATATTCCCAGGGACACATTAGGACAATGGACACCTGGCGGCGCAGCCCCTGGGGTGGGGAAGGGAGGCTGGGGCGGGACCCCCCTCAGGCTCCCAGGGAGGACCGGTCTCAGGATGTGGGACTTGGCACCGGGCCTCTCAGAGGTCGGGAAAGGGTTGGGGGCTCCTGGCATGTAGAAAAGCAAGGAAATACCGCCCGGCCAGTGTGGCTCAGTGGTTGAGTGTCGAACCTATGAACCAGCAGGTCACAGTTGGATTCCCGGTCGGGGCACATGCCCGGCTGTGGGCTCGATCCCCAGTGTGGGGCGTGCAGGAGGCAGCCGATCCATGATTCTCTCTCATCATTGATGTTTCTGTCTCTCTCTCCCTCTCCCTTTCTCTCTGAAATCCATAAAAGTATATTTAAAAACAAACAAAGAAATACCCAAACGGGTCCCCCAACAGCAGTAACGCTCACTACAAAGACAGGCTGTCACCCTTGCCTGGAGCACACTCCATGTATCTCCATGGAGGCCTTCAAGAGAGCGAGGCTGTGCCTCCTCCTCCCACCCCCAGGCCTGGGAAGGCACCATCCCCCCTTCTTTGGGAAGGGAAGCCGCTGAGCCAGGCTGTGCTAGGCCGGACGCTAGGACTGCCTCCCCGCCCCCCCCTCCCCCCTGCCCACAGGCTCCCCATGCCTTCTCTGAGGCTGTATCCCCCCCTCCCCCAATCCCCTGCAACCCTAGGTGCTTGATGCCTCCCAGGCCCAGGGAATGCAGGTGGGGCTTTGGAGACCTGGACTCCAGGCCGTGTCCTGGAGCTCCTGTGGCTTCTGCGGCATCACGGCTGCCTCTGTGGGTCCTGGGCTGGTGGCCGGGGCTGCGTGGCCCTCGGAGGCCGCTGGGCTCTGCGTCTTGCATCTAGCGCGTCCTGCGTGGAGCTCCGTGTGGGCCCTTTGGGAGGTGGCTGCCAGTGGCTGCTCCAAGCCTGCGTCTGTGGCCTCTCTCTCTCTCTCTCTCTGTCCCCTTCCTCCTCTCCCCAAGTGCCTGCCACAAAAGAGCACCCGGAAGTGCAGGTGGAAGACACTGATGCTGACAGCAACCCCCTCATCGCGGAGGACAAGCCACCCTCGCCCGAGCAGCTGCCACCTTCTCCTGCCAAGTCCGACACCCTCACAGTCCCGGGATCGGCTGCGGGGACCCACAGGTCACCTTTTATGCTTCTCGTGGGCTTTCCGCAGCACTGTGCCACCTGCCCATTTGGCAGATGAGGAGACTGAGGCCGGAGAGGGGAAGCAGCTGGCCCGAGGTCACTCAGCGAGTTGGGGTTAGAGCCGGGACTGTGCCCTCCCTTGCTGTTCTCCTAATTCTCTGTAAAGAGCTCTCCGGGGAAGCCCTGTCCCTACTACCCTCAACTGCATGTTAGAAGGGGGTAGAATGTGACAAGCCTGAATTCTAACTCCCCTTTTTAAAAATAATTTTTTTAAAAAAAAGGTTTTTATTGATTTCAGAGAGAGGAAGGGAGGAGAGAGAAAGAGAAACATCAGGGATGAGAGAGAATCATTGATTGGCTGCCTCCTGCACGCCCCCTACTGGGGATGGAGCCCACAACCTGGGCATGTGCTCTGACCAGGAATTGAATTGTGACCTCCTGGTTCATGGGTCGATGCTCAACCCCTGAGCCACGCTGGCCGGACGAGGGCAGTGACTTTAGACTTTGACGGGAAGGGAGAAGGATGTTTAGGCCGAGGCCCAGCTAAGAGATCAGTATCTCATTGCATCGGGTGGATTTAGTTCCATTTTACAGAAGGGGAAACCGAGGTGGCTCAGAGAGTTTAAGCCACTTGCCAAGGTCACACACTGGGAAGAGGCAGGGCTGGATGCGAACTCAGGTTTGCCTGAGACCAAGGCAATGCTGCTATGTTTATGCTTGGCCATTGAACGGATGTGGAGCCTGAGGTCAGAGAGCAGCTGGGAACCTCCCCTCCCCCTTTCTGTGTCCCTGCGGGGAAGTGAGGACCCTTGGGTGGCAACATCTCCTGCCCCATCCCCACCCAGGATTTGGCTCTGGGTGATCTGCGAGGGTCCGAGTCGGCTCCCTTCCCCCGGGGCCTGCCCTCGCTGAAGGCCCCTTCCATATTGTGTCCTTGCAGGAAGAGGCTGCCCTCCCAGGATGATGAAGCAGAAGAGATCCAGGAGCTGCCACCGGCCGAGACCCCTGTGGTCGCCTGGTCCGACCCCCCGACCCCGCAGGGCACCGAGTGAGTGGGGGCCACCCCTGGGGCCTCAGAGAGTCAGAAGGCTGGGTGGGGATGGGTGGGCAAGAGGAGGTGAGTGGGGCGGGGGCGGGGAGGACCATGGATGCTTTAAAATGTGTTTTTATTGATTTTTAGAGAGAGAGAGGAAAGGAAAGGGAGAGAGACATCCATGAGAGAGAAACATCATTGATTGGCTGCCTCGGTACGCCCCACACTGGGGATCAAGCCTACAACCTGGGCAAGTGCCCTGGCTGGGAATTGAACCGTGATCTCTTGGTTTATGGGTTGATGCTCAACCACTGAGCCACGCTAGCCAGACACCATGGATGGTTTTAGAACCCTCTATCACAAGGCAGCCTCTGCCAGTGACTTCCAAGAACTGAGACAAGGCTGGGTCTCCAGATCTGAAAACACCAGTATTACACTCCGCTCAGCGAGGGGACACAGGCCACTCAGAGGAGGGCTGACTTACATGTCTGCGTCCAGCCGCCCAGGGCCCTCCCCACACGCTGAGTGGAATGTCAGGCAGACCCTCATTCGTTCGTTCGTTCGTTCATTCATTCATTCATTCTCTTTCTCTTGCTGTGAGTTCATAAATTCCTGAAAGTTAAAAAGATATATAGTGCCCTAACCGGTTTGGCTCAGTGGATAGAGCGTCGGCCTGCGGACTCAAGGGTCCCAGATTCGATTCCGGTCAAGGGCACGTACCGTGGTTGCGGGCACATACCCAGTAGGGAGTGTGCAGGAGGCAGCTGATCGATGTTTCTCTCTCATCGATGTTTCTAACTCTCTATCCCTCTCCCTTCCTCTCTGTAAAAAATCAATAAAATATATTAAAAAAAAAAGATATATAGTATATCTGTACTGTCCCCGCCCCCCAGCTATTTCTGAAGCCTAAATAACTAGCCCTTCCCCCCTCTGATCTGTCCCAGACACGTATCTCAGTGAACCCCACACTAGGACTAATAGCCCTGAGCTGTGCTCACCCCTAAGTCACAGTGGAATCAAAGTTTTTTCAGAACTGCCCATCTGACTTAGAGCCTGCACGGTTCATTTTCTTTTCTTTTTTCTTTTTTTTAATATATTTTTATTGATTGTAGAGAGGAAGCAAGAGGGAGAGAGAGAGATAGAAACATCAATGACGAGAGAGAATCATTGGTCGGCTGCCTCCTGCAAACCCCACACTGGGGATCGAGCCCGCAGCCCAGGCATGTGCCCTGACCGGGATGTGAACCATGACCTCCTGGTTCTTAGGTCGATGCTCAGCCACTGAGCCACGTTGGCCAGGCTGCGCAGTGCATTTTCTGAAAGCTGGGCCCTGGGCGTTACTCCCAGGCGGGCTTCCTGCCGGGAGATAACGAGTGGGCTTGATATTTCTGATGTCCAAGGGATTCACCTCCTTCCGGCCAGGTGGGATCAGCTCTTGCCCGGGGCACAGGGGTCCCTTCCCACTCAGCCGGCTCAGCTTCGCGTGGTGTTTCCATAGCGACCAGGACCGGGCGTCCTCCACCGCCAGCCAGAACAGCGCCGTCATCAACGAGCGGCTGCAGGAGCTGGTGAAGCTCTTCAAGGAGCGGACGGAGAAGGTGAAGGAGAAGCTCATTGACCCGGACGTCACCTCCGATGAGGAGAGCCCCAAGCCCTGTGAGTCCAGGGTTGGGATGGTCCACCCAGGAGGGGTGGGGTGGGACCCCTAAAGCCCTGTTGACTCATGGTGAGGGTGGCCCCCCAAATGATTGGGGTGTTTGAGAGAAGCCACATCCCCACTGTGTGGATTTTGGGGTCCTGTATGTACAGGTTTAGCTATATAACCAGAGGAGGGAAGAAGGTCAAAGTTCTGACTAAGGATCTAGTTCAGCCTTGGGCAAACTACGGCCCGCGGGCCGGATCCGGCTGTTCTATCCGGTTCTCTTGCTCTCCCCTCCGCTCCTTTACTTTGAATTTATATTAGTTCACACAAACACTCCATCCATGCTTTTGTTCCGGCCTCCGGTCCAGTTTAAGAACCCATTGTGGCCCTCGAGTCAAAAAGTTTGCCCACCCCTGAAGTTGTACTTGGCTCCTCTGTCCAACAGGGCAAGTACCCTCATGGACTCTTCTTTTATTATTATTAAATATATTTTTATTGATTTCAGAGAGGAAGGGAGAGGGAGAGAGAGAAACATTAATGATGAGAGAAAATCATTGATCGGCTGCCTCCTGCATGTCCCCTACTGGGGATCAAGCCTGCAACCGGGCATGTGCCCTGACTGGGAATCAAACTGTGACTTCCTGGTTCATAGGTCAACGCTCAACCACTCAGCCACACCTGGCCAGGTGACCCTTCTGTCTTTATCCACTGGCATCAGGTGGTCCACCCTGGGACGTATCTCATGGTCTTGCACTCAGATGGTGTCCATAACTCACCATGGAACCAGACAGTCTTGTTCAGATGCCCCACTTGCAATGCTCTCATGGGGCTACCTGAACGTCTCTGCTTTCCAGGTGCCAGGAGGAAATATGGAACATGCTCTGTTGCTGGGGGGCGGGGGAGAGGTTTCTAGGTCTTTCCAAAGGAGGACCGTGCCTTAGAACGCACAGTGCCAGCAATGAACCAGCAGAGCCTGCCTTTGCAATCCTACGGCTAGGAACATAGCCATATTGAACCTGTAAGAGCCAATCTCTAGGGCACCCACCTCGCCATCCACGGGCTGTGATCCATTCAGTGTCTTGTTTTAGAGACAAAGGAGCTGAGATTCCTGCTCTGAGGAACCTAGAGCAATGTTGCCCTGGTTTCTGACCCTGGGGGTGTAAGTCCTGGGTCTGAGGCGCTCCCGGCCCTGCAGGGGGAACCAATGGATCCGAACAGATGCACAAGCAGACACTCGCCTGACACAGCAACTTGCCCAGAAGCGCCTCCTCTGGGCAGTTTCAGATTGGGGGCTGGAGAGCGATTCTGGACAGGGGCCCAGGCCGCTGTGAGGAGGGGGCTTAGGTTTTACTCCAGGAGAGCACCCTGGCGTCTGCCCACAGAGCTGGGAGCGGCCTGTGGGACGGTGCCAGGGTCCCCTCAGGTCCCGTGAGGGGTCTGCAGCTGGGAGCCTTCTCTCTGCATCCTCTGCCGGAGCCTCAGGGCTGGGTCAGGGGTCACCAGCGTCTTCCCACAGCTCCAGCCAAGCAAGCCCCGGAGCCGGCCACGGGCACGATGCCAGCCGCGGGCACGCCCGCCGGGGAGGCGCAGGCGGAGGAGGAGCACTACTGCGACATGCTCTGCTGCAAGTTCAAGCGCCGGCCCTGGCGGAAGTACGAGTTCCCCCGGAGCATCGACCCGCTGACCAGTGAGTCCTGGCTGGGCATGGGCATGGCCGCCACGTGACATGAGAGGACGGGAGAGCAGGACGGGATGGAGGGGCTGAGCCAGAGGTGGGCTGGGAGGCCGTGGACATCCAAGGCTGGTGACCCTGAAACAAACAAACACATCCATGGAATGGGAACACAAGATCACAGCCATCTGACAGACAAGGGGACAAAGGCACAGAGGAGGTCACCGCCGACACACACAGCGAGTGCGGGCGCCTGGGCCCCTGATTGCTGACCAGGTCTTTCTGCTAGGCTCTCGCTGGCTCCTTCCTGGAGGTGCTGCTCTGAGCAGAAAAGGAAGAAATTCTTCCCACATCTGAAGTGAATCCCCTCTTTTAGCCCATTAAATATTCCTCGGGAGTAACAGTCCTTATATGTGCACAGCTCTTTATAGCTTACAATCTCCCTGGGTTTCTTATATGCCCTCCCCTTGTGACTTCTCTGAGGAGGGTAAGGCAGGGCAGGTGCCACAGAGGGACTTTCTCAAGGTCACACAAGCAGTCATTTGGGGGACACTGGTGTCCACGGGGCCTCTAAAAGGACCAGGTGATCTATGGTATCCATCCATCCACCCACCCATCCAACCATCCATCCATCCATCCATCCATCCATCCATCCATCCGTCTACCCATCCATCCATCCATCCATCCATCCACTCGTCCGTCCATCCATCCATCCATCATCCATCTGTCCATTCATCCATCCATCCATCCATCCATCCATCCATCCATCCACCCACCCACCCACCCATCTACCCATCCATCCATCCATCCATCCATCCATCCATCCATCCATCCACCCACCCATCTACCCATTCATCTATCCATCCATCCACCCACCCACCCACCCATCTACCCATCCATCAGTCCATCCATCCATCCATCCGTCCGTCCGTCTGTCCGTCCATCCGTCTGTCCATCTGTCCATCCATCCATCCACCCATCCATCCATCCATCCACCCACCCACCCATCTACCCATCCATCAGTCTATCCATCCATCCATCCATCCATCCATCCGTGTATCTGTCCATCTTCTGTGCATTACTTACTACTATGTATTTACTGAGGCAGGAACTAGATTTTACCCCCTCCAAGTTATAGGAGTGTCACACTTACATAGTGCTTATAGGAAAGTGCAGCCAGACGAGTGGAACAAAGAGAGCCCCACCTGATCGCACTGGCTGAGGCTCTGGCCCGCCCCGGCCACTCCTGTTCCCGCAGACCTGATGTACGTCCTGTGGCTGTTCTTCGTGGTGCTGGCCTGGAACTGGAACTGCTGGCTGATCCCTGTGCGCTGGGCCTTCCCCTACCAGACGCCGGGCAACCTCCACTTCTGGCTGCTGATGGATTACCTGTGCGACCTCATCTACTTCCTGGACATCACCGTGTTCCAGATACGCCTGCAGTTTGTCAGGGGAGGGGACATCATTGTGAGTCACGGGCAGGCGGAGCAGGTGGCTGGGGGCTTCACTTCCCCACCTGGAAACCTGGAGGCTCTCCCCTGAGCTCAGCTGCTCCATTCTGGCTCCTCCTTGTCCGGGGGCTACAACTCTGATAGGAAGGTGGGTGGGGGGGTGTCATTAGGGACTTCCATCGCAGCTCCCCATTTCATGGTCATTATTCCATTTTCTTCCAGACAGACAAAAAGGAGATGCGCAATAACTACCTGAAGTCCCCCCGCTTTAAGGTGTGTGCCAGGGATGAAGGTGGTACCTCAGGGGGCCCTGGGTGCTCGGGGCAGGAGTGACGTGGTTCCCCAGGCTGGCACAGGCTGGGCAGGCAGCAGTCTGTGGGTGGGAGGCCTTCTGCTCTACGCTTCGGCCCTCCTGGGCCTCCTGAGCTCACCTGTCCGCTGAGGGCAGAGGCCCCACCGCTCACCCCATCCCCGGGAAGCCCTGGGGTTTCCTGTTGCACACACTGTGCTGCCCGCTGGGACCGCAGATGGACCTGCTCTGCCTGCTGCCCTTGGACTTCCTCTACCTGAAGTTCGGCGTGAACCCCCTCCTGCGGCTGCCCCGCTGTCTGAAGGTAGGCCGGCTGGCTTCCCAGCCAAGGCCCTCATCTGCACGGCAGCGCTGGGAGTGGGAGGTGCGGGGAGGGTGTCCCCCTCGGAGAGGCAGGGCGAGTCCCATCTGGGTTCGAGCCCTGGCTCTGTCACTTCCTGCCTGTGTGCTTTGGGTAAATGCTGAGTGCCAGTCTCCCCTCTGTAAAAGGAGAATGCTGATACATACCGCACATGTAAAACATGTACTAAGGTAACATGTGTATAGCTATATAGACAGATATATACACATATATACACAGTATAGCTGACCTTGAACAGCACGGGTTTGAACTGTGTGGGTCCACTTACACGTAGACTTTTAAAAATGAATACATATATTACTATAAATGTATTTTCTCTTCCTTATGACTTTCTTAATAATATTTTCTGTCCCCCAGCATCCTCTATTGTAGAAATACAGTGTGTAATACATACAACGTACAAATATGTGTAAATCAACTGATTATGTTATCGGTAAGGCTTCCGGTCAAAGTAGGCTGTTAGTAGTTAAGTTCATGGGGAGCCCAAACATGTACACGGATTTTCGACTGCACAGGGGTCCGCACCCCAACCGCCACGCTCTTCACTGTACAGTGCAGTGGTCGAAGGTGCTCAGCCCAGAGAGCGGCTGTCATTATTACTTTTACTGTAAGTGAGGGGGTTAGGGACACGGCTCGCTATGAGATCGTTTTCTAAGGTAACACTGACAAGTGTCCTCACCTGGCACACAGGTGCCCTCCAAGGTTCATGATCAGAATGAGAAGGTCTAGGAGGCCCCTGCGATTAAACTGTCAGCACACGATGGCCTGTCATTTCCAGAGGGAGAGGTGCCATGGTTCCCATCGGATTAGTAACTGGAGTGTCTGGCCCTGACCCTCTGAGGACTCAGGACCTGTGATTTCGAGTGTCCCCGCTCCAGCCCCCTCCTGAGTCCTGGCACCCAGGGGAACTGGGCTACGGGGTGAGGGCGGGTGTCACCCACAGACCTCAGGCTGCCCTGATGCCTTGTTCTCCCTCCAGTACGTGGCCTTCTTCGAGTTCAACAACCGCCTGGAATCCATCCTCAGCAAAGCCTACGTTTACAGGTGAGACACATGCGTACGTGCGCGCGCACACACACACGCACACACACACACACACACACACACACACCCTCCACCCACGCTTCCCCGGGCCTGCAGGCCTCAGCATGGCCGGAAGCCGGGCCCCTTCCTGGCCCTCCTCGGAGGGATGTTTGTGTTTTAGGGAAGCAGGGATGTCCCGTTTCCCGCGATTGTGAGAAGGGTACACCTAGGTCGGCACGCATGGTTCACCGTGTTTCCAGGGAGCGAAGCCTCATTATGGTCTCAGCTCAGGGAACTGACCCCCCTGCCCCAATCGCTCCAATCCAGGGGGACCCGGAGCAAGGACACAGTGGGCCATCTGATGGATGTCCAAGGATGGCCAGCCAGGGCAGGCTCCGGGGCAGGGTCCTCTCCCCTCTCTCGTGGATTGGCACTTCTGCACACACCTGTCCCTCCTCTGGCCCTGCCCACGACGCGCTGCCCCAGGACCGTCTGCACGGGTCGCTCTGTGCCAAACCAGCCCTGGTCATGACAGCGCTGTTCCAAGCCACCACTCCCAGAGTGCAGTCTCAGAAGAGCGTCCGGTTGGCTCAGTTCACTGGCTACTGTGCTGTCCCTATTGGCCAGTGGCCGCCCCCCCCGGCAGTTGGGCAAAGCCATGCAGCTCCCATGGGACGTCTGTGGGGTGGTGCCGGGAGAGATGTCGGCTTGTTCCCTGCGTGCCTGCCCCTGGTGAGATGTCACGGCCACCCTTCCAGCTGCCATGTTCACGCCTTTCCTTCCCTGTCAGGGTTATCAGGACCACCGCCTACTTGCTCTACAGCTTGCACTTGAACTCGTGCCTGTATTACTGGGCATCGGCCTATCAGGGCATTGGCTCCACCCACTGGGTGTACGATGGCGTGGGAAACAGGTGAGCCAGCCTTCCTCCAGGGCCATATCCCCGCACAGGGACTCCCATACACTAGTCCCATCCCCGCATGCTCCCCAGGCCTCCTCCATCCCAAGGAACCTCCATCGTGATGAGGTTGAGGGGCCAAGTCTCCCATTCTCGCTAAGCTAACATCTGAGCCCCTGCCAGGCAGAGGGGGCACAGACATGAACCAGACCTGCTGGAGAGACCCTGCAGCGTCCCGGAGTCTAGCAGAGATGGCAGAGTCACCGCATGTGTGCATTGGGGTGGGTACCCCAAGGGCACAGCTGAGCGGGAACGAGGCCACAGAAACCTCAGCACAGCTCCCCGGCGTCCCTGGCCCAGCGGGGGCTGGCCAACAAGGCGAAACCTACTTGCCCTTTTGGGCCGGCATGGCTCAGTGGTTAAGCATTGACCTTTGAACCAAGAGATCACGGTTCCATCCCCTGTTGGGCACATGTCCAGGTTGAGGGCTTGATCCCTGGTGGGTGTGTGTGTGCAGAAGGCAGCCAATCGATGCTTCTCTCTCATCATCGATGTTTCTGTCTCTCTCTCCCTCTCCCTTCCTCTCTGAAATAAATTTTAAAAATATTTTTTTTTAAAAAAGAAACCCACTTGCCCATCCAGAGAGCTGCCATACACTGTGCTCAAATGATGATGATGATGGTGGTGATAGTAATGATAATAGCAGGAACCACAGAGCAGTTATAATGTGCCAGTCCTGCTAACACAGTCGCTCACCTAATCCTCCCAACAAGCACACGAGAGAGGTACTGTCATTGCCCCCGTTTCACAGACCAGGTAACAGGTGTGCCGTGACCTCTGAGGGCAGCACAGTTCCTACGTTAGAGAGCTGGGATTTGAACCCAGGGGAGTGGCTACAGTGTCATAAATGCCTGCCTGCCTGGGGCTGTAGAGGTGGAAGGAGAGGTCAGTTCGGAAAGATTGCATTTGATCTTGGTCTTGGCAGGTGGAGCGAAGGGGCAGAGAATGCCTGGGGGAGGGAGCACCATGAAGAAAGGTGTGGAGTTGCAGGACAGTGGAGTTAAGGAGCGGGATGCAGTCTTGTGTCCCCGGAGGGGACGGGGTGTGGAATGACTTGGGAAGGTAGGCGGGGCCTGGTTGCCCAGCAGCCTCCCTACCTGAGCAGTTCCAGCCTCACCTTCTAGGCCTTCGCTGTCTGATACTGGAGCCACTAGCCACACGGGCTACCGAGCACTTGAAACGCAGGTGCAACGGAGATGTGTGGGACAGACTAGCTTTCGAAGGAGAAGTCCCTGGCTTTACTAGGATTCTCAGAGGAGTCTGTACCCCAGCAAGCTATGGACCCACGTCCTGGGGCTGGGCCTGGCACCCCCATCGCGGGCACAGGGGAGGAGTGGCCAGCAGGGAGGGGAGAACAGGGCCTTCCTCCTGTAGAGCCCCCGGGAGCTTTTGGTGCTCAGCATGGCAGGCACCCCTTTTTTGGCAACACTGCTCTTTTCCAAAGGAAACCCTACAGGGAGCCCCGATATATGGCCAGAGCACAAGTAGCAAAAGAGGATTCCTTTACAAGTCCAAATACCAGGGATAATTATCATTTTCATAACAGCGACCATTTGTCGAGTGTCTGCTATGGGCTAGGGCTTGAGGATCCAAGTTCCTACATATCTGGTCCTTCATCCTGCAGGGTCCCCACCGACCCGGTAGCACGGAAGACAAGGCTGCAGGGAGGCCCCTGAGTGTGCCAGGCCAGGGGAAGGTTCCTCCCACCAGGAAGGATTTGGGGAAAGGCTGAGGTTTGCTGACATCACGCCTGTTTTCTTCCTGTTGGCTCCGCAGCTCCCAGCTTCCTTGCTCAGTCCAGCTAAAGGCTGTTCCTGCGCCCTCTGGTGGCCAGGGCCGGTATGACAGGGGACCTCATAGGGCCGGCCTGTGTTGTCCTGAGATATCCCTGCGCCAGGTGGAAAGGAGGGACAGGGCGGCTCAAAGCCCTGCCCCCCGGCCTCCAGCTAGTCAGAGCCAGAGACCCCTCCTCTACCATTGCCAACCACTGCTTCTCACCCCCATTACGTGTTTGCTTGCCTGTCCCCACTAGATGGTGAACTTCTTGAGGACACGGGAGCCTATTGTTCCCACAGCAGGCACGTGGCAGGTGCCAGCCACAGGGAAGGCTCTGACGGCTGGCATTTACTGAGAGCCCACCTGGGCCAGGTGTTCTTCTAGCACCTCAGCTGTCCTCGTGGTCACCTGTGATGGATGTTTTATTTTCTTTTATTTTATTGATTTTTTTACAGAGAGGAAGGGAGAGGGGTAGAGAGTTAGAAACGTCGATGAGAGAGAAACATCAATCAGCTGCCTCCTGCACACCCACTGGGGATGTGCCCGCAACCAAGGTACATGCCCTTGACCGGAATCGAACCTGGGACCCTTGAGTCCGCAGGCCGACGCTCTATCCACTGAGCCAAACCGGTTTCGGCTGTGATGGATGTTTTCTATGAACACACCCACTTGAGGGAAGGAAGCTGGGGCTTGGTCCAGCTTATGCAGCTGGAGGGTAGCAGCGCTGGGTTTGCGTCCAGGCAGTCCAGCTTCAGGGCCCCGTGTTCCTTTTTTTTTTTTTTTAATATATTTTTATTGATTTCAGAGAGGAAGGGAGAGGAAGAGAGAGATAGAAACCTCAATGATGAGAGAGAATCATGGATCAGCTGCCTCCTGCACGTCCCACACTGGGGGTCGAGCGTCAATCTGGGCATGTGCCCTGACCGGGAATCGAACTGTGACCTCCTGGTTCAAAGATCGATGCTCAGCCTCTTGCACAAGCACATCTGTCAGAGCCACGCCACCTGGGTCGGCGGAGCGGGGCCTGTGATGCCTGAGCCGCCCTTCCTCTTCCTCCCCAGTTACATTCGCTGTTACTACTGGGCTGTGAAGACCCTCATCACCATCGGCGGGCTGCCCGACCCCAAGACGCTGTTTGAAATTGTCTTCCAGCTGCTGAACTATTTCACGGGCGTCTTCGCTTTCTCCGTGATGATCGGACAGGTAGCTGGGTCACTGGCCCGGCTTCCCACACCTGCCTGCGGGAGCGTGCCCACCTGTGCCTGGGCCTTTTAGACTAAGCCTGGGAGCCTGGGCTCGGGGCCCATCCCCTCGGGGCGGTGGCTTCCCTGGGAAATGCCCCTCCTTTGGGAAGTCCGGAGAGCTGGCTGAATGGTTTCTGCAGAGGCTGAGGAACGGGGCTGCACCCTTGGAGAGAGCAACCCCTGGGGCGGGGGTTCTGATGTGCTGGGGGCGTATCTCGCATTCTAGTCAGTGCAGGACTCACCGGGCATATTTCCTGTAGCCTGGGGTCCAAGTGCCCCTGGCACCAAGTGGCTGTGTGGTATCAGCATCAGCCCAGCCCCTGGGACCTGAGGCTGCCCAGGGGGCCAGCAGCCTCGCCCCCAATTACCCCCCCTCTCTGGAGACAGTCGCCGCTAGCAACTCCTTCTCTGGGTGGACATGGGCCTCCCTCTCTCTGAACCCCCACTGCACCCTGGTCTGTATGAAGTAAATGTGCCCGTGTCCCACGTCCCCAAAGCCCATGGAACGGCCCCATTCTGACCCAGCGGCTTCCTTACCTCCCCCTCTCCTTGCCCCAGATGAGAGACGTGGTGGGGGCCGCCACGGCGGGGCAGACCTACTACCGCAGCTGCATGGACAGCACCGTGAAGTACATGAACTTCTACAAGATCCCCAGGTCCGTGCAGAACCGCGTCAAGACCTGGTACGAGTACACCTGGCACTCCCAAGGCATGCTGGGTAAGACTCCCCCTGCAGGCACCCCGCCCTCCTGGCCCGGCCCTTGTCCTGTGAACCCAAGGCCAGCCTGGGGCCTCTGTTGGCTGTGTCCCTACATTTAAGTGAGAGGGGCCCAGGAGCCCTGTGGGGCGCCCGGAGCTGGGGCACCAGGAGGCCCTGGAGACTTGAGGGGGCTTGTCTTCTGGGCACTCTGCCCACCTCACTCCACCCACCTCGGAATGGGCGCTCATCGGAGATGGGAGTACAACCGAGTCAGGAGAAAAGGAAACCTCTCTCCCTCTCCCCGCCCCCCCCCCCCCCTTCTCTTTGTCTCCAAATATATACATACGTATGTATAGATTTCTTTGTAAATTTGTGCTCAGTAATTCTTCCAAAGTGGGAGAATCTTACCTGAAATTTCTTGCAGATGTAGAAAGATTTCCACAGATTCTAAAGGGAACCCTTAATGGAATCTGAATATGCTAACCATATGTTAATTATTTAAATTTTCCCAGTTTCCTTTTTATCTCTGGGAGCTATTCATTTTGTTCTCAGAGCCTAGACGTGATTTTGGAGGTCTCTGAAAAGCCCGTAAGCCACCCTATCGTGCCTCAGAGCCCCCCAACTTCTCCAGCCAAATAAAAGGGCCCGTTGCCTCTGTGGGGTTCCCTCTGGTCTCAGAGAAGCCACACCTGAGCCTAAGGTCGTGGCAGTCCGTGGCCACGAGTGTCAGGATCTTGGTTACTATCCGTTGCTAGTGCCTGTGACTCTACAGTTTACAAGGGATGCTTCATTACCTCATTCCCCACAGTGACAGCTTTGTGACATGGGCATCTCACCCCCTTTCCCAGGGGAGCAGATCACCAGAGGGCTCTGACCCGCCCAGCCTTGCTCAGAGCTGGAGCCCATAAATCATCGGGTGCAGTGGGTGGGGCATCAGGGTGGGGACCGGTAGTGCATTTCCTGTCTCCAGGGACCAACATGCATCCATGCCAGGCTCTCTGCCGGGCACCACAGACCTCCTGGTGGGCAAAACAGGCTCGGCCCTTCTCATCCTGGGACAGACTCTGGCGCCCATGGCCTGGGTGGCTCCTGCGTCCATCCCCCGGGCTTCGTGGCCGTGGCAGGCCACTGCTTCCCCAGCCTCCCTGTCCTCGCCTGCAAAGTGGGGGTTATAGTAGTGGGCACCTCTTGGGTTGCTGGGAGAATGAATGAAATCATCTTTGTAAAGCGTTCTGTAAAAACAGTGCTCGCTCTAGGTACCTGAGGTCTTGCTGATGTTTTCATAGTGTGAGGAGGGAAGATAGATCGTGTACAAACAATTGCAATGAAGGGTGTGATAAGTGCTACGGCTCAGGGACTGCTGACGTCATAGCTGGGGGCCGCATCTCCAGGGAAGGCCTCCTGGAGGAGGTGACATTAGCCTTGGTTTCTGAAGGACGAGTGGGAGTTAACCATGAAGGTGCACACAAGGGAGTGGCATCTGCAAAGGCAAGAGAGGGTGCTCTCCTGTCTACAGTGGGTCTGGTGAGAGGGATGGTGTGGCCAGGCCAGGGGGCAGTGTGGATGGGCCGGGTGCAGTGTGGATGGGGCCGGGTGCAGTGTGGATGGACCGGGGGCAGTGTGGATGGGGCCGGGGGCAGTGTGGATAGGCTGGGTGCAGTGTGGATGGGGCCGGGTGCAGTGTGGATGGGGCCGGGTGCAGTGTGGATGGGCTGGGTGCAGTGTGGATGGGGCCGGGGGCAGTGTGGATGGGGCCGGGGGCAGTGTGGATGGGCCGGGGGCAGTGTGGATGGGCTGGGTGCAGTGTGGATGGGCCGGGGGCAGTGTGGATGGGCTGGGTGCAGTGTGGATGGGCCAGGGGCAGTGTGGATGGGGACAGCTACAGTGTAGACGGGGCCAGGTGCAGTGTAGACGGGGCCAGGTGCAGTGTGGATGGGGCCAGGTGCAGTGCGGATGGGGCCGGGTGCAGTGTGGATGGGGCCAGGTGTAGTGTGGATGGGGATAGCTACAGTGTAGACGGGGCCAGGTGCAGTGTAGACGGGGCCAGGTGCAGTGTGGATGGGGCCAGGTGCAGTGCGGATGGGGCCGGGTGCAGTGTGGATGGGGCCAGGTGTAGTGTGGATGGGGATAGCTACAGTGTAGACGGGGCCAGGTGCAGTGTAGACGGGGCCAGGTGCAGTGTAGATGGGGCCGGGTGCAGTGTGGATAGGGCTGGGTGCAGTGTGGATGGGGCCAGGTGTAGTGTGGATGGGGATAGCTACAGTGTAGATGGGGCCAGGTGCAGTGTGGATGGGGACAGCTACAGTGTAGACGGGGCCAGGTGCAGTGTAGACGGGGCCAGGTGCAGTGTAGACGGGGCCTGGTGCAGTGTGGATGGGGCCGGGTGCAGTGTGGATGGGGCTGGGTGCAGTGTGGATGGGGCCAGGTGCAGTGTGGATGGGGACAGCTACAGTGTAGACGGGGCCAGGTGCAGTGTAGACGGGGCCGGGTGCAGTGTAGATGGGGCCAGGTGCAGTGTAGACGGGGCCGGGTGCAGTGTGGATGGGGCCAGGTGCAGTGTGGATGGGGACAGCTACAGTGTAGACAGGGCCGGGTGCAGTGTGGACTAGGCCCACGTGGCGGTGAGGAGCCTGGCTGAGCCTCTGATGTCGCCAGGGTCTCTTTTGCAGATGAGTCGGAGCTGATGGTGCAGCTTCCAGACAAGATGCGGCTGGACCTGGCCATCGACGTGAACTACGACATCGTCAGCAAAGTGGCGCTCTTCCAGGTACCCCCACCGCCCGCACCTCCGGGCTCGGGGAGGCTGAGCCCCGCCTTCCTCTAACTGGGCTCCTGGCTGCTCCCCACACAGGGCTGTGACCGGCAGATGATCTTTGACATGCTCAAGCGGCTGCGCTCTGTCGTCTACCTGCCCAATGACTACGTGTGCAAGAAGGTGAGGGCCCGAGGCGGCCACGGCGCCGGCTGGGGTTTACCCCTGGCCCCCGGCTGTGGAGAGCTGGGCTGCAGGGGGCTGTGGGGGCCCAGTGAGGTTGGGGCGCAGGGAAGGTGGGATTGGCAGGGAAGGGGAAGAGTGGCCGTAGCTCCGTGCGCTGGTCAGCCGGCCGCGGGGATCCTGGTTCCGTGGCACGGGAGGCTTTGCCGGCTCCAGGCACTGAACTCACGTGAGTCTCAGGCTTTGCTCCCTGGACACGGGGTCGTGGGGGCCAGGACGAGGAGCCCCACTTTACAGAAAAGGGACGTGCGGAGCCTGAAGAGGGGCAGGGCCATGGCTGGGTGGATGGAACTGTTACCAGGATCTTGGTCCTGCTCTGGGGAAAAGGGGGCGGGAGGAGAGGTGGGACAGGGCCAGGCTGCAAACTGATGCCCTTGCATAGATGTTTGTGGGTTTCTTTCCACCTAACCTTTTTTAAAGTTTTATTTTTATATATTTTTTATTGATTTCAGAGAGGAAGGGGGAAGGAGAGAAAGAGATAGAAACATCAATGACGAGAGAGAATCATTGATCGGCTGCCTCCTACACGCCCCTCACTAGTGATCCAGCCCGCACACTGGGCATGTGGCCTGGCAGGGAATCGAACCGTGACCTCCTGGTTCATAGGTCCATGGGCCCGCATCGGGGTGTATAATGGGAATTTGTAAAGCACCGTTACACCTGCCCCATTGCATCTAGCCTTTTCCGGCACCCACTAACTCCCCACTGCAGTCCTGTTACCGAGGCAGGCCGAGGGGGGCGGGGGTCATTCTCCCCAGTCCACAGATGGAGAGGCCGAGGCCCCACATCACACACCAAGTCGTGGCCGGGCCGGCCCCCAGGGCAGGTTCCTCACGCCGTGCCACCGGCCCAGCCCTGCTGTGTCTGTGGTCGCTTTTGGCAATGACAGAGTTCCCCTTCTCGGTTTCAGGGGGAGATAGGGCGCGAGATGTACATCATCCAGGCGGGGCAGGTGCAGGTCTTGGGCGGCCCTGATGGGAAGTCCGTGCTGGTGACGCTGAGAGCTGGATCCGTATTCGGAGAAATAAGGTCAGACGGGGGGAGGGCGGGAGGGGACGTGGCCCATGGGTGGGCCTCATCCTCGGGGCCCCGGGGGGTCGGAGGGAGCCGCTGAGGATGCAGCCCGGCACCTGCTGACATGCAGGTGACATGCTCTCACCGGTGTGGGGCTGACACGGGTGGAAAGGAAGACAGTAGGGTGATCAGAACCGCAGCCCCCAAAGGGCCTCACCCCCCCGGCTCCTCCTCACCCAGCCTGCTGGCCGTCGGAGGCGGGAATCGGCGCACGGCCAACGTGGTGGCCCACGGGTTCACCAACCTCTTCATTCTGGACAAGAAGGACCTGAATGAAATTCTGGTGCATTATCCCGAGTCTCAGAAGTTACTCCGGAAGAAGGCCAGGTACTTTTTCTTTTTTCTTCTTTTTAACTAAAGAAGTCCATGGAGCCCTGGTTGGTTTGGCTCAGTGGATGGTGCGTCAGCCCTCGGACTGAAGGGTCCCGGGTTCGATTCTGCTCATGGGCACGTACCGCATTGCAGGCTCGGTCCCCGGCCCTGGTTGGGCTGGGGCACATGCAGGAGGTAACGGATTGGTGCGTCTCTCTCACTCAGATGTTTCTCTCTGTCTCTCCCCCTCCCTTCCACTCTCTCTCTGTCTAAAAAAAAAAAAAGTGTGCATGGGTGCTTTAGTGCGCGTTCCTGAAGGACTGAGACCTCCTCTCCCATCACCGCAGGACCTTCCCGTGTTTCCTTTGGCAAGTGCAGGCAGGTCCCTGTGGGCAGCGGCAGACCGCTGCTGTGAGTGGGCATTCGGGCTGTTTCCGGGATCCTGTATAGGAGCAGGGCCGCAGTGAAGAACCTCTGCACCCATACTGGGGATTGTCAGGGAGCCGGTGCTTTCTTAGAAAAGCGTAATTTTGCTTTTAAAAGGTCGGGTGTTCAGTTGCGTGACGGAGGCCACATGGTCGGTGGAGGACCCTCGTCGGCGTGGGGGGGCTGACAGAGCTCAGATCTCCTCCAGGTGTGGTCTGGGCTGTGTGACCTTGGGAAAGGTACTTAACTTTTCTGGTCTCGGTCTTCTCCCCTGTAAACGAAGGGTAACCGTAAATCCACCGCTGCGTGCGTCTCAGCAGGGCGCCCCTGTGGGAGGGCTCAGTAAGAAGGTTAATCATGATGGTCCCTCTTTATCCGTCAGTTCCCTCTATAATTCCCCCACTGGATACTTGCTAATGCACATATCCGGTGTCTGCCCTCCCTTGCCATTTATCGCACCTTCTCCTTTTCCACTTCATTCTTTGAAGTAACGCCGCACGTAACAACACGCACAGAGCGTGGTCCTGGTAAAAGGAACTGAGTCTCCACCATCTGTCCATGCAGCACCGTTTATTGAGGACGTAGTGGGAGGCCCTGGGGACACAGCAGAGACTAAACAAAGCTAGCATCCTAGGTGTGGGGGGCGGGGACGGACAACGAGAAGTGAATGGTTAGGTGATGTGTCCGCTGGGACCAGGGCTCTGCGGAAACACAAAGAAAGCCACGGGAGGGGACACCCAGGGAGGGAGCTGCTGGGATAAGGCGGCAAGGAACAGCCGTTCTGAGCTCCACGGCGACCTGCACAGAGGAGAGGAGTGAGCTGGGGCGCTGCCTGCAGGGAAGAGCATGCGGGGCAGAGGGAACAGCATGTGCAAAGGCCCACGAAGGCGCAGGCTCAGTGTGTGTGTGCAGACCAGCAAGAAAGGGAGCACAGCTTGCTGTGGGGATGGAGGAGCCAGGGGCTGGGACGGGGGAGGGCCTGTAGGTGAAGCCTGGTGATGGCTCCGCCTGGCGATGGGGCGGGGAAGGAAGCCGCCCTGTAACTCGCCTTTTCCAACCCCACCCCCCCCCCCCCCCCCCCCGCCGGGCTGCTCTCAGAGAAGCCGCTGGGCCCTTCCAAAGGGCGGGGAACCTCAACTTTCCCCACAAAACCCCCCACTTCCCCTCTTCCCCCCGAGGGCTGGGGAAGTGTGGTCAACACTCACTATTCTCGGATCCTGTATTTGCGATTCGCCTCCTCACTAACGTTTATTTACACCCCCAAACCCACACTCAGGGGCGTGTGTGCGTGCGTGCGTGGGCTCTGCAGGCACCGCGGAGCAGCGGAACACCCAGTGACCCAGAGTGCGTGTTCCCAGCTGAGCCGGCGCAAGGGGGCGCTCCGCCCTCTCCTCCCAGCGCCTTCTGTAAACAAGTGTCTTTTGGGGTGGTCTGCTACGTGCCGCGGTTTTTACGTTTCTGTGAAATTTTTTGGTGCTCTCGCTACTTGAAAAGAAGGCCGGGGGCATGCCTCCGTTCAGGCTCGGGTTGGGGCTGCCGGCCCTGGGCTCGTGGTGAGTGGGTCGGCAATAGGATAAATGAGATGTCTTTAAGCAGAAGCACCCCGGAGGCAGGTTATGTATCAGGCGTCCTCAAACTATGGCCCGCGGGCCACATGCGGCCCGCCGAGGACATTTATCCGGCCCGCCAGGTGCCGCTGCCTTCCTGCTTAGCAGCTGACTCGTCCCGGGCCCGCAGTGCGCATAGGAATTTGTTCATAGTTTGTTTGTTTTTAAACTATAGTCCGGCCCTCCAACGGTCTGAGGGACAGTAAACTGGACCCCTGTTTAAAAAGTTTGAGGACCCCTGTTATGTATGGATCGGCTGATGAAGATGTGTTGAGAGGCACATAGAGCCCTCATCCCGATTCCCCCAGCGGCGACCCTTCAGGAGTCACTGATTCCGTGTTTGCAGGGACTTTGTAGAATGTACCCACGTGATGGGAATTGACTGTTTATGTCTGAGAACTGGCCCCAGGGCCCCCTCTCCCTTCCCCCACCCCCCGCAGGAAAGCCAGGCTCAAGTGGCATGCCATCCCACCCGCTGGGTTAAGTGAAGCTTTGCCAGATCAGCCAGATCCTGCAGAGGCCTGGCTCCTGACCTGCCTGCAGGACGGGGTGGGGGTGGGGGCAGCCAGAGGAAGGAGGAGGAGCTGATTCTGGTTCTCTGGACAACACGTTTGAGGAGAGAGGCAGGGGGCCACGTAGGAGCGCTGTCCATCAAAAGAGAGACAAGATCGCCTGGCTGGTATGGCTCAGTGGTTGAGCATCAACCTATGAACCAGGAGGTCATGGTTTGATTCCCAGTTAGGGCACATGCCTGGGATGCTGGCTCGATCCCCAGTAGGGGGTGTGCAAAAGGCAGCCGATCAATGATTCCTTCTCATCATTGATGTTTCTATCTCTCTCTCCCTTCCTCTCTGAAATCAATTTAAAGAGAGAGAGAGATGGGGTCTGAGAACCACAGGGCCTGGGGGTGTCTGAGTTGGTGAGAGCTACATGTGGGGTTCTGTCTGAGCTCCCCACTTTATGGGAGACCCATGGCCCCAAATAAGCGAGGCGCTCAGCTCTTGGACTTGGCCCCTCCCTACTGGGGATCGAGCCAGCATCCCGGGCATGTGCCCTGACCAGGAATCAAACCATGACCTCCTGGTTCATAGGTCGACGCTCAACCACTGAGCCATACCAGCCAGGTGATCTCGTCTCTCTTTTGATGGACAGCACCAAAATGTCTCATGCATGCCCCTTCCTTCAGGGGTGAATGCTGGATCCTAATTATAGTGAAATGCATGTCATCTGAAAACGGGGCTCACTTGCCTCAATCTGGAGGTGCCCCAGAAGCCCGCTCAGTGTTTCAAAACCAGAGCCAGCCGCCAGCCCTCGCGAAGGTCCTGTACACAGTTCCTCTGTGTCGCTTTCGTCCCACTCCGAGCCTTCCTGCAGACGGGTGTGCGGTGCGCTGAATTACGGACTCAAATAACACGGGTGACGGTGCCGGGCACGGAGGCGGCCTCCGATGAGTGATCACGTTGGTATTCTCCGGGGGGAGCCCCAGCTAGCTAATGCAAGTCTTGGGCAATTAATATCGATACGCACAATTCCAATCCATTGCCTCTGATTAGAGAAGCAGCCAGCGGGGCCTCCTTTGTAAACAAACAAGTTTTGCTGGAAGCCCGATGAATGAATTGGCCAATTAGTGGTCTCCGCTCTGCTAGACTGCAGGCGAAATGCATTTGTTCCTGAGCCAAACCGCTCATCATAAATGCGCAGCGTGAAGAATTCCTTATGAGAGGCGGCGGCTCCGTTAGATGGAAAAGTCTCTCCTCATTTAGAGAAGCCGGGTGACATGCCGCATTTAATCTGGGTTGTTATTCTGTCTCTTCCCCTTCCTAGCAACCTTGGACACGTCAACCCCCCCAGCACCCCCCCGCCCCCGCTTTCTGGGCCTCCATTTCCCCAGCTCTCATAGGTACAGGAATCCCAGCCCTTCCCGTGTCACAGGAGTGTTGTCAGCATCCAAGAAGATCATGCCCATGAAGTTGCTGTGATCATTAAGGCCTGGCGTGCTGGGGTCAGAGGTGTGGGTTTGAATTCCAGCTCTGCCACTTCCTAGCTGTGTGACCTTGGGAAAGTTACTCGCCCTCTCTGGACTTCCATATCCTCATTTGAAATGAGGGGACATAACAGGACCTACCTGAGGACTCCTGGGAGACTTAAATGACAGAGGGCGCTGTCAGTTATCCCTGCTGCATAACAGCATTACCACAAATGCAGGAGCTTAACGCCACACGTGTTTAGTATCTTAGCGTTTCTATGGGTCAGAAGTCTGGGGACGGCTGGGACGGGCCACTACAGGGCTGTAGTCAAGGTGTTGGCCAGAGCTGGGTTTCCTCTCAAGTTCAAGTGGGGCAGGATCTGCTTCCACGGTCACGTGGTTGTTGGCTGAATTCAGTGCTTGTGGTTGTAGGACTGGTGGCCGCCCTCAGGTTCTTGTCCCATCACTTCCCCCCATGTGGGCGCTGGCTTCATCAAAGCCAGCCAGGCTTGTCCTTGCAAGACGGAGATCGCCATCCTGTGTGACATGTTCATAAATGTGACATTTGATCGCCCTCGCGGTGTTCTATTGATTGAAAGTAAGTGGCATGTCCCACTCACCCTCAAGGGGCGGGGATCACTCAGAGGCAGGATGGGGGACCGCAGAGCCACCAAAGAGCTCCTGTGGAGGACTGAGCACAGGGCCTGACGCTACAGACGCTCAGTAAGGGCTGAGCTGGTGCTGGTGCTGATGCTGATGTGACAATGAAGCCAGAGAAAGAGAAGCAAAGGGCTTTGGGTCCTTTCCCATCTGGGCCTCTTATTTCTGACTAGAGGCCCGTTGCATGAAGATTCGTGCACTAGGCCTTCCTTCCCCTGGCTGCCGGCACCGGTTTTCCTCCGGCACCCGGGACCCAGGCCTTCACTCTGGCCACTGCCTTCCATCCTCGCTCCGGCCGGAGCCTTCAGTCTTCTCCGCTCCAGCTGGAGTGCCGCTCTATAGCTCCCTCCGCCCCCTGCCCTCCCCCTCATAGCAGGCGTCCCACCTGCCCAGCTGCTCCATTCCTGTGTATGCAAATTAACCTGCCATATTTGTTGGGTTAATTTGCATACCCACTCCTGATTGGCTGGTGGGTGTTGCCGAGATACAGTCAATTTGCATATTTCTCTTTTATTAGTATAGATTCCATTATTTCCTGTGTGACCTCAGGAAAGTTGCTCAATCTCTCTGAGCCTCCATTTTCTCATCTATAAGGTACAGACAATAAGACCCACGTCCATTGTTCTGATCATTCAGTGAGATGCTATGCACGAAGCCCTTAGCGCTGTGCTTGGCTCAGAAAATACACTCAGAAATGGTTCGCCAGCACGGCCGTTGTGGCTCAGTGGTTGAGCATCAACCTATGAACCAGGAGTTCACGGTTCGATTCCTGGTCAGGACACATGCCTGGGTTGCGGGCTCGATCCCCAGTAGGAGGTGTGCAGGAAGAAGCTGATCAGTGATCCTCTCTCATCATTGATGTTCCTATCTCTCTCTCTCTCTTTCCCGTCCTCTCTGAAATCAATAAAAAAAATATTTTTAAAAAATGGCTTGTCAAACAACCACCACCATACAAGTCCAATTCTAAGAGAGCACTATGCAAGCAAACTTTTCCTCTGTCCCTGAGTGTGCTAGGGACATTCGTGAACGCTGCGTGCTGGGGACATGAGTGGATGCTGCATGCTGGGGACATGAGCGGATGCTGCGTGCTGGGGACATGAGCGGACTCTGCGTGCTGGGGACATGAGCGGACTCTGCGTGCTGGGGACATGAGCGGACTCTGCGTGCTGGGGACATGAGCGGACTCTGCGTGCTGGGGACATGAGCGGACGCTGCGTGCTGGGGACATGAGCGGACTCTGCGTGCTGGGGACATGAGCGGACGCTGTGTGCTGGGGACATGAGCGGATGCCGTGTGCTGGGGACATGAGCGGATGCTGTGTGCTGGGGACATGAGCGGATGCTGTGTGCTGGGGACATGAGCGGATGCTGTGTGCTGGGGACATGAGCGGATGCTGTGTGCTGGGGACATGAGCGGATGCTGTGTGCTGGGGACATGAGCGGACGCTGCGTGCTGGGGACATGAGTGAACACTGTGCTGCGTGCTGGGGACATGAGCGGACGCTGTGTGCTGGGGACATGAGTGGACTCTGCGTGCTGGGGACATGAGCGGATGCTGTGTGCTGGGGACATGAGTGGACGCTGCGTGCTGGGGACATGAGCGGATGCTGTGTGCTGGGGACATGAGCGGATGCTGCGTGCTGGGGACATTCGTGAACGCTGCGTGCTGGGGACATGAGCGGACGCTGTGTGCTGGGGACATGAGTGGACTCTGCGTGCTGGGGACATGAGCGGATGCTGTGTGCTGGGGACATGAGCGGATGCTGTGTGCTGGGGACATGAGCGGACTCTGCGTGCTGGGGACATGAGCGGACTCTGCGTGCTGGGGACATTCGTGAACGCTGCGTGCTGGGGACATGAGCGGACGCTGTGTGCTGGGGACATGAGTGGACTCTGCGTGCTGGGGACATGAGCGGATGCTGTGTGCTGGGGACATGAGTGGACGCTGCGTGCTGGGGACATGAGCGGATGCTGCGTGCTGGGGACATGAGCGGATGCTGCGTGCTGGGGACATGAGCGGACGCTGCGTGCTGGGGACATGAGTGAACGCTGCGTGCTGGGGACATGAGCGGATGCTGCGTGCTGGGGACATGAGCGGATGCTGCGTGCTGGGGACATGAGCGGACGCTGCGTGCTGGGGTCATGAGCGGACGCTGTGTGCTGGGGACATGAGCGGACTCTGCGTGCTGGGGACATGAGTGGATGCTGTGTGCTGGGGACATGAGCGGACGCTGTGTGCTGGGGACATGAGCGGACTCTGCGTGCTGGGGACATGAGTGGACGCTGTGTGCTGGGGACATGAGTGGACGCTGTGTGCTGGGGACATGAGTGAACACTGTGCTGTGTGCTGGGGACATGAGCGGACGCTGTGCTGTGACATAAGTGGACGCTGCTTTCTTGCAGGCGCATGCTGAAGAGTAACAGCAAGCCCAAGGAGAAGAGCGTGCTCATCCTTCCTCCCCGGGCCGGCACCCCCAAGCTCTTCAACGCCGCCCTGGCCGCAGCGGGAAAGATGGGCGCCAGGGGGGCAAAAGGCGGCCAGCTGGCCCACCTCAGGGCTCGGCTCAAAGAGCTGGCTGCGCTGGAGGCGGCTGCCAAACAGCAGCAGCTTCTGGAACAGGTAATGTGGTCGGGAACCCGGCCACCGATCCGCGTCCACTCTGTGCCAGGCAGAAGGAAGGCCCGGGGACCTCTGAGGGGACCCACATCCCGTTCTAGGGGGTGTTTCCTTCCTTCCTGTCCGTCAGGGCGCCTTTGGTGCAAGGGACAGTGTAAGCTCATATTCACTTGGGAAACCGGAACTTACTGGGTGGAGTAATTAAAAAGTTCGGGCAAGTGTTACCGGGAAATCCCCATTGGGCTCGGGCTGCCTGTCGCTGTGTCCAATAGGAAGGCGGGGTTGAATCATATAAGGTGTTTATTGAGAAGGCCAGCCAACCAAGAAGACAGGGTGCTTACAAGCATCAAATCCTGCCTTCCAGCAAGGTGCAAGGGGCAGGAGTATAAAGGGGAAGGGGCCAGGGTGCTACGTGCAGCCCCGGGGGTCCACAGACGTCAGCTATTGTCTTTAGTCATTGATGAGATGATGTTGACAAGATGATGTTTTGACTCCTGGTGGGTCGGCCTGACCATGCTCATTGGTTCTGCTTGCTGGATTCACAGCTGAGTCACCTCCTCCATCGCTGAGCACAGGCCTTGAAAAGGAAACTTGAAAAAAACTTAACTCCCTTTTCTCATAGAAGAAACTTAACCCCCTTTCACATAAGTATATGTGTTCTAAGACTTAAAATAACATGATTACTTTTCAGATGAATTCAGGTGCTCTACCTATCAGGTTATAGGTCCCCCTCTCACAAGGCTGGGCCCAAAGCTCAAATGATGCCTACAGGACGAGGTGTATCACCTCTGTTTTCCTGGGAGAGGACTCCATTCCCGGGCTGGCCCCAACAGAAAGTGTAGCAGCTCCAACAGAAAGAAAGCACCTCTTTCCCAGTAATTCCAGCGAAAATCCCAGGGCTCGCTGTCATTGGACAGAATTGGGTCACATGTCAATTCCTGAGCCATTCAGTGGGGTGCTCCCCAGAGGCCTGGCTCACATGCCCCGCCCCACGCTGAGGCGGTGGAGTGGCTTTCCCAAAGGGAAGTCCTGGTGTGGGCAGTGAATGTCCCTCCCTCCCCAGATAAAAGTGATGTTCTCCCAGTTAATGTTGTGTCTGTTGAAAAGATTTGCAATTTAAAAGACTTGGAAAGGCGACAGGCACTGTGCAGACTGCTCCCGCCCCCATAAATCTAAAGGGAATTTTAAAATTAGTTCTGGGGCTTTTTTTCTGTGACTAATGCCCAGAATGCCAATTAGAATGATTGCATTAATTATGGCTGCTCATTACTGTCCTGTAGGGAGGCTGCCAGGAAATGGGGGGATGGGCTTAAGCCGGAGCTCGGTAGCAAGGGAGGGGGCAGCAGGCCATGGGAGACAATTCTGAGGAGGCCAATGAATTCGGGGCTCAGTGCAGGCTGGGGTCAGAGTCCGGGAACCCATCAGAAGCTAGGGGACAGCAGGAGTCCGAGGAGTGATACCTGGGTTTCCAGAGGCAGTCACCACTGGCCCCAGATTGAGGACAGACGTGACTGTCTGGCTCACCGCCTGCCAAGGGCGACATCAAGCCGGCTGGTTGGGGTCTTTAGGGCTGGCTGAGCTGACATGCGCTCCCAGAGTGTCCTCAGGACAGTGACGGGCTTGATCTGAAACAGGCTCCTAATGTTAGCTGTTCACCGAGGCAGCTCGGAGACAGGAATTACACTGAGTGGCCAGATTATTATGATCTCTGAACGCATAATAATCTGGCCACTCAGTGTGTGTGTGTGTGTATGTGTGTGTGTGTGTGTGTGTATATATATATATATATATACACACACACACACACACATACATATATACATATATACACACACACACACACACACATATAAATATATACATATATACATACATATATATATATATATATTTTTTTAGAGGCCCAGTGCATGAATTTGTGCATGGGTGGGGTCCGGCCAGCCTGGCTAGGGGGAGGGGACATGGGCGGTTGGCCAGCCTGCCTGCTGGTCGAACTCCTGGTCGAGGGGACAGTTTGCACATTAGCCTTTTATTCTATAGGGTATACACTGAGTGGCCAAATTCTTATGCGTTCAGAGATCATCATCACCTGGCCACTCCGTGTAAATGTGCACGCGTGTTCCAGTAAAAGGCATTTCCCCTGCAACTTAGAACCAGGGCAGAACGGCGGAGTGCAAGGGGCTCTTCCGTAGCCGACCAAAGACACAGGTCCAAACCCCGGCTCTGTCACCGCCAGCTGTGACCAGTATAGCTCCTCAAGCCTCCTGAGCCCCTGATTCCTCAGGGTCGCCACATAGGGTACCAGGGATGAAGCGGGAAACCAAGGATGCCTTTTACAAAAGCATTTGGAACACGGCGAAGGCCTGGACCAACTGTCCCATGATTCTTCGGGTCCCATCAAAGCAGGATGCTTCAGGAGGTCCCATAGCGGGCACCATCTGGGCATCCTGCCCTGGGAGGGTGTGTCAGAGCTTAGAGTGGGCAGGGGAGGGGGGAATAGGGGTGACAAGTCTGCAGACACATGGGACAGAGGACGTGACATGTCCCTCAGGACGCCTTGGGTTCTAGGAGCATCTTGTCCCCCACCCCCTGCTCCCCTTCCTTCAACACCTTGTGACTTGAACCAACTTCAGGGGTCTCTGTCCCTTTAATTCTGCATGATGACTGCTCTCCCTTTAACTCAGCACCATTTCAAGCGGGACTTGGACATCTGTGGACCCCGGGCCTCCTGGTCTGGGGCTGCTCCCTCCAGGAGGGGCCATGGGTACCCACAAAAGCATGGGTTTTCAACCAATTCCCTGTGATACACAGACCGTGGCCAACACCCACAGGGGCCCGCAGGCTGGAGGCTGGAGGTACCCACCGAGTCCCCAGACGTGGGGCTCAGCCCAGCCTAATGCCAGTGGCCCTGTGGATCTCAGCCTTTGAGACTTTCCAGAAAGGGGGCAGGCCACAGCTGCTCCAGCCCTCATCGGCCCTTTCCTTGTCTGTTTAGTTTTTCTCATCCACCAAGGAGCACGCAGCCCTGGGAACTGGGTGGGCAGGGAGAGGCTCAGCTCTGTGACTCAACAGAGACCTAACATATCTCCCCAGGACCTTCCAACAGAGATTTTAAGTCTTAAACGTCCCCGATAACATAGCGTCTCTATAAGTAACCCTGACGGCTCCGCCCAGGCCCCATCCACTAGTTGTACCTGCTGAGCTCACCATCCTTTTCCATGGGGGTCCGACGAGGGGAACAGGGAGGTAGCTAAGATCCCTTGGACATTCTGGCCTCACCAGTCACCCTTTTGGGATTCTAGGCCAAGAGCTCGGAAGACGCCGCGGGAGAGGTGGGCTCTGCCGCCCCCGACCAGCCTGTACCCCAGGAACCCCCGGCCCCAGGCTCTCAGCCACCCGCCTCGCCAGGGGGCACCGAGAAGGAGGCAGCTGGTCCTGAGGAGGAGCACTCGGTGCGGATCCGCGTGAGCCCCGGCCTGGACCCTGGCGAACAGATCCTGTCGGTGGAGATCCCGGAGGAGAAGAAAGAGGCCGAGTGAGGTGCCCACCCCCACCCCACCCAGCAGCCCAGCAGCCAAGACGCTGGTCCACAGTGGTGGCCTGGGTGGCCGGCCCTCAGCTAACTGCTGGCCCGCATTCCTCTCCCACACCAGCTTCTCTCGGGCTGGTCTTGACGGCACCAGATTTCCTAGTGTCCCTAAGTTCCCACCATCACTTGAGAACCTTACCTCCCTTGACGAATATTTTCAAGAACAAATATTTTTTTCTAATTTGCAAGTTCATAGGCAGAGGCTAGAATGGGGCTTTAACACCAGGGGACACTTTGTTAGAGGTCAAGGGTTTTGAATGTTGGGGTTTCCCTTCAGGAATCTGTCTTCCGCGTTCCAAGGAGAGGAAACAGAGAGGCAGGCGTTGTACTGTCCTTTTTTCATTTTATGAATTTTTAAAAATATATTTGTTATTGATTTCAGAGAGAAAGGGAGAGAAAGAAACATCAATGATGAGAGAGAATCATTGATTGGCTGCCTCCTGCACGCCCCCTACTAGGGATCAAGCCCACAACTCAGGCACGTGCCCTTGACCAGAATGGAACCTGGGGCCCTTCAGTCTGCAGGCTGATGCTCTATCCACTGAGCCAAACCGGCTAGGGCTGTACTGTCCTTTTAACTCACAGGGAATCGGGTACCTCTCACCCCATGTCGGATGCTGTCTCTTTTCTTTTTTTTTTTTCCCCAGTAATTTTTTATTGATTTCAGAGAGGAAGGGAGAGGGAGGGATAGAAACATCAATGATGAGAGAGAGTGATCAATCAGCTGCCTTCTGCACGCCTCCTACTAGGGATTGAGCCCGTAACCCGGGCATGTGTCCTGATTGGGAATTGAACCATGACCTCCTGGTTCATAGGTCAATGCTCAACCACTGAGCCACACGAGCCGGGTGAGCCAGTGTTACTTTTCACTTGATTTATTTGGGAGAGTCTTCCCTTTCAGCACATAAAGGGTGTGCTTGTTTTGTTATAATTACACTCCAGTCCGTGTCTGGAAATATCATAACATCGAACTGCTCTACCGTTCACACGCATTTGCATTATTTCCCATCTTAGGCCGTTAAACAAAATGCTTCAATAGAAAATCGCACACAGACATAATTTCACTGGTAAACACTATTTCTAAATAGGAGAAGTCTGGAGGTTTGGGCTAATTCTTTTCCTTTATCATTCCCATTTATCATTCTCATATTTGCATTATGCATTCTAATAGAGGTCCAAGCATAGAGAATGCTTTCATCTTGAGCAAGTACTTCAGATATAGCAATACAGTAAGCGTATTGCCCTTCAGTAGATAACAACCTGTTTCAAGGGCACCCTCACTGTGAGATCCTATTTTATGAGGGTGTTTTGTTTGTTTTTAATATATTTGTATTGATTTCAGAGAGGAAGGGAGAGGGAGAGAGAGATAGAAACACCAATGATGAGAGAGAATCATTGATTGGCTGCCTCCTGCACGCCCTTACTGGGGATCGAGCCCACAACCTGGACATGTGCCCTGACCGGGAATCGAAACTGTGACCTCTGGTTCATAGGTCAAAGCTCAACCACTGAGCCATGCCAGCTGGGCTATGAGGATTTTTTAATATGAATGTACTTATTCTTTTAGATCTCAACCCTTGAATGTATACTGCTTATTATATAGAGCGAGAGATTTTTGAGGTTCCCAAGAATTGTTCTGGAAAGAAAATTGATTTTGAGACGAGATTAACAGTGTCAATCTCACTGCGCTATCTCATTAAACTGGACAATGTCACAGAACTTGGATATTAGGTAAATTGAGTTGGAGGCTGGCATTATTCTTCAAGCAGAATCAGATGGGCTGATCGCCCAGGTGTGGATGGAACAACTCAGAAACACTAATTCTGCCGCTGAACCGGGACCTATATTTATGCCTGTGGAATCTCGACTGATTTAAAATGTCTCAGCGTTGCCTGCATTCGGATAGAAAATGAATAGCAAGCTATTTTTTTTTTCTAACTACATACACATTTTAAATAAAATGAAAACCAAGAAGCTGCTTAAAATTCCATTATCAAAATGTGCTCAGCTACCTGGAATATTTTCAGCTGTTTTCTTAGTAAATGGGAGCCCTGCCTTTCACGCTCTGGCTTTCATCCCATTACAGTGCATTTTAATTAAAAGAGGTTAAACCGGCGTCCCTGGCTTGTGGATTCATTTCGGAAACTGACCATGCATGGCAGACACTTTTGTGAGGAAAACTCCGCCTCCGCCTGGCTCAGGCTCCCTGGCCCATCCCCACTGCCATCTCTGGGACTGTCCCCCGGCCTGCAGTCCTGTGGCTGAGTGACATCCCGGTGGCATACCTTACCAACCTCCCTGGGACCTAGGATTCTAAGACACCGACCCCGCCCCCCCCCACCCCCCCGCCAAAGAAAAATACCCAGCCCCTTTGTGTCTGGTCTCACCTATTGGCCTCACCCAGCCCATTGGCCTCATTCAATGGTGCAGAGTGCTGACCAGCACGGGCCGTGGGTTCCGACTGCCTAGCTCCACCCCCAGCTGGACCATATCCGTGGATGACCATGGACTGCTCTGAGCCCCAACGACCTCATCTATGCGATGGAGATAATACACTCACCGCACAGGGCCACTGAGATGATCAGATAAGAGACTGGCATCGCCCGTTGGAATGGGGATGAGGACGCAAGCGGCTTCCATCCCCGTCTGCTACCCCCGTCTTCTCTGACTTCTGCCTCTGCCCTGGGTTACGCATAGAAAGGGCGAGATCGGTTCTTCCTTTGCTCTTTAATGAGAGTTAGTGCTGAGGCCTGGACACATGTTAATTACAATAATCCAAGTCACAGCTTTCCTCACTATCCATGAATGTATTTAATCCAATTTCATTAGCGTGTCCCCCCCCCTCCCCCGCCCAAGACCCTAAAACACCTTCACCAAGGCTTCCTGTCCAGGTCCCATCACGCTGCTCCGGGCGAGGCCAGGGCGGGTTTCACGGGTGGCTGACCTGGTGCTCAGAAGGGCCCTGCGCTTGAGCGCTCTGCTGTCTCCATCTTTAAGTTCTGGAAAATTCTGGACGGCGGGGCCCTGCACTTTTATTTGTCCTGGGCCCCACGGATCAGCCCCTCCTGGAATACCACCTGCCGTCTGGAAAGGCCCGCGGGAGGGGAGACAGAGTGGGCCTCTCCTACTCAGCCTCCATCTCCCAGCTCCCACCTCCCAGCCACAGGATCCTGCTTCCCTGGAAACGGCCCCTGTCAATCACGCATCGTGTCTCCAACGTGGTGCCTCCAGCCAGGCCCACGGGCCCAGCGGGCCTCTTTCGGTCAGTCTCCCGTTCAGTCGCCTCCTTGCTGAGTAGCGAATGTTGAGCGTGACTTCCTCACTAAGTGAACCCCGATTCGGGGCAGCAACGTGCCCAGCCTTGGAAATGAGGCCCTGGTGTCGCCAGTCACTGCTCTTCTGACCCCTTACACCCGATACTCACTTTCCCAGCCTACCCTGTGGCGGGGATGGGCCTTTGACCCGGTTCCAGCCAATGAATTACGAAGGCAAGGATGATGGGAGGCCTTCTTAGGAAAAGGAAAGCCCCCCATTCCTGCTCTCCATCTCTCTTCCTGCTCGAAGTCCTGCTGGGAGACTGTATTTGGAGCTGCAGCAGCCGCCTCGTGCTGGGAAGCGCAGATACCCACTGGTGAGTTGCCACCCCACCCCCCCACCCACTCATCCCCGTAGACAGTGAAATGCCTTTCTTATTGAAGCGGTTCCCGCCACCATCTCTGTTACCTGCCGCGGAAAACCTCCCGGCAGGAGAGCAATGGGACGGGAGGAAAGGGAGGCGGGTGGGCATGCATTCCGGCCATGACGTGTACACATTGTGGATGTCACATCCCTCCCACCCTGGATTCCTCCAACACCCTTCAGAAGAGGAGAGAGGTCCGAGCGCCCTTTTTACTTATCCTTTCAGTAGGCACGCGGTGTCCCCTGCCAGGGGCCTTCCCGGTCACCACGGTCTAGTGCCAGATGTAGCAAATAAAAATACAGGGTGCCTCCATTTCAGATAAGCAGCAGATGGAGGGTTTTTCCTGTTCAGCATACGTATGGTCTGTTCACTATTTGGGATATATTTATGCTAAAATTATTTGTTATTAATCCAAAATTCACATAAAACTGGGTGCCTTGCATTACCTCTAGCACCTCTAGCGGGCTGGGGTGGCCGCCTCCTCGAGGGCCTGGGCCCTGAGGCATTCCAGCACTTCCCAGACAGAAAGGCTTCGGATTGGATGCCTCATTCCCTCCTTCTCCAGAGCAGGTCATGATTGGCGGCGGAGGAGGGAGAGGACCCGCCCCATTCTGTGGGCCGGTGTTTGGTTTTTAATATTCATCGTTATTAACTTTATTCTGAATGCACATAAGAGGTGTTCTACAGATTTCTTTTTTTTTTTTAAATATATTTTATTGATTTTTCTCACAGAGAGGAAGGGAGAAGGATAGAGAGCCAGAAACATCAATGAGAGAGAAACACCAATCAGCTGCCTCCTGCACACCTCCCACTGGGGATGTGCCCACAACCAAGGTACATGCGCTTGACCGGAATTGAACCTGGGACCTTTGAGTCCGCAGGCCAACGCTCTATCTGCTGAGCCAACCCGGTTAGGGCTCTACAGATTTCTTATGAATTACCTTTATGTAAATAACACATCACCCCACCCGCACACCCGAGAGGCCAAGGATCCACCAAGCAGCCAAACACTGCACAGGTGAGGGGCGAGGAAAATTAGCTTGTCTGCTCCTAAAGGGGAAGGAGGTCGCTGGGCCCCTCCCTTCCGGAAGCACTCTCCTGGGAGACCTGGGGCCGGACACCTCCCTCCCACCCTTTGGTATGTAAACAATCTCCCCTGAAGCTAGACGGCCCCAGGGTCTCCCTATCCCTGCCTCGTGGGGTCTCCCAGTCCTGGGACTTCACCCCCTTTGATGTCAATGCCTATGGAGACAGTGCTGGGGTCTCCTGACACCTTGGGCTGCACCTGGAGGCCTGGGCCCAGCTGCAGCCATTTGGCCCCCTCCCCACGATCAGAGGAACTTGATCACCCTTTCAGAGGAGAGCAATTAGACAAATGGCTGCAGATCTAATGATCACAGTCACTGCAGGAGGCTGGGCTTTTCCCCTGGGACGCTGAGAAATCCAGGGACCTTGTGTTTCCCAGAGTCAGACCCTATAAAAATGTGCATGCGGACTGCCGGGCCACCAGCCCTTCACATTTCTAGATTTCTGAAACCGGAAGTGCCCTGCTCCTGAAAGAACGGGAAGTGGTTCCAGACAGGACCAAAACAAGAATTCAGGTGAGACCAAAAACATCCGTATAGAAGCCGAAAGTTAAGTCAACAGTTTTAAAATCAGATCCGCCTCCATTCCGTGGAGGACACTGGATCGGGTGATTGTTGGCAGATTAGTAATGAATAGCACCCCACCAGGAAAGAAGCTGCCAGGACGGAGTATGAGCCCCAAAAGTTGGTCCCCAAGAAATAACATGTTGCGTGCTGTCAGCATCTAAGTTTCTCAGAAGGATAGAATTGAGAGTGTAGGGAGATCCTTTTTGAAATTACCCCCAGAGAAACATTACCTGATGACTGTGGAGAAGAAAAATTTGAAGACTAGAAAAGGAGATCCAAAACTTTGTATGATTCAGATTTGAATGATATGCCCCTGAACACAATGAACTGAAACAAAGGATGATGCCTGTTGAATCACAGGTGTCCTTAGGAGGAAATCAAAGGGCACCCACCCACCTTTCATAGCAGGACCCTGCATGAGATTGCTAATATGAAAGAAAATAGGAATATTTCTCTTAAATTTGGCAGCAGATATGACTTTGAACGGCAGAACGATATATGCTGGGGGCCTTGGAGCTGTCCTACTTGGCAATTCTGTTTTGATTTTTTTTATTGTTTAAAGTATGGCATATGTCTTCTTTTCCCCCTACTGACCCTCTCCCACCACTCCCACCCCCGAGGGCAAGCCCCCACTGCCCCAGTGTCTGTGTCCATTGGTTATGCTAATATGCATGCATACAAATCCTTTGGTTGATCTTTAACCACCCCCCCCCCCTTCCCTGGCCCTTGTCTCTGGATCTATTTTTGTTCTTCAGTTTATGTTGATCATTATATCCCACAAATGAGTGAGATCATATGATATTTATTTTTCTCCAACTGACTTGTTTTGCTTATCATAATGCTCTCCAGTTCCATCCATGCTGTTGCACATGGTAAGAATTCCTTCTTTTTTATAGCAGCATGGATGTACCACAGTTTTTCAATCCACTCATCTGCTGATGGGCACTTAGGCTGTTTCCAAATCTTAGCTATGGTGAATTGTGCTGCCGTGAACATAGGGGTGCATATATCCTTTCTGATTGGTGTTTCTGGTTTCTTGGGATGTAGTCCTAGAAGTGGGATTACTGGGTCAAATGGGAGTTCCATTTTTAATTTTTGAGGAAATTCCATACTGTTTTCCACAGTGGCTACACCAGTCTGCATTCCCACCAGCAGTGCATGAGGGTTCCTTTTTCTCCACATCCTCGCCAGCACTTGTTGTTTGTTGATGATAGCCATTCTGACAGATGTGAGATGTCATTGTTGTTTTGATTTGCATTGCTCAGATGATTAGTGACTTTGAGCATGTTTTCACATGTCTCTCAGCCTTCTGTATGTCCTCTTTTGAAAAGTGTCTATTTAGGTCCTTTGCCCATTTTTTGATTGGATTGTTTATCTTCCTTTTGTTAAGTTGTATGAGTTCTCTGTAAATTTTGGAGATTAAACCCTTATCTGAAATAGCATTGGCAAATATGTTCTCCCATGCAGTGGGCTTTCTTGTTTTGTTGATGGTTTCTTTTGCTGTGAAAAAGCTTTTTATTTTGATGTAGTCCCATTTGTTTATTTTCTTTTTAGTTTCCATTGCCTTAGGAACTGTATCGGTAAAGATATTGCTACGACATATGTCCGCTATTTTGCTGCCCATGGAATCTTCTAAGATTTTTATGATCTCCGGTCTTACATTTAAGTCCTTTAACCATTTTGAGTTTGTTTTTCTGTTTTGATGTTTGTAGAATATCTCTCAGAAGAGATAATTACTCTTTTAAGATAATAGACAAAATAAGGAATCGGTCAGCTATAGATACACTGTGCCTTTCTTTAATGCTTTTTAAAAATATATATTTTTATTTATTTTAAACAGGAAGGGAGAGGGAGAGAGAGAGATAGAAACATCAATGATGAGAGCAAATCATTGATGGGCTGCCTTCTGCACGCCCCCTACTAGGGATCGAGCCCGCAACCTGGGCATGTACCCTTGACTGGAATCGAACCCGGGACCCTTCAGTCTTCAGGCCAATGCTCTGTCCACTGAGCCATACCAGCTAGGGCTCTTTAATGTTTTATTTCATCGTAAACTTTGGTTTCTTTTTGTGGTTTTTGTTTGTTTGCTTTTTGTTTTATAAGAGAAAGCTTATTTAGGAAGTCACAGAGGTAGAAGAAGGGAGCGGTCGAAGAAATGGGCTCAGGAAACACGTTGCAGAGGCCACAGAAGGGCCCTTGGAGCTTCGGAGAGAGAGAGGCCAGGAAAACAGCCTGGGGGAGGGAGCGGGCAAGGCGCTGGCGGGATCCACAGAACGCTGCCTACGCCTTAGTTTCTGCTGAAGTTTCTGCTGAAGTTTGCTTAATCTCTTTGTGTTCCTCGGACGAGGAAGCTGCCTGTGTGCGGTGTCTTCAATAAACTTTCGGAGATCACATTCAACTCAGTGTTTCATGCCTTGCACTTAGCACAGAACCGCTGTTCTCAGGCCACTGGAATGTCTGTGAATGATAGCCACGACGTCCCCTATGTGGTCATTGGGCCTTTATTGGGCTTTGACCTTTAGTCTTGCTGTTGCTCAGATTTGGTTTGTTTGTGACCTAGATGTCCCTGTTCGGTCAGCTTCTGCTGCTTCCTTCCCATTGGACGCCGTGTCTCGCTTTCTTGGTTCTGGCCTTACATTCCTTTTCTTATTATTTTATAACATCTTAGATTTTTATGGTTATGGACATTATATATGCATGTACCTATACTTTAACTCTTGTTTCTTTTGATGCCTATAACACACACACACACACACATCCTATATAATAAAAGCCTAATATGCTAAGTGTCTGACCGTTCATTCGACCGTTCGACCAATTGCTATGATGTTCACTGACCACCAGGGGGCAGACACTCCAACTGATAGGTTAGCTTGCTGCTGAGGACATGCCCTGGAGCCCTCCCAAGGTCCCTACCCGGTCCCCAATCATGCACCGGTGGGGTCCCTCAGCCTGGCCTGTGCCCTCTTGCAATCCGGGACCCCTCAGGGGATGTTGGAGAGCCAGATTCAGCCCGATCCCCACAGGCCAGGCTGAGGGATCCCACCTGTGCACGAATCCATGCACTGGGCCTCTAGTACATATAAAATCTCCCTAGGCATTGAAAGGAGTATTTTTTGCTTTCTTTTATTTGGGCTCCTGCAGAATATTTGGTACTTTCCTATATTCACATTGTGGAATAGATTTTGGGGGATAGTCCACGGTTTTATAACTTTGGGACCACTAGTCTTCATAATCCCCTTAAAATGTATTCTACCCAAATGGTCACGCCATTTTTTCAAGAATATTGTCTATCTAGAAGCTTGGAGTAGGTTGTAATTCTGTGCATTTATAATCTGAGCGTTTGGATTCTTCCACGGAAGTGGGATTTGACAGCATAACAATACATACCAAGTGAACTATCTAAGCATACAACCTAGCCTATGTCTTTACTTACTAAAGCAAAATATTTTTATTTAAGGATTATTTTTCCCCTCTCCAACAACTATTCTTGCAAGGCTTTCACCTCCCGGCGGAATCTAGAAAAAAAATTAATGGTGTTTATATTGATCTATACATTGATTTCAATGGTTGAGGAGCAGTTTAGCTGACAAAGTGAAAAAAAAAAAAAGGAAAAAAATTCCACCTGAAGCACATTATTTGAACAAAAGAAATGATTCCTATCAAATTATACGTATAATTCAATGATCTGCTTTAATGTGACTTTTCTGGTTCTGAACCAAACCCAAAATAGAATACTAGGCGCAGTGGGTGGGGGCACAACGCTCACACAAGGGAAGTGCTTGGACAACCGGGATAAGAAGTGACATTTTTTAGCTGAGCCTTTGTTGTGTGACATCAGCTCATCGAGTTGACAGGCCCATTAATCAAGGGACACTTCCATCCCGCAAGCTGGAACGACAGGCTTCCCGAGCCGAGTGTTCATTATGGGAAAATAACTCACATGGAAACCTCGAAGCCGAGCGCCCTTATCAACACGACGGAGGCAATGACGGTGACACTGACATCCGGGGAGACGCGGGATTTCCAAATGGAATTTCAGGACAAAAAAAAAAATGGGGCGTTTGGAGAAGAGGAAACATTTACATGTCAATGGGTGCCAAGGCGGAAGGTAATTTTCACTATCACCTATTACATTTTAAATCACCGTGAAATTAACTGCAGAGCTTTCCTTGTTCGGATTGTGTGAGGAAGCTGGTGACTGCGCACTGGGCTCACGGACCCTCCTCCCAGAGTGCCCTGGCTGCCGACGGAAGCATGATTACACGTTAGCATTTCTATTCATTAACGTTGGTTAAGTAAATGAGAGGGAGCCAAATACACGGTGATGGGAGATGATGTGACCTTGGGTGGTGGGCACACAGTGCAATATACATACAGATCATGTGACATGGAAATGTACACGTGAGAGCTACATGATCTTATTAGCCAATGTCACCCCAATAAACTGAATAAAAAAGTTGTCTCTCAGCTCTGTATGTCTGACACTCTTTTTGAATTTGCCAGATAAAAAAAAGAACATATTCACCCTAACCCAGGGGTGGGCAAACTTTTTGACGCGAGGGCCACAATGGGTTCTTAAACTGGACCGGAGGGCCGGAACAAAAGCATGGATGGAGTGTTTGTGTGAACTAATATAAATTCAAAGTAAAGGAGCGGAGGGGAGAGCAAGAGAACCGGATAGAACAGCCGGATCTGGCCCGCGGGCCGTAGTTTGCCCAAGGCTGCCCTAACCGGTTTGGCTCAGTGGATAGAGCGTTGGCCTGTGGACTCAAGGGTCCCAGGTTCGATTCCAGTCAAGGGCATGTACCTTGGTTGCAGGCACATCCCCAGTAGGGGGTGTGCAGGAGGCAGCTGATTGATGTTTCTAACTCTCTATCCCTCTTCCTTCCTCTCTGTAAAAAATCAATAAAATATATTAAAAAGAAATTCCTCCCATTAAAAAAAAAAAAAAAAAGAACATATTCTTCTTTATGTAACTGTATTCGGCTTAAAAGAGGTGCTTACTAGTCGAGCCCCGTCAGCATGGGTCAGTGGTTGAGTGTTGACCTTTGAACCAGGAAGTCACCGTTTGATTCCTGGTCAGGGCACATGCCCGAGTTGCAGGCTTGATCCCCAGTGTGGGGTGTGCAGGAGGCAGCCAATCAGTGATTCTCTCTCATCATTGATGTTTCTATCTCTTTCTCCCTCTCCCTTCCTCTCTGAAATCAATTTAAAAAAAATAAAGCTTACTGGTTGAGGCATAGATTTAATGGCAGGTGGAACATAAAAATCAGGCCCAGACCTGCCTCACAGTCCATCACTCATAACTGGCTGCATTCTTTTACGCTGCGACAGCCTGAGACGCCAGTGCTCGGAGACTCACCCCTTCCTTCAGACCTCCCACTGGATTCTGATTCCAGTCAGAAAAGCGCCGATGTGTTTTTCCTTCTGTAGTTTCTGCTCCTTTCAAACACGTCTTGATAAATTTCCCAAGACAGAGAATCTAGGGGTGATATGTGTTGGTAATCTCGGTTTCTCCTTTGTCTCTGCGTGCACATTCTTTTTTTATTGATTTTTTACAGGGAGGAAGGGCTAGGGATAGAGAGTCAGAAACATCGATGAGAGAGAAACATCGATCAGCTGCCTCCTGCACACCTCCCACTGGGGATGTGCCCGCAACCAAGGTACATGCCCTTGACCGGAATCGAACCTGGGACCCTTCAGTCTGCAGGCCGACGCTCTATCCACAGAGCCAAACCGGCCAGGGCTCTGCGTGCACATTCTTGTCAAGTGGCCTTATTTTTGGTCCAGGGAAATGGTCCAGTTTCAGTGTTATATGTGTTTCTGGGGCATGCAGTAATGCTGAATGCATAGGTAAGGCTTCGATCAATAGTCACCAAGACCCTACTGGACCCCAAGGAGGTATCCTATATAATAAAAGGATAACATGCAAATTGACCGAATGGCAGAACAACTGGTCGCTATGACATGCACTGACCACCAGGGGGCAGATGCTCAACGCAGGAGCTGCCCCCTGGTGGTCAATGCACTCCCACAGCGGGGGAGCGCCACTCAGCCAGAAGCCGGGCTCACAGCTGGCGAGTGCAGCAGTGGTGGCAGGAGCCTCTCCGCCCTCCACGGCAGCGCTAAGGAGCAGCGAGCAGGCGGGAGGTAAGAAGCGAGGGGTCCCAGACTGCGAGAGGGATGTCCGACTGCCGGCTTAAGCCTGCCCGGTGAGTGAGCCTAAGCTGGCAGGCGGACATCCCCTGAGGAGTCCCGGACTGCGAGAGGGTGCAGGCCAGGCTGAGGGACCCCCCCTCAATGCAATAATTTTGTGCACCGGACCTCTAGTGATGTATAAGAACAGGTTTATATAGCCATGTGCTCGATGCAGGTTGCTATTATTTGCTAATATAATTAAGTACCACATGGCATCTCCCTTGAGAGGTGGTGTAAATGTAGGGCTGATATGCCTCCCTCCCCCCCACCCCAAAGGCCCTATTTACTTAAGCGGCTATTTAGCACCCACCCTTTGCCCAGAAAGTGGTCTCAGGAGCACGGCCCTGGGGGACAGATTATAGCAAAAACAGTGTCATTCTCCTTCAGAAAATGTTCAATTTTAAAAAAAAATTATTTGTTCATTTGATTGGCTGACTCTTATTTTGGGCAATTAGAAAGTCACTTAGAAATCAAATATCAGGTTAATAAAAATTTTAGGTCAGTTTTAATGGAACTTATTTAGATACAAGCATTTTGTGACTATTTTGCCGCTTCTCTCTGAAGCCTCCTTAACATTTTCCATAGTGTTAATTGGCCATAGGTGGATTTTTAACATTTCTTATCACACCCTGGTGAAGGTTTATAAAAAAGGAATTTGAAAAATACATATATGCTCTTAATTAAATACTTGATTTGTAGCTTTATTGGATTATTAGAATTCTGTGGGTTAGGTTTTTCTTTTTTCTTCTTGTTTTAATTTTTTTTTAATTTTCTTTGTGCAATAGGTTCTTCAAAATGACATTTTCTCCCGATGAGGAGGTTTAATGGGGATAACACAGGAAATTGATCAGAGAAGGAGAGGACCACAGGACACAGCAACTACAGCTGCCTTTCCAAGCGCCAGGCGTCCTCATTGGCCGCTTCCTACAGGCGCTGAGGTTCATCAGTTACTTATCAGGAGGATAAAGGACTCAAAGTCACTGAAGTTAGGCCTCTTGGTGTAAGTCCACATGTGGCCTAATTCTACCTCCTCCTAATATGTTGAAGCTTGGGGTTTCCTCCTGTTTACCCATCCCACTCCCCACTTTTCTCCCCACTGCTGCTGTGCCTGTTTACCACTAGATGGCGCTAAGACTCGGGTTATAGCTGCCAGAAGCTGGGAGGGGGCGGAAGCAACTGGTGAGCCTGGAGCCCAGGGGCTGGACTGGATGAACCCTTCAAAGCTCATCTGAGCAGCACATTTGCTTTACAAATGAGGGAACAAATTCAATAATTTGTTAGAGTCCCATGGAACTTTCCCCTCCTCCCCTTCCTCCCCCCTCTCCTCCTCCTCCTCCTCCTCCTCCTCCTCCTCCTCCTCCTCCTCCTCCTCCTCCTCCATCTCTCCTTCCATCTTGTTTGTTAACAGCTCCCAGTGTAGCCTCATCATCTGAGAAGGAGCCCAGGAAGAAATATAGCTCAAAGGGACGCGCTCAGATCTGCTTTGCAGAAAGAGCTCTCTAGCAGCTGCAGAGTACCATTCATTCATTCATTCATTCACTCATCCATCCATCCATTCATTCACTCACTGATCCACTGATCCATCCATCCATCCATCCATCCATCCATCCATCCATCCAAGAAGCAGTTTTCAAATATGTACTTTTTGCTTTGCACAGCACTAGGTACCAAGAATTAAAAACAAATAAAACAGCCTGGCCAGTGTGGCTCAGTGTTTGAGCGTCGACCCATGAACCAGGAGGTCACAGTTGATTCCCCGTCAGGGCACATGCCTGGGTTGTGGGCTTGATCCCCAGTGTGGGGTGTGCAGGAGGCAGCCAATTAGAGATTCTCTCTCATCATTGATGTTTCTGTGTTTCTCTCCTTCTCCCTCTCTGAAATCAATAAAAAAATATATTTTTTAAAAATGAAACAAGGGCCTTAGGGACTCACATTTTCTTAGGGTATGCAGAAATGAAAAAAAAAATCGCACCCTACATCAAAGATGCTGCAATAGAGGTGACTGGCTATAGGACACACTGGTCACTTGGAGGAATTTGAAACTAGCTGTAGGAGGCATCGAAAGGGGAGTTTTCGGTGAGATAACCTTAGAGGCTGAAGGACACGTGGGGTCTGGGAGGCTGAGACATGGGAGGAAGGACTTCCAGGCGGAGAAGAGAAGGGCTCGCTGGAGAGCAGCTGGTTGTGGCAGATGTCCAAGGGCACTGGGCAAAGGGGCGGCTGCGATCTGGAAGAAGGGAACAGATTGGGAAGGTCTCGTCCACGGCGTTACCCTTAGGAATGTACCCTTTATTCTGAAGGCCCTGGGACGGCCCGGGAAGAAGTCCTATATCCCAGAAGATGGCTCGGACTGATGGCTTTTCAGAAACAGCACCCTGGTGGCTGCGGGGAGGCTCAGGGGCAAGGAAGGCTCCGGCTGGAGGCTGGTGTCACGGAGCAGGGCCAGGTGGGGGTGGGGCAGTGGGGACAGGAGAGGAAGGCGTGTGGGTGAGAGATTTCAGGAGTGGAAGCAGCAGGCTTCTCTCTGGCAAGCAGTGGTTGGGACTGTAACCAGTGTCCTTAGACGGCTGTCCTGATTCCAGTGCTTGACTCACTTATAAAGCATTGAAAAAAATTAAGTTTTAAAAAATTATATATTGTTATTGATTTCAGTGAGGAAGGGAGAGGGAGAGAGAGAGAGAAACATTAATGATGAGAGAGATTCATGGAGCGGCTGCCTCCTGCATGCCTCACACTGGGGATTGAGCCCGCAACCTGGGCATGTGCCCTGACCGGGAATTGGACGGTGACCTCCTGGTTCATAGGTCGATGCTCAGCCACTGAGCGATGCTGGCCGGGCAGAAAAATTAAGTTTTAACTAAATGCATATGTTACTTGGATAGCACCTTTGAAATTACTTTTAAAGTAGAACTTCACGGCATTGCAAGTGGCGGTAGATCAAATCTTCCAATAAAGGAACCCCTCCCCCTACACATGGGATCTCCAACCCACCTCCCTGTGCCCGCCCTCAGCGCTGACTGGTGAGGGTACTGAAGCAGCAGCCCTCTCCTTGGCACCCTCCCCATCCTCCTCCTGTCCTGGGACATGTCGCTGCCGGGCTCCTTCCCACTGTCCAAGTTCTTTGTCCCCAGAGCCCTCTGCTTCTGGCTGCCTCCACGGATGATGGCTAAGGACATTACTTCTCCCTCCAGGACCCGGTCCCCAAGACCAGCCTGGAGTGGCCTGCTGTTGGGGGGCGGGGGGCGGGGGGGAGTGGTGCCTCTCCTTGGAGCTGGAAGAGTAGCACTTGGGGGGCTGTTGAGGGGCACTCCTTTGAATGCCCACTTTTCCCTGGAGGACCTTGTCTTTGTAAGAATTTCCAAGTCCAGAACCACCCTGCTTTCCTTTTGTCCCCCTCGGGTACTAATCACATCTGTGATGGCTATGCATGTCGGTGGCAACCCAAATGAAAATTTCTGAGCGTTGGATTGTATTGCAAATGTATCCCCAGGACTGTGTGTGCAGAGAGGTACAGCAAAGTCCTGGGGGAACGAGGTCCCTGGAGATGTTTTAAGCACGTGGTCACTTCTTTGTTTTGTCTTCATTGATGTCCAAGTTGGGGGTTTTCTTGGAGAGGTAATAAAGGCTCCCATTTCCTGAGAGCTTCCCACGTGCCTGGCAGTTTTAGAATTTTGTCTGCAGTCCTCCAGGGTCCTCCCCTGCCAGGAGAGCCTGGCTCAGCTGTCCTTCTTGGCTTCCCACGGCCCCTCCAGAGCCCCCCTCTGTGCCAGCTCAGCATGGGGCTCAGCACAGGAAGCTGCAACTCAAGCCAGGGGCTCTGTTTCTTTACTGAGGTATCTATAATAATAAAAGCGTAATATGCTAATTAGACTGGGCGTCCTTCCAGACGTCCTTCCGGATAAAGCCAGGGCTGCGAGGGAAGCTTGAGTCCTGGGTGCCTGCCAGCGGCCGGAGTGAAGCCCAGATCCCGGGTGCCAGAGGGAAGCTGGTGCCGGCAGCCAGGGGAAGGAAGGCCTACTCTTGCATAAATTTCATGCATTGGGCTTCTAGTCTATATATATAAAAGCCTAAGTGGCTGGCCGACTGGTAGGTATGATGTGCATTGACCACCAGGGGGCAGATGCTCAATGCAGGAGCTGATGAGTGACAGGTCATGTGTTTTGAAATGAAACCAATAGTTCAGTTTTTAGTTACCCTCCCCACTGTAGCTGTCTTTAGGGGGTGTGTGTGGGAGAATCATGCTGTAAAGGTCAAGTGGACCACATAGCCTGGGGGCTGTGGCAGCTCAGTAGGAGTGGATGGGCCCCCTGGTGGAGTTTCTGAAAATCGCTGTAATTAGTATCTAATACCCTTTTTACTCCCAACTGAAGTCATTCATGCCATTTGAACTGCTCTAACTACATTTCGGGGGTGGCGGTGGGGGGATGGGGCAGGAATGCAGCCTTTTTTTAGATTTGGAAGTGGAAACAGGGAAAAAGAAGCAGAGAATATACGTTAGTAAACGGTCTACTTTGGGGTGTGGAAAAGAAGTGTTTTTAGCCGAGATGTTTCTGGATAGGCTCTGTCCTCTTGGGGACCAGGCCTTTGATACTGTCTTTGCTGCCCAGCGCAGGGGAAGCTGTAGGGCAGTCAGCTTCAAGGAACTCCAACGCTGACTTCTCCAGAATAGAAACGGACTCTTCAGAAATAGACAGGTGGATATGGTCCTACGTGTTATTTTAAGACACTAGGAGTGTCTTTTTTGTTTAACTTCTTTTTTTGAATATATATATTTTTATTGGTTTTAGAGAGAAAGGGAGAGGGAGAAAGAGATACAAACATCAATCATGAGAGAGAATCGTCGATCGGCTGCCTCCTGCACGTCCCACACCTGGGATCGAGCTCGCAACCCAGGTATGTGCCCTGACTGGGAATCGAAACATGACCTCCCGGTTCATAGGTCGACGCTCAACCACTGAGCCAGGCCAGCCGGGCTGCTTACTTTCTTTTGTCATAAAACCGAAGAATACGTCATAGGATATTTTCTACGCATTTGTCCGTCTTGATACACATGGAATTAAATTTGCTTTGAGAATTCAAAGAGGTGTTTTCATTTAAATTCATGAAGGGAGGGGCGGGTACAGAAAGGCATGCTTGTGAATGAGTGAACAATAGTAAGTAAACGGCATTTAATTACACACGTGGAACAGATCAGCGGAGAGAGACAATGCTGGCGGCGTCATGTGCATTCTGTTTTTCTGTGAGTGGCACCCGAAACTTACATCACATGCCTTTCTGCTATTGAAGTGTGACAGGAAGGAAATAATAGAACAAGTGAGACAGAAAGCAAAAACAACCCAAATGAAAGCTTAACACTGGCTTCAGCAGCCTCTGTGTTCTGGGAAGAGACGGCTTCTCCTAGGGGGCAAAGTGATCTTTGCCCTGGGGAGACATTTTTTTTGGGGGGGGGAAGACATTATTGAGGGGCCTTTGGATGGGCAACAAGGCTCTGGGACAAAAATGGGTACATTTCTCTGCTTACTAAGTATCGGGAAATTTGCAAAGGGAGAGAGGATGTTGGGAAGGGGCCTAGGAGACGTTGGGAAGTGAGAAATGAGAGAAGAGGCTCAGAAGGCCAGGGGGAGGTCAGGGGACTCGGAGCAAGGCTATCTCAGGAGGGAGGGCTGGCATCTTAGGGATGGTGATGCCTGACCTCCAAGTTCACTGTTTTCTGGGGAGGTTGGCAACAACCAGCAGCAGATGCCATTCCTTCTGGGGGTCCTTAGAAAGACACACAGCACCCGGGGAGAGTGGCCTGCGTCGCTCTACCTTTAAACGAAAGCCCTGACACACCTTTCGCGGATGGATTTTGTGATGTGTGGTCAGTTACCAGCGTTACTAATATCAACACATCGGGCTCATTGGTGTCGGTAGTGCTGACCTCGTCCCATGAGTCGGGAGGTGTCCCTTTTCTTGTTGGAAGAGATTGTGAAGAACTGGTAGCGTAACTTCTCCAGATAGTTGGTAAAATTCACCGTGAGACCCTCTGGGCCTGGACTGTTCTTTATGGAAAGGATTTGACAATGAATTCAATTTTTTTTACAACAGTTATAGGACTGTGTAGTCTATCCATTTCTTCTTGGGTGCATTTTAGTCATTTGGGCTGTAAGGAATTGGTCCATTTCATCTAAGTTGTCAAATTTATATGTGTAGAGTTATTTGTAATACTTCCTTAGTATCCTTTGATGTGTTTGAGGGTTCTAATTGCAGCCACTCTTTCATTTCTAATAGTGGCAATTTCTTTTTTTAATGTCATTGATTGATTGATTGACTTTATTGATTTTAGAGAGAGGAAGGGAGAGAGATCGATGTGAGAGAGACACCTTGATGGGTTGCCCCTCTCATCGCTTTAAGGGGAATGTAGAAATCTTTTCACCATATACGTTCCTTCACTCTCCCCTCATTGGGTTCATTGCACAAAAGCTCTTTGAAGTAAAGTACCAATGTGCAAGACTCCTAGTCAAGCATGGGGGCTGGAGCACATGGATTTATTTCCATCCTTCCTGAACCCAAATGAAATGACGGTACAGGATTCAAAAAGTAAAAACCTGCCCTCGCTGGTTTGGCTCAGTGGATAGAGCGTCAGCCCGAGGACTGAAGGTCAAGGGCACCGTACCTCAGTTGCAAGTTTGTCCCCGGCCCCGGTCGAGGCACTTGCGGGAGGCAACCCATCAATGTGCCTCTCTCACTTTGATGTTTCTCTCTCTCTGTCTCTCCCTCTCCCTTTCACTCTCTCTAAAAAATCAATGGAAAATATCCTTGGGTGAGGATTGACAACAACAACAACAACAAAAAAGTAAAAACCTACAAGAATGAAGATAATAGAAGAGGAAACAGCAGTAGATGGAAGATGTCGAGGAATCTGGACTTAGAAACGGAGGAGAGGGCTGATGGGCAGGGATTATGTGAAACTTGGACAATGAGACCTTCAGCCTCCTTCCTTCTCTTAGGTCTCAGAGTATTGGCCGCTAGGATTACACCCAACCTAGGCAGGAGAGGGGGCTTTTCATTCCTGGGTAAACTGACCAGCTCAAGAGAAAAGACCTAATAAAGTTGGCAGTGAAGGCCCTCCAGTGAAAGGTCCCAGTCCCCACTCCAGTACCCTGCAGGGAGTTCTCCAAACACAAGCTCTGCCTATGCTTTCCAATCAGCTTTGTCGCGCTCCATCCTTACATATGAACAGGAAGTCAAGAACAACCTAACAGGAAGTCTCCAAGTGAAAAGTAGAGACCAAAGCAAAACATACAGCGGAACTGGCATCTGAAAAGATGGTCAGCTTCATTAGTCACCAGGGAAATGGAAATTAAAACCACAGTTCATGGTGGGACCACAACATGGATGGACCTCAAGGACATTATGCTAAGTGGGGGGGAGGGGGGAGAAATGAGCGGACAGTTTTTGTGTTAGTTTAAATAAATGTAATAAATAAATAACAGTAAGGATGCAAAGCGGGAGAAAACAGACAAGTCAGGCAGCAAAAGAGAGGGAGGGAAAAAACAGACCCTATAATCAACAGTCCCGGAGAGATGAGATGCAATCTCGCTCTTGAAATGCTATGGATAAATGAATGGTTAAAAAATAAATAAATAAAAAGCCAACAAGAAAAAATCTCTGGGGGATTAAAAATAGCACACGAAGGGGGAAAAAAATCAATAGGTGGGTCGGAAGATGGAGCTGAGGAAATTTCCCAGGAGCTGCTAGAACAAAAGGAGAAAGGTGAAAAATAGAAGAGAAAAGCCAGGTAGCACCAAATCAAGAATTCCAAAAACAGACCCAAAAGAATTCTAGTGCGAACCAAGGACATGGAGGGGAGGGAAAATATTAAAGAAATAACACAGGAGACCCCCCTCGACTGAAACAGGTGACGTTCTGGATGGAACATGACTTGCTCATGCCCTAGCCAGGGAATGGTGCGTTCTCCCAGGAGTCTCGCAGCTCACGTAGGCCTGGGTACTCTCACCGTGTGTTTTACGCGGGGATTTTCACCACGAAGCGAAGGAGAAACAGTTTCTCCCCCGCCTTTATAAAGTTTCCTCTTCTGAAAAAGTCTGCTGACGTTCATATTCTTGGAGAAGCGCCACCATATACTCACCCAGCACTTCAATCAGTAAGTGCTGGAGACTCAGTTCATCAGTAATGAGGACGGAGTGAGTGCCTTTGCAGATACACGCCCCCCCCGCCCCCGCCCCCACCCCCTGAAGAACTTTATCTCCAGTGATCTGATGTGTGTGTGAGTTTGGGATGTCATTATCTGCAAGGTAATTTATCTCAATTAAGCTGGTCTGTGGGGAATAGATTGACCGGTGAAAGCTGGGCAGTTTCCTTGTTCTTTATCTACCACTGACCTTTTAGATCAAGGCCACCAATTATCAAGAAACTGCCGTGGGAGTCGCCTTGAACTGGTTAACGGGGTTTTTGTCTCCAACAGTGGGGCCCGATTTCAGACTGCAGGTGTATAAATCTCTAAGGCTTACTGCTAAAGTCCCTGCTAATCCCTGTGCCGTCGGATCGCTGGGTACCGTTGTGCTCTGCTAGTTAAGAAGCACATAAAAAGTGGGCGACTTACGGCGACATCTAAGGGAGACCATTTCTAGGATGCTAGGATTCATCCTTCGTGGAGGGGAGAAAAAGAGAGACAAAACTGAAGTCATCGTAGACATTCTCTTACAAAGCTTAATTTCATCTGAATATTTTCTCCCTGGAAAACAAAACAGGTTTCAGGTCGCTGCCTCCAGGTAATCGAACGTCATTTGCTTTTTTTTTCCCTTTCCTAACAGAATCGGTTGGACCTTGAAAAAGCCTGTCTAAACCGCCACTGCTTCTCTTTAAGGCTGCCTGAAGGTTTCACAAGCAGAATGTCCTGAGACACATGTTTGTGTCAACAACATGGTGTAGTGCCTGGCTGGCGTGGCTCAGTGGTTGAGGGTTGACCTCTGAACCAGGAGGTCATGGTTTGATTCCCGGTCAGGGCACATGCCCAGGTTTCGGGCTCGATCCCCAGTGTAGGGCGTGCAGGAGGCAGCCAATCAATGTCTCTCTCTCATTGTTGATGTTTCTCTCTCCCTCTCCCTTCCTCTCTGAAATCAATAAAAACATATTTTTTAAAAACCCACAAACACATGGTGCAGCATTCCCGGGGCTTCTGCGTGAGAGATGCTGTGGTGGGGACAGAGCTGAAGGTGGGATTCCTCCGGCAGCTTCACGCAGGCCCTGAGGTTCCGCTCCTGTGTGGTCCGGCAGCCGGTGAGTCACTCCTGCTCCTCCCAGCTTTACGCTAAAGAAAACAATGACTGAATGACATGGATGCCAGGGCTTCCGACCTCCCAGGGGCATCCACACAGACACGGACGCCCTGTGGACAAAGCCAGCATCTCCGTTTAGTAGGCTCCCCCAAATGCAGGCAGCTGAAGGCGTTCGATAGTAAATGATGACTTGATAAAACTTTGGCCTTCGAATTATTTCCTAAAATAATTTCCCCAGGCTGACGCTCTATCCATTGAGCCACAATGATTATCTTCTTAACAACAAAGATAGTCCAACCATGATTTTTCAGAGTATTTCAGTGCTGTTTTTGCAAAAGACTGTGCTAGCAGATACAAGGAGATACTCTCGGCCAGGCCGGCGTGGCTCAGTGGTTGGGTGTTAACCTATGAACCAGGAGGTCACAGTTCGATTCCCGGTCAGGGCACATGCCTGGGTTGCAGGCTCGATCCCCAGTGTAGGGCGTGCAGGAGGCAGCTGATCCATGATTCTCTCTCATCATTGATATTTCTCTCTCTCTCTCCCTCTCTCTTCCTCTCTGAAAGCAATAAAAATATATTTTAAAAAATAAATAAAAGTAGATACTCTCGAACCGTGAGATGAAGGAAGTCTGTCTTCTCTTAGACACCCGTGGCATCTGCAGATTTCCTTACGGGACTCGCCTCTCCAGTGTAGCATGGAAAATAGGGCGACCCTGAGTGTGTTTGACACAAAGACTATTGGGAATCACTGAGGAAAACAAACTCCTTTTTATTCGTCATTTCTCTGTCTTGCTCATGAAAGAGGTTAGCCCAGGTCATAGTCCAGCTCATGAAATTCATTCTAAGTAGGAAGTTTCTCCAAACCCAAGCCCGAGTGTTTGTTTGGGGAAGGAAATCGGACCCGTGGGAATGGAACGAATGTGGACGGTGGTGCGGCTCGGCAGCAGCCAGGGAGTGACAGTTCTAATCTGCTTTCCCCTTAACACCCAGCTAGAGAGGGCGAGAGAGGAGGGGACGGGCCGTCTGTGACCAGTTTCATTAGAGTCGGCCCTGAGGGTTTGATGAGCGGATTTGTGGTGGCCCGGGCTGCACGGTGCTGTCCTCCGGGTCCTGGCCTCTGCAGCGAGTCCACTTCTATTAGGATCACTGTCTACCACCTGCCCTCAGCGCTCAAGGTTTTCGTTTAGAAGGCTGGCATCCAGGTTGGAGGTCCCTGGGAGGTCACAGGTAGGGAAAGCCACGCCCCTCAGCTCTGCCTGCTCCTCCCAGCCCTGAGCCAGAAGCCCCAAGGTGCTCTCGGGGGTGCTGAGGACCCAGCGGGTGGGCCACAGGAGTGGGGCTCTCCCTCCATCCAGCCACAGGCCCTTAGGAGTCAAGGGCCTCCCCGCTCTGTTGGGGTGGGAATGGACATCCGTTTACAAGTGGCTATTGGTGGGGGAGTGGGGGGGTGCCTACATGTTCGCAGCCCCTCCTCCCACCCCTCTTCTCCCCATCTCATCTCCCTACCAGCAGAGGGGCCCAAACATATCCTCTGTTCTCTCTTTCCTCTTCGCTCGACAGAAATCCATGCGTGCAGGGCCCCCCCTCCATTTCACAAACATTTCTTAAAAAATGTTTTTAATGAAGTCAGGGAGGAAGGGGAAGGGAAAGAGAGATAGAAACATCAGTGATGAGAGGGAACCATGGATCGGCTGCCTCCTGCAGGCCCCCCACTGGGGATCGAGCCCGCAACCCAGGCATGTGCCCTTGATCGGAATCGAACCGGGGACCTTTCCGTCCGCAGGCTGACGCTCTAGCTACTGAGCCAAATCGGCTAGGGCCATTTCACAAATCTTGATTGAACCCCCTGCACACGCCAGGGTCTGTACAGCTGCCCAAGATACGCTGGGAAATACAGTAAACAAACCACACCATGTGTGTTCTCTCCCCTTCAGGGGAAAGCAGATCGTGACCAACAGGCACAACAATAAGTACACGTCAGAGGTGTTAAGTATCATGAAGGAAAAAGGAAAAACCAGAACAGGGTGTGGGCGTGTGGAGGGGCGTGTGGAGGGCTGGGGGGCAGAGGTGGGAGATGAGTAAGGGATGAGTTGTCACTATTTTTAGAATATATTTTTATTGATTTCAGAGAGGAAGGGAGAGGGAGAGAGAGAGAGAGAGATAGAAACATCCATGATGAGAGGGAATCATTGATCGGCTGCCTCCTGCATGCCCTACACTGGGGATCGAGCCTGCAACCCAGGCATGTGCCCTTGACCAGAATCGAACCTGGGACCCTTCAGTCCCCAGGCTGACGCTCTATCCATTGAGCAACACTGGCCAGGGTTGAGTTGTCACTTTTAATAAATGAGCATGAGCGTCCATGAGGAAAAGACATTGGGGCAGGTGTGAAGGCAGGGAGGGAGCCCTGTGGGTGGCTGGGGAAAGAGCTTCCGGGTAGAGGAAACAGCCTGTGCAAAGGCCCTGGGGTGCCTGGTGGGTTTCAGGGTCTCAGTGGAGAGCAGTGGAAGGTGTGAAGCGGAGAGGCCCCGAGGGCGGCTGTCAGTTGTGGGCTTTTGCGCAGTGATTATGGGCCATGGAGAGTGACAGGTTCGACGTTGGTTTTAACTGGATGCCCTGGCTGCTGAGCTGAGAAGCGAGGAGAGTGAGTCCAGGGCTGGAGCTGGGACACTAGTCAGACTGTTCCATGCGGAGACGGTGGGCGCCGTGGAGGTGCCGAACGTGGCCAGATCCTGGGCGATACTGGAAGGAGTGATAACTGGTAGGATGTGGGGCCTGCCACGTCTCCACGGAAGTCACGGGAAGGGTGCAGCTGCTATTAGCTGGGATGCGAAGGCTGGGGGTGAAGCAGGATTTGGGGGGATTTGAAAATCAAGGTTCAATTTTGGCTCTCTCGAGTTCCCATTTGAATGTCAGGAGCCTAAGTCACTTGAACTTTATTTTAGGCCCCCTCAGGCCCCGCCATCGCAATCTGAGTTCTTCTCAAGACTGTGTGGACGGCAGAGGAGACTATTTCAGGACCCTTGCCTGCGACCCGTGTCCTCCCTGGAAACGGAAGGAGATCTTGTCCTCCAAGCCTTTTAATTGCTGGACTGCGGACTGAATGCCCGCCTTGTTCATCACCAAAGCTGCTGGTCCAGCTAGGAATTGGTGAACCAAGCAGAAAATTCCAGGGCACGGGCTATTACCGGCTCCCGTCGGGAAAAATCTGCTCCCCCGGCCTGACAGGGAGCTGAGCCACGGCGGCCATGCTCGTGGTCCCGGCCCTGGTGCGGCTGAGCGCCCTGAGCCCCGGCAGCTGGGCCCTGTGGAGGGGACCGAGAGGAGAGGCGCAGAGACACCCCCACCTGGGCCAGGAGGAGGCCCCTGGATGGCACTGGGTTGACCCCGGCACCTCCAACGGAGCTGTTCTTGCCAAACTCCAAGCCCCTTCCCCAGGAAGCATCCTGGTCTCCGAGACAACAGTCCATGGCTTACAGGTAAGGAGCAGAGGGAGGGGGCCTTGCCAAGGGGTTCACGGTGCCTTTATTTTTTTAAAATAGATTTTTATTGATTTCAGAGAGGAAGTAAGAGGGAGAGAGAGAGAGAGAGAGAGAGAGAGAGAGACATCAGTGATGAGAGAGAACTATGGATTGGCTGCCTTCTGCACGCCCCCTACTGGGGACTGAGCCGGCAACCCGGGCGTGTGTCTCGACCTTATTGAACCATGACCTCTTGGTTCATAGGTCGATGCTCAACCACTGAGCCATGCCGGCCAGGCTCCCAGCGCCTTTAGATAAAGGAAAGAACCTTCTCCAGGATGAGTATGGGTGTTGTCCTTTGAGTCCTGTAAGCATATCTGCAATTTGCCCGCTTCGGCATTTCTAGAATCTTCTATCCTCGCAGAGAAGCTCCTGCCGACTGACCAGATCTCCCCCACAGAGTGCCAGGCTTTTCTCATGAGCTCGTGCAGCCAGGGCTGAGTTCAGTACCCGGCTCTGCCACTTCCTGGCCAGGCGACCTTGAGCGAGTTACTTCATCCCCCTGTGCCTCCGCCTCCTCCTTTGTTAACCGGGGTGAGAACACACAGTCGTGAGGGGACGCATGTAGAGGGCGTAGCCCAGGGCCTTGCTGACACTGAGCCCTCAATACGTGGTGGTTCATGTTCGCATTCTGACGGTCCTATAGTCGCATCTCGCGCAAGGTGTTCAGAATTAATAAAGAAATCCTTTTATCGGAACCACCCCCCAGTTGCCTATGAGACAATCTGCTGTTGAAAATCTTTCTTACGCCGGTTCCTTGCACACAGTAGGTGCTCCATGACGTTTCTTTAGAGGGATTTCCGTATAATGGTGTGGCCTTGTGTTAGTGTCCCGACTCCGTCCCATACTGCCTGTCATGAAACATCTCCAAACCTCGCTTATTGGACCCGTTAACATGGGAACGACGGACCAGCTCTCACTGTGTTGTCGCAAGGATGAAAAGAGATAGCCAATGCCAAGGGCTTCCCATAGACGCCCGCGTTTCGAGTATTTGTTGAGCTGTTTCGTTGAATTGAATTCTGAAATTACTGAATTATTCTTGACTTGCTCTTACGGCTGTTGTTGTCATTGTTCTTATGGCTGACAACATGGCAGAGCCTGAGACGGGACTAGATTAGTTTTTGAGTGATTCCCGCTTTGCTGCCCTGGGTTGCATTAATTATTTACAAGCTCATTATCTGGCTCCACTTGATGGATTGATTTCTTCACTCAATAAATATGTATGGAGTGTTTGCTCGGTACCAGGCCCTGTTCTCTCTCTTGGAGTTTGCGTTCCTGGTAGGGGAGGCAGACGGAAAACAAGGTCATTGCAGACGGCAAAATGAGCCGCGATGAGAATGAAGCACAGAAGGAGGGCAGGTGACGGGAGCCTGCGGGTGCTCAGGGAAGGCTTCTCAGGGGAAGTGACATCTTTAAGCTCTGAGGATGGACAGGAACCAGCCTTGAGAAATGGAGAATGGGGGAGGGGGGTGTCGATCTAGATAAAGAGGTAAACCGAGGGACACTTGAATTCTCAGAAAGTGAGTTTACTTGGGAATAGCAGATGAATTGCAATTCAGAACACATATGCTACAGCAAGCCACGTGTGAGTCCGAGCAGGGTTTGGGGCGGGCTGTGTTTATGGGCAAGGAGTGCAAAGAGGGGGCAAGTCCAGCCAGAGTCCAAGCAGTAAGGCCCTTGGGTTGAGGACGGGAGGGGTTCTTAATTTACAAGAGATCAGTCTCTTGGTTCTTAAATCCCATTTTTTTCTGAGGGCGCATGCGTGAGAGTCTCCATCTCATATCCTCTGGTTCCGTTTCAGATTGAAATCCTTTCACAGGGTGTGTGTGTGAAGGGATGAATGGTGCACCCCAGGTGGAGGAGCACCCTGAAATGGGAAGGAGCCGGGCCTGGTGACAGACCGGAGAGACGTCTACGTGGCTGGAGAACAGAGGGGTGGAGGGCCCAGCTCCTATAGGACCTCATGGGCGATGGTAGGGAATTCAGGTTTTATTTTAATGTGACCAGGAGCCATCAGAGAGTTGTCTGCCCCCCCCCCCCCGGCCCCCAGGTATTGGATGGCTTTCTCTCCCACTTCCTTCAGGTCTCAGATGCCCCTTTCAGCGAGGCTTTCTGACCACTGCTCCTAAAGCTGCAACCCCCTCTTTATGGAACTGGAATGGATTCAGCCACTCCCCACACTCCAGGTCCTCCTTCTCTGGGTTATATTTCTCCACAGCCCTTCTTACTCTCCAGCACTGTACATTTCATCCCTATTTTATTTTAATGAGATGAGAAGAATTTTTAAAAAATATGTTTTTATTGATTGTAGAGAGAGAGAAAGGGAGAGGGAGAGAAACATTGATGTGAGGATCATTGATTGGCTGCCTCCTGCATATCCCTTACTGGGGATCAAGCTCGAAACCGGGGCATGTGCCCTGACCAGGAATCAAACTGGCAACCTCTTGGCTCATGGGAGGAAGCTCAACCACTGAGCCACACTGGTCAGGGCTTCATTCCTTAAGTTTATTGATTATCCTCTCCTTGGCAAGAATGCAAGGTCTAGAAAGTGCTAGAACAGTGCTGGTGCAACGTGTGCAAATATTAGTTGAACGCAAGACTGACTAAAGTTACATGGTGTGGGTTATGCCTTTAGAAGGTCCCTCTGGCTACCTCATGGGGGTGTTGGGGACACAGAGAGTCTAGAGAGGCGACGACTGAAGCCTGGAGGATGAGGGTGGCAAGAGATGGTCTGGTTTCACATCGTCTTGAATGTAGGGTCCACTGGACTTGCTGATGGCCAGGGTGTGGGTTTGAGGAGTGACAGACTTGCTCTGGGATTTTGACTTGAGCCCCTGTGACCATTTCCTGCACCTGGGAAAGCTGGGGAGGAGCAGACCAGGGAGGTGACATTCCCGTCAGCGTCACTCGAGGAGTCTCTGAGACAGCGCAGCGTGGCATCTTCCATGGGAGGAGATGGTGACGGAAAGAAAGTGCTTCAAATAGTAGCAAAGCCGTCCACTGGACAAATATGAACTGTTCACATAGCATGGAATTTGCGATCCAGGAAAAAAAAAATTTAAAAACCTGACACTTATATTACCTTTAAGTACAAAGCATGAAATGATACTATTAACCAAAATGCCTCTATTTTCAAGTCACAGGAAGTGCTTTCCAGGACATTTCAAAGGAATTTAAAGTAAAATGAAGAGAATGACAACGGGGGAGGTGTCCAATTTGTAGGGTTTCTTTCTTTTTTCTTTCTTTTTTTTTTTTTTTGCCTTTCAGTTACAGAGACCATTAAAAATAAGATTTAATATTCTAGGGGCGGGATACCACCCCAAACAAGGGTTCTTTCCCAGAAGGCTGTTCTCAGTTTTTCGGAAAAGGCCCGCGGAGTTTTCCCTCTGCGTGGGACTGCCCGGGCCTCCCCCACATTTCCCGGGGGCCACTTCAACCAGGTCACCGGTCCACCCAGAGATTCGTGCACCTGCTCGCATTGGTGCCCAGTTGTTTGGCTTCCACGCACATGGACGCTACAGATCTTTCCAGGACGAGGTTCGTGGTAAGAGGCAGGCATGGTTCCAGAGCAGAGACAACAACGCCAAACCCGTGAAGAAATGAATTAAGCAGCAAAGCTACAACACCATCTAACCTCCATGGGCTTCTGGAAGGCATCTGGCTTTTTTAAAAAACAGAAGCTGCCTCCCCCTCGCCATTCCAGCCCATTCTTTCCTCCTGGGGAGTCATCAAAGCCATATTCCCCACCTACAGCTTTTCCTGCCCCGCGAAGACGATGTGCTGAGGCCCCTATTTTCCTGCACGGAGACGCCTTTCCGCACACCGTCTCGCCTGCAGATGCTCGGGAACAGAGCCGCAGGAAGCCTCGCCTTTGAGAGAAATTGCTGCAGACAAGCGCGGGCAGGGCTGTAACCAGGTGGCCGTGCGGGGAGCTCTGGGCGTGTTCAGCATTCCGCGTGCATCCAGGCTGCCAGGACCCAGCCAGCGCTGCCTCCAGGCTGCTGGGCAGCGCACAGGGCGCACGGAGGCCGAATCTGAGCTGGGGGCGCAGCTGCTGTTGCAGGTGAATCTGCACTGGGTTCCGGCTCCGATCACTGGACTTGAGGGTGGTGCTTCCCCCAGGTCCCTGTTCTCTGCCCTTGGGGCAGATCCGTGGGCAGTGCCTGGTTTGGTACAGATCACGACCACTCCTCGGCGAAGATAAAGGGTGACCGTGCTCTGTGGATGCAGTGAAGTTGTGCTAGGCTGCCTCCTCAGCTCATGTTTCCCCCGGCCCCTCCTCCTTGGCTCTGGTTTAGCAAGCCCGTGTGGAACAGCCACCAGCAGGCGGTGGCCCCGCGTGACCCTGGGCCTGAGCCTCCGTGTCCCATCCGTGCAATGAAGCGGATCGACAGAAAATCGCCCCCCCCTCCCCGGGCTCTGTTTCATGGTGATGATGCTCTGCCCGGCACGGATGCTCAGAGACCCAGGGTGCCCGGGCACTGACTATCCAGGACCCTCATTCCAAGGGCCTATCTGGGGGCAATCCCAGCCCCCCCCCCATCCCAGTTATGAACAAAGGCAGCGGCAAATGGGCACACACCCCCTCATCCTCACTCTTTCCCGAGGACACTGTCTGCCCATACCTGCCCAGAACAAATGCTGGGAAAATGAAAATGTCAATTAAATGGTTGCTATGGCAACCGGCTCTCCTGTTTGCCGCTACATTTTCAGTGTTGTAATCATTTTTTTTTTTTTTTTGCCCCTATGGAGTTGATTGAATTCGTCAGTTGTTGCTACCTTCCCCAAGTCTGTCTCCCTTTCAAAATACTTGCACATGAGCGTGCGCACGCACACACACACACACACACACACACACACACACACACTCAGGCTCTCACACACTATCCCACTAGTTTGTGAAGACTAACAGAGCGGAGGATGCATCTAACAAGGGCTGTGATGGACCCCTGGAGAATGCTTTCAGAGCAAGAGTACACATTTTTGTGGGAGGTGGGGGGAGGTTTGGTGCCTTTTGGGGATAGTTTAATGAGATACAGTTTTCACCCCAAGACCAGAAAAACTCTACCATTAATTCCCGTTCTGAGCCCACCTAAGCTCTCCAACTTCTTGAACAGGAGGTTAGGTCTTTAACAAGAGAAAATATGCTCTTAGCCCTACCTGGTATCCGATAAAGACCCATGAGAAAACGTGGCTCAGTGGTTGAGCGTTGACCTATGAACCAGAAGGTCATGGTTCCATTCCCAGACAGGGCACATGCATGGATGCGACTCGATCCCCAGTAGGGAGCGTGTAGGAGGCAGCTGATCAATGATTCTCTTTCATCATTGATGTTTCTCTCTCTCTCTCTCTCTCTTCCTTCTCCTCCTCCTCCTCCTCCTCCTCCTCTCTAACATCAATAAAAACATATTTTTGAAAAAAGAAAATGCCTACAACCTTTTCCCCTGAGAAGAATGGCTTGCTCACCTGGTCTGGGCTGGGTTTCACCCTGGAGTTCTGAGTGGCTTGGGGAGGAGCAAGGGCCTGGAGGCAGGTGCCTGTCTGGGTTGAAATCCGCTTTTATTAGTCACGAAACTTTGACTCACATACTCCCTCTGTTAGTCTGTGAAACCAAGGTTGACAAGAATAGTACGATCTCATTGGGCTGTTCAGATAATTTGGTGAAATGCCATAGTAAGCGCTGGCATGTAGGAAGTACCCAATGGGTGATTGTTCTTATTATATTCACGTTGGTCACTTCAGGAAACTCACAGAGCCCCTAACCGGTTTGGCTCAGTGGATAGAGCGTCGGCTTGCGGACTCAAGGGTCCCAGGTTCGATTCCGGTCAAGGGCATGTACCTTGGTTGGGGGCACATCCCAAGTAGGGGGTGTGCAGGAGGCAGCTGATTGATGTTTCTCTCTCATCGATGTTTCTACTCTCTCCGCCTCTCACTTCCTCTCTATAAAAAAATCAATAAAATATATATTTTTTAAAAAAGGAAACTCACAGAGGAAAAGGGTGCTGTCGGGAGGTCACTGCTGGAAGCCACGGGCTTGAACGTTCCTCACGCGCGTCTTCACTGCTCTTTGGAGTGCATTCAGCTTCATTGCTCAGCGCAGGCTGGGCTGCAATAAACAGACGTTCACTTATTTTTTTCCTCCCAGTTGAGAAATGAGCTGATTTGATTTTAATATTTGTAAATTTCGTTTTATTTTTTAAAAAATTATTTTATTATTTTTGTATCTAATTTTTTAAATTTAGCTAACATTGGTTAACAATAACGTTACACACATTTCCAGTATATGACATGATACTTTGATATCTGTATACTCTATTGCGTGCTCACCCAAAGTCTAGTTACCTTCTATTACTGTATATTCTGCCCTCCTCCCCATCCCCTTCCCCTCTGGTAACCACCGTGCTGTGTCTGTTTCTGTGAGTTTTATTTTGAAAGTGTTTTTTTTTTTTTTTTTTCTGTTGACAAACCTGATGATAACATTGTCTATCATCAACTCAGTGTGGGTGCTGAAGCGCCTGGGGGAAGAGGTGGTATTTCTCCCATGACTGAGCGCCTAGACCAATGAAGGAATGTCCTCTGTTCTTACTCACAAGGCAAGTCCCTGCAGGGATCCGGGCAGTCCTGGCAAAGAGGAAATGGAATGAAGGAAGCTTTTTGGTGGCTTTTATGATCCAAAGTCTACTGTCCCAGACAGGGCTCTCCCACTGTTTCCTCGATCTGTGTCCTTGGGAAGAGTGAGGAGAGCAGTGAGAGAGAAGGTCTGAGCACTGCTGGTGTTGCTGCTTCTGTGGGGGAGAGGGGCAGAGAGACACCTTTTAGATGGCATCTAAAGGTATTATTTTACAGAAATTTCAGAATTTTAATATTTTGGAAAAGATCAAGGTGAACATATATAGTTAATCTTCACCCCAGGATATTTTGCCATTGATTTTTGAGAGAGAGTGGAAGGGAGGGGGAGAGACAGAGAGAAACACTGATGTGAGAGAGACACACCGATTTCTTGCCTCCTGCACATGCCCCTCCCCACCCCCCAAGGTCGGGGATCAAGCCTGCAACGGAAGTACATGCCCTTGACCAAAATAGAACCCGTGGGCTGGTGCCCTATCCACTGAGCCAAACCAGCTAGGGTTTAAGGTGAATATTTTACCGAATAATGAAAGTTTGTAACCTTTGCAAGGTGTGTGTGTGTGTGTGTGTGTGTGTATGTGTATGTGTATGTGTATGTTTAAATCATGTCAAGGAGCACAGTCGCTCAGGGAGAAACGTATTTCGAGGCTTAGAGCAGTTGAAACAAGGAGAGCTACACTCAAACTGTTTTAACAGATGGTAACCTTCAGCCGTTTTTATCAATGTGTTTGATTACGTGTTCCTAAAGCAGGGCTCACGCGTTACTTTACAAGTAAAATGGTAAATACTTTCCTAAATATTGAATGTCGTTAAACTAAGTATCTACAGCGGGGATGACACCACTTTAAAAGTCACTGTTAAGCATTTGAGATCTTGCTTCCTGGCATGTCATCAATTTGGCTCAAATAAACTCTTAAAAATTCTCTAGAGGTTTGGACCAGGTTGACACCGGTCTGAGGAATTACGTTCTAGCCCTCACTGTGCCACCAACATGCCCAGTCTATTTATACGTGGAACATGAGCACTTGGTCTCCTGAAAGTCAGTTCCATCTCTTTAAATATCTAGTCATCTGGTTTGTACAGGGTGTTCCCCCAAAATGTATACATTACTAGCTGATAGCTCGGTTTTGAAAATGAAATGTATTTTTTGTTGTTGTTAATCTTCACTTGAGAATATTTATCCCATTGATTTTTAGAGAGAATGAAAGGGAGGGGTAGAGACAGAGAGATATAAACATGGATGTGAGAGAGACACATGACTTGGTTGCCTCCCCCAGGATCCAGGATCGAGCCTGCAACTGAAGAAAAAAAAAAAGAAAAAGTCACTGTTGGTGCTCTCGAGTTCTGTCCCCCGCTCCCTCGCAGGGGGGTGGCCATAAATTCCTCTTCAATGACATTGGAGCCCTCCCCTATAGAGCTCTCACCAGAATGGGGGACCCTGGACAGAGTCTCCACATTTCAGGGTTACAGTCTCATTTCAGTGTCAGAGAGAAACATTGATGAGAGAGAAACATCTATCAGCTGCCTCCTGCACACCCCCTACAGGGGATGGAGCCTGCAACCGGGGCACGCGCCCTGACCGGGAATCGAACCTATGACCTCTTGGTGCACGGGTCGATGCTCAATCACCGAGCCACACTGGCCAGGCACACGACGGACTCTGAAGCTGCATTTTAACCACGTTCCACGTGATACCTGCGCCCAGTGCAGTGTGAGAAAACGTGGCTCTGGGGGAGGGGCTGGGAGCTGTCCTCCGAGGAGGCTGCCTCCTGCCCAGCGCCTACAGAGCCCTCTAAGGAACGCCCCTGTTTGGTTCTCAGGGTTCAGCCGCCCTGGCGTGAGCAGACGTGGTTCTAACGATGGCACGGAGCCTGGTGGTAGAGAGCTCACCTACTGGGCAACAGCGCTGCTCACCTGGAAGGTGCCCAGGTCTGCTCATCCCTCAGGCCCCTGTTCTCATTTCATGGTTTCTGCCTCAGGTTGTGCAATCCTGAGCTTGCACAGCTCAAGTGTGGATTTCTAACTCTGGTGACGCCTTAATTAAAAGCAACACTCCCCTTCCGTGAGCAAGGCCACTACCTCCACCTACACTGTCTCCTCAGAGACTTGGAGGGAAAGGGGGCCGACCTCCGGGGGGGCCTCAGGGAGGGGGCCTTTGGTGGCCGCTCCAGTACTGGCTGCTCTAGGCCAGGAGTTGAGCCCATGCAGTTTGCCCGGGAGGGAGAGTGGCCAGCAGGTCGAGTGCCCCTTCCCGGGGACAGGTGCGCACTCAGCTCCCAGAACTGCCCTGGGCGCTTCTGTGCTCCTGGGGGAGAGGCTGGGCGTTTCTCTGACCGCCCTGGCCTTCAGGGGAGACCAGATCTGGGTCCCAGTCCTGCTTACTCAGGGCAGCATGATGAGTTTCACAGGCCCTACACACATTTGCCTTTGGGGGCCCCTTCTTCCATTAAAAAGCAAAACCTGCCCTGGCCGATGTGGCTCAGAAGGTGGTGGTTTGATTCCCAGTGAGGGCACTTACTCAGAAGGTTGTGGGTTTGATCCCCTGTCCAGGTGTATTCGGGAGGCAACCAATCAATGTTTCTCTCTCTCCTTTCCTTCCTCTCTTTGATATAAAACTTTTTTTTCTTAAAAAAGAAAAAAAGCAAAATCTGAAATATATTTTACCACTACACTGGAATAAAAATGAATATATTAAATTATTCATAAAACATTTATATTATTTAAATTATAGCTTACATATGAAAAGATCTTTAATCACATTTCAGTTAGAGGAATGCTGCTCTTTAGCCTGAAAGCTTATTTTCCTTCTGATTTTAAGTGAAATTAAAACATTTCCATGGGCCCCTGAAAGTACTTTCCCCACTGGATGAGTTGGCCTTGTGCTTTCTGGGTCTTGAGCACGTGGTTGATTTTCCTGGGCCTCAGTTTCCTTATCTGTAAAATGGGCAGTGACAGTGTTTGCTGAAATCCATAACAAGTGGCTCGCATAGAGGTAGCCACCGTGGCTCTTGGCATCTAGTTATCGCTTCATCAGAGGTGCTGCCGTCACCGCCCTCAGCAGGGGGGTGAGAGGATTGCTGCTGAGGGGGGCCCAGTGCCTCCCCTGGAGAGTGGGCTGCTACTCTGGGTAAAATTTACGCTGTTGGCTCTGCTTCCCCCTCCTGCATCTCAAAGCATTAAGGCCAGAGAGTGGGCAGAGCCTGCCCTCCACCCAGCCCGTGAAGATGCCCGATCTATCAGGCTCGGACCCCAGCCAGAAGCCCCCGGGCCCTGCCCCAGGCTGTCTCTTCAAGGGTGCCACCCTCAGGGAGACAACCACAAGCAGATCTTCTTGGCCAAGACACATAAGACTTTGCCACAAGCCTCCCTCCTGCTGCCCACATCGCCTCCTTGGCCTTTCCCCCTCTCCTCCGTCTCCTCATGGCCACGTCTGCCTAGGGGCTGCCACGTTCGGTGCCTGGCGAGCGCCTGGCCTTTCAAGATAGCACAGCCCCGAGCTGAATCCCAGCTCCACGGCTGAGGTGCTGGGCAGGCTGCTTTGCATTGCCTTCCTCTCCTGGGAAAGGGACGTGACCGCACCTCCGACGTCAGGGGGCGATGCAAAGGTGACATGAGATAAAGCACCTGCTCAGAGATGGTCACGGGCGGGGGACCTGTCACGGGGCTGATGCTTCCTCCACTCTCCTTCAGGAAGCTGCCACGAGGAAGCCCACAGGGTCCATGGCGAAGTGGTAGGCTGCCTGCATTACTGACCCAAATGGGGTCATCCTAGACTTGACCTGCAGGCTTGTTAGCAGCAATCAATAAAGTAACACTTCTTGCCGAAACCGGTGTGGCTCAGTGGATAGAGCGTCGGCCTGCGGACTGAAGGGTCCCAGGTTCGATTCCGGTCAAGGGCATGTACCTTGGTTGCGGACACATCCCCAGTAGGAGGTGTGCAGGAGGCAGCTGATTGATGTTTATCTCTCATCGATGTTTCTAGCTCTCTACCCCTCTCCCTTCCTCTCTGTAAAATATCAATAAAATATATTAAAAATAAAAATAAAGTAACACTTCTTAAATGCTCACACTGGCTCAGCTGCCGTGGCTCAGTGGTTGAGCATTGACCTATGACCCAGGAGGTCACAGTTTGATTCCCGGTCAGGCCACATGCCTGGGCTTGGGCTCGATCCCCAGTCGGGGGCGTGCAGGAGGCAGCCAATCAATGATTCTCTCTCATCGATGTTTCTATCTCTCTCTCCCTTCCTCTCTGAAATCAATCCTATATAATAAAAGGCTAATATGCAAATTGTCCCCTCGACCAGGAGTTTGACCAGGGGACTGGGTTGGCCTGCCAACCGCCTGCGGCCCCTCTCCCTGGCCAGCCCCACCCCTGATTGCCCCGATTGGGGCAGGTCAGCTGGACCCCACCCTTGCATGAATTCGTGCACCAGGCCTCTAGTAAAAACATATTTAAAAAAATGAAAATAAAATGCTCACCCTGCTACCTGGCATGTAACGAGTGTGCGGTAGCCATTACGTACTTTTTTCTTGGTCCACAAGCTACAGATGGCAAAATGGCTTTCGCCTTTAGGCGGGACCTTCTGGAATTTACATGGGGTTCCGGAGGTGGGAGTTGTCAGTTCCATCCTCTCCAATGGGTGAGCCACACACTCTCTACCCACTGGGAGGTTTGTAGCTCAGGGAGCAGAGGGGAGTTTCTGGCCAGGGGTGGCCTCGCGGTTGCGAAGGTCCTAAATGCCTGAGAGGTGTCGTACGGGCAGCACGAGGCCCCAGAGAGCACCGAGCCCAGGAACTTGAGGGAAAGGGGAAGGGAGGGGGAACGGCAGGTGTCGAGCCTCTCCTCTGAGCCAGGCGCCAGCTGGCTCTCTGGCTTGGCTCCGGGTTTGTGGCCGTGGCAGTGGCCCTGCGGGAGGCTCCGTCAGGCGAGTGGCCTGGTAGACAGTCAGCCGGGGCCCTTGGCTCTCTGGCTTCGGCTCTTGCCACGTCTTCCCTGTGGGCAGTGCCCTCGGACGTCGAGCCAGCTGGACGCCATGTCCTGTGGCCAGAGCCCAAGGGAAGCTCCTGGCTCCCAAGGGCCCCAAAGCCAGACCCCGAGCCATGGACGCCAGACTCTGGCCGGCCACGGGCTGCTCACAGGTTTCCTTTCGGCTTCTCTCTCGTGGAACCTCTTTAGTCTGATGTGGATGCTGAGTGAGAGACGCAGCCTGCGCTCTCTGGACAGGGCCTCCCCGCAGGGACTTTTGTTACCCCCCATCCTTATTGGCTGCGGCATCAAATATTAATTCCCCGCTGAGCGTGTGAGCTCCGGAGCCTGCCCGGTGCAGGGTCTGGTTTCACAGTCCCCAGGCGGCAGCTGCAGGCAGGGTCCCCGGCAGCCCAGGGTCCCAGCGCCTCCGTGCCGCTGTGAGGAGTAGCCCGGCTGGGCCCTCCGCTCCACAGCCTCGCTCTGGGGATCTGGCGTCGAGGGGCACGACGGCTGTGAGAGGTATGTACCCTGTGGGTGCGGCGGGTAAGAATCCGACTTCTGGAGCCTGAACTGAACTGCACTGGCTGTCAGTGGAACCAACTGCTTGCTTCCTGTAACATGAGCGAATCAAAACACACACGCGCACACACACATGCACACACGCGCACTCACGCGTGCACACGCGCACACACACGCACACACGCACAGAAGTGATGGCCAGATGCAATTGCCTTCCACATTCTTTGCCCTATTCCAGTGGTCGGCAAACTCATTAGTCCACAGAGCCAAATATCAACAGTACGATTGAAATTTCTTTTGAGAGCCAAATTTTTTAAACTTAAACTTCTTCTAATGCCCCTTCTTCAAAACAGACTCGCCCAGGCCGTGGTATTTTGTGGAAGAGCCACACTCAAGGGGCCAAAGAACCGCATGTGGCTCGCGAGCCGCAGTTTGCCGACCACGGCCCTATTCCAACACGCCGTAATGCGGGGCCTGTGAGCTTCCCTCCAGAAAATGAATGCAAAATCCTTGCATGGAATTTTTTTTTCCTTTTTCTGGAGAGAGGATGATTTTTCTTTTTCATTTGATTCTCAAAGAGGTTGGCGGTCCCTCCCCCCAATTTAAACGTGATCATGCCAGCAATTTCACTTTCAGGGAAACCTGTAATTACTTGGGAGAGCGAAGATCCAGGTACAGAAGATCCTGGCAGGATCGCTTGTAGTCGCAAAAGACGAGATGCGGAGGGCTCTTCAAGAGGGTGGACTATGAAAAGCAGGCGCAGAGCAGGAGGGGAGCTGTGCTAGCGTTTGTGGGGGGACGAGGCGTTTCTCGGCGTGGCTTCCGCATGGGGACTGTCTCAGGAGCCAGACGTGGGGACGGAGGTCTGGGCTGAGTGGAGACTTCCTTCACCCGAGTCTGGACTGTTCGAATGTGTGTGGTTTAGAAACAGTCCAACAGGAAAACACCCCACGGGACAACTTGCCCACTTGACTTTGAAAAGAACCTGGGGGGAGAGAGGCAGGATGGAACGAGGGCCGGCTAATTCGGGTGGGCAGCTGCCGCGCCTCTAAATTAAGAAGGCGGCCAAGTTCAAGGCCTGACTCACAGCTGGCCCGCAGCGGCCGCGCGCGTTCAGCCGAGTGGCGTCCTCCGTCACGGTGTTTATAGCCTGCCGCGTGCAAGCTCATATCCTCGCCGTAATCACAGTAACGAGGCTTTCCTGGATGGAGCTCAAAGCTCGTGTGCAAACCCCAGTCATCCTCTGAGCCCTTCACGGCTCTGTTGGGGAGGGGCTGGGCGGAGGGGACGGACGGCACAGTGACTGGTGAGGGCTGACAGAGGTGCCTGTGCCCCTTTGCACTCAGGTGGGAAGTCCCCTAGGAGGTCATCAGGGTAGCAGAGCCGCCGCCAACCAGCCAGACAGGCTGGGCTGGGGTGAGATGAGCTGTAGGCCACATTCCTTGGCCATGAGTGGCCTGTCCATCCTTCACGCTTCAAGTTCATGGCACAGCTGTGGATGCAGGTTAACGATTTGCCTGAGGCACATGAGGAACTGGTCAAGGGGTGGGCGGGGCGGCCTCGCCATCAGCCTCATTCCACGCTAGGGCCTTAGTGGTGATCCAGGCAAAAGGCCACTTGGCCACTTGGAAATCTTGCTCTCTGAGGCGAGCACTGTATTTTGTCAGGAAGTCGCGGTGTGGCTCTCGGGGAGGTGGGGGGGGATGAGGTGCCCAGCCTGCCTTCTGCCCACTCCTGGCAGCCCTGCCCCTGGCTGACGACGCAGCCTTCGGGGACCCCGCCACAGGGAGGCTCACTGCCCCGCAGAGGCTCGCTGTGCACCCACAGTGTTCCCCCACCAGGTGCACCTGGGAGTGGGTGACTCACCATCCCCCTTCGCACAGGACTGTGGGATTTCTGGGGAGGAAGGACCTTCGATGCTAAACCCAGAACAGTCCTGGGCAACCCGATGGCTGACCACCACCTTCCCTGGTTGCCTGGGACATGCCAGGGCTCTCTGCCTCCTCCCCAGGGCATGGGCCCTGCATGGCCTTTATTTATTTATTTTTTAAAATAATTACACACTTTACAGAAAAGTTGCAAGAAAAATACAAAAATGATCATATACCGTCCACCTAGATTCCCCACGTTTTTTACATTTTAGTACATTTGCTTTATCCTTTTTCTCCCTTTCTCTCTCTCTCTCTCTCTCTCTCTGAACTTGAAGAGTAAATTACAGGCCTGATGCCTCGTTACCCCTAAATATTCAGTATCTGTTTTCTAAAAATAAGAGATTCTGGTTTATCAGCACTGTACAACGATGGCAATCAGCAAATTAATTAATGTTGAAGTAAATACTACTGTCTAATCTACAGACGGTGCTGGGATTTGAGCAACAGTCCCCAAGATGCCCTTTAAGCCAGAGGACATGTCAGCTCCGGGGTGACCTTCGGTTGTCAGGTCTCGTTAGCCTCCTTCCATCTATTCTTTGTTTCTTCTAAGTTTTCCTTTGTGTTCATGACCTTCACTTTTTGGAAGAGGACAGGCCCGTCAGGTTGTGGGACGAAGGGCCCCCCAGCAGTGCCTGGCACATAGCTGGCCCCTCAGAAGTGCTACCATGTATTGAGCGCCTACTGTGTACCAGACTCTTCACGTACATTCTCTCATTCACCTCTTCAGCCACTCTTTGGAGGACACGTGCTAGGATTATCCCCATTGTGCACAGGAGGAGACAGGCTCAGGGAGGTCCAGAGGCTCGTCTGAGGTCCTGCAGCCCATGGGAGGCGGGCCAGGATGTCCACCCCAGAGCTGTGCTCTGAACCACCGGGTCATTGTGTCCCGGGGAGTCTTTCTGGTGTCCTATTTACAGGTGTTTCTTTGACATTCTTGGAAATCTGAGGTCAGGAGATTATTGTCAAGGTCCAGGCCATTGTCTACCCAGAACTGCCCCCAGACACCGATGAAGATAGGACTGTTGACCCTTGCACTTTCTCCAGGCCTGCCAGAGGCAAGGTGGCAATTACCCTTCAGGGCCTTGGAGAGGTTTCGAGCAAGTGGGTGCAGAGGATGAAAGCTTACTTTGCGGCTAAGAACCGCTGCCTCCTGATCTGAATCCCTGCTACAGGGTGGAGCAGGAGGACAGGGACTAAGGAATCTTCTCTGGCCTGGTCCATATGGCTCCCCTTCCTGCCTCCTGCTTGTGCCTAGAGCTGTAGCTGGAGGCAGAGCATCCTCTCACCGGGTCTGGCCACCTTCCTCCAGGAAAGCCTCCTGGCTTGAGGCTTAGCAGCCCCAGGCAGCCCCACCTCCTTTACCTTGTCTCCATCCCTGCCTCTACCCCCTCCAGAACAACCCTCCTCACTCACTTCACATTAGGTAGTGATACCTATGAATGGATGGATGGATGGATGGATGGATGGATGCATGAATGAATGAATGAACAAATGAATGAAAGGGCCCAGGATGCCTTGGGAGCTGCCTTTCACTTGTCACCCTGACAGTAGCCTTTAAGCTCTTACCAGCCTCTCCCTGGTCTCATACGCCCACTAGTTGGCCAGGAGGACTCATCTGTTCTGTTCTGAATAAAACAGCCTCCTTTCTGTCCGTTTCTGCCCTTGTTTGGGGCCAGGCGCCCTGCGCCCCTTGTCGCTTGCACACTCCTCTCCCCTCTTCTCCCAGGATTTCCCCACGCGGACCTTGCTCTCGGCTGCTTCTCATCACATCATAACTGCCAGCCCAGTCTCCTCCCAGTCTTCCTCTGGGTGATCCCTTTCCGACTCTGTTGCAGTCATTCATCTATCCATCCACACAGAGCCACTGAGCACCTACCGCGTGCGAGGCACTGTGCCGGGTGCGGGGTCAGCAAGGAGCAAGGCAAAGTCCTTGCCTCCTCGGGAGAAAGGTGATTAAGGAACAAACAACAAACAGGGTGGTCTCAGGGGCAGTAAGTGCTACGAAGGAAGGAAAACAGGGGGAATAGATAGAGAATAACCGGGGCCACCGATGCCAAATGGTGGCCGGGGAAGCCACTCTGAGGAGGGGACGGCGAACTGAGATTCTAAAGATGAGTCACTGAACGCACAGAGTGTGGGGAATGGCATTGCAGGCAGAGGAACAGCAAGTGCAAAAACATGTCTAGGGAACAAGAAGGAAGCCTGTTGGCTAGAGCTGAGCTGAGCTGAGCTGAGCTGGGCGGTCATGGGGCCTTGTTGACCCCGGTAAGGACTTTGGAGTTTATTATAAGCTCCATGGAAAGCCACGGAGGCTTTTCACGTTGGAAGGTGGGTGTCTCCTTTGCATGTTGCAGACTCTCTGGCGGTGGGTCAAACCGGAGGTCCCCAAGGCTCCCACCTCCTGCCAGGGCCAAGTGCTGTCCTCCCCTTGCCCTGCATGGCTCCAGAGTGCCCTGGCCGGCCCCGGCCTCCTGGTCCTCAGTCCTGTCCTTTCTCTCTCAAGTCCTCCTCCAGCCCACCCTGTCCCTGCATCCTCTGGGGTGCTCCCACCTCAACGGCCACTCTTGCAGCCTCCAGCCCTCCCTGCAGAGACCAAGCCTGAGGCTCTGGACTTGGGCAGACCTGGGACAAATCCCGGCTTGGCCACTCACTAGCCTGACCTTGCCTGAGCCTCAGTTTCCTCTGAGGGGTACCAACAGTACGTACTTTGTGGGTTGCTTGCAAGGATCAACAGAAAACGCAGGACTGTGCCTGGAGCCACGCCTAGCACGGGGCCAGCAGTGGGCTGCCTGCGTCTCTCCCTTCCTTGGCCCAGAGCAACGGAGGAACCGTGCCCGCCGCATCCCTTGCTGTCGCCAGGTTCTGTGGCTCGGCTGTGAGCCGCATGGATTCTTGACCTGGTTTTTCTCTGCTTCTAACTGTCCAAACAGCTGGCCCTGCTCCCGGCAGAGAAGCCAGGGATGAGGGGCTGAAACCTGAGGAGGTGAATGTAAGCCGCAGATTTACAATAGCTTTTATGAGCTTGGCAGGTGTAGCCGAAGTGGGTGTCATCAGTAAACACAGCAAGGCCACTGGTACCGCTGGGTAAATGGCCTCCACTGGCTTGGCAAAGCTTCGGAATGTTCCTGTTAGACCCCCAGTGTGCTGGCCCTGCGGTCAAGAGATCTGCCGCTCTTCAGCTGCGTGACCTTGGCCACGTTAATTACTAGTCTGTTTCCTCTGGAAACCACGAACCAGGCCCGTGGAGGCTGGGGTGGCAAGAAGAAAAGATGACAACGACCAGGAGGAGCGTTGCGAATGCTCAACCGCTGGGCCCCGGTGAGGGGACGGTGACGAGGATGATGTCTGAGATTCTAAAGATGAGTAACTGCACGCACAGAGTTTGGGGGAATGGCATTGCAGGCAGAGGGAACAGCAAGTGCAGTAGTGTGGGCTCTAGAATCAGTCGCAACGGGGCGACCTCAGGCAAATTACTTAACCTCTCTGAGCCTCAGTTTCGTTATCTGTAAGGTGGGGGTAAGAGCGGTATCTGTTGTTGGGAGGATTGCAAGTGATACACGGGGTTGAATAGTGCCTCTCACAAATCTGTGACCATTTGGACCCCGTGAATGTGATCTTATTTGGAAATGGGGTCTCTGCCGATGGAATCAAATTAAGATAAAGTCAGCCCAGCCAGCGTGGCTCAGTGGTTGAGTATCGACCTATGAACCAGGAGGTCACAGTTCAATTCCCTGTCAGGGCACATGCCCGGGTTGCAGGCTTGATCTCCAGTGTGGGGCGTGCAGGAAGCAGCCGATCAGTGACTCTCTCTCATCATTGATGTCTCTCTCTCTCTCTCTCTCTCTCTCTCTCTCTCTCTTCTCTCTCTCTCTCTCTTCCTCTTCATGCCTCTCTGAGGGAACCCGGCCCTGCCAACACCTTGAACTCAGACTCTAGACGCCAGAACTGAGAGAATACATTTGTGTTGTTTAAGCCACCCAGTGTGGCTAATTTGTTACAGCAGCCACAGGAATCTAATAATGCGATAATCCAGGAAAAGTGCTCCGTGCAGCCTTTGTGCTACGTAACGATGGGGATACCTACTGAGAAATGCGTCATTGGGTGATTTCGTCGTGCGAACATCACAAAGTGCACTTACACATGCCTAGATGGTGCGGCCTACTGCACACCAGGCTGCATGGTTAGCCTGTTGCTCTAGGCTACAAGCCTGCACAGCATGTCACTGTACTGAATACCACAGGCAATTGTAAAAAACCCCCACGGTATTTTGTGTATCTAAACAGCAAAGGTGCCGTAAGATATGGTATGAAAGATTTAAAAATGGTGCACCTGTACAGGGCACGCGCCATGAACGGAGCTGGCAGGACTGGGTGAGTCGGTGAGCGAGTGGCGAGTGAACGTGAAGGCCGGGACATCACTGTGCCATAATGAGTTGTGCTATGATGTCATGACAGCTATGATGTCACTAGGCGTTAGAAATTTTTCAGCTCCATGATAATTTTTTTTAATGTATTAGGGTGACATTGGTTAATAATAAGAATACATGAGTTTCAGGTGTACATCCTTATAATACGACATCTGTGTACTCTACCGTGTGCCCACCACCCAACGTCTCTTCTCCTGTCACCATTTCATTGACCCCCTTTCCCCTCTCCGCCCTGCCCACCTTCCCCTCTGGTAACCTTATGGGACCACCATCGTATATGCGGTCCATCGGTGGCCAAAGCATTGTCATTGAATGCATGATTATAATTACCCTTAGTCATGGTGTCAACGTGGGTTGTCATGGCTACAGACGTGGTTGGGAGAGCCCCCTCAATCTCCCTGGCCTCAAGCCTTACAGATTGCTCAGGGGGGTGAGGGTGGCATGGCCCTTGCCTGCAGGGGTGGCTGCCCTTGGGGGAGGTGGATGGCTCCATGAAGCTGGGGAGGGGAGGAGCTCTGGAGGGTAGGTCTCCAGGAGCCCTTGGTGGAGAAGGGGTGAGGGCTGCCCCTGTCGGTAACCTCCTGGGAGCTGCCTGGTGTGGCAAGAGCCCAGCCTGGTTTCTGGATTCCGTCTCGGCAGATGCCTCATAAACCTGTCTGGCAGCAACATTCCTCCGGCACCCGGAGCAGCTGCTGTCACTCCGCAGCCGCCGTGGTGTAACGTGCAGATGGGGACCGTCAGCTGCAGCTCTCCACAGTCCCCAGTCTCCCCTGTGGCAGGCAGAACCCTGGCCTTCTTCCGGCTTCTGTTCAGAGAGTGGAGGGGGTCTTCTGAGGCCTCCCTCCACCGGGAGGGAGGGAGACGGAGGCCTCCGGGGTCCTTCAGACACCCGAGCAGATCTGACTCCACCGCCCGCCTTCCCCCAGGGCTTGTCACAGCTTCTGGGTTTCCGGTCAGCGTGGGCAGTGGAGCCCTAGCCAGTGTGGCTCAGACGTTAGAGCTCCGGCCCTTGGACTGAATGGTCGAGGGCCCGTACCTCAGTGGCAGGCTTGATTCCCCGGCCTCCGTTGGGGTACATACGGGAGGCAACCAATGGATGTGTTTCTCTCACATCAATGTTTCTCTCTCTCTCCCCCTCCCTTCCACTTTCTCTAAAAGTCAATGGAAAAATGTCCTCAGGTGAGGATTTTAAAAAAGAGTGGGCAGTGGAGAGAAGTGCCCTCTGAACAGCTGGTTCTGGCACCTCCTTGGACTGGCCGCTTGATCTCTTAGGGCCTCTCACCTGTACTTGGGGATGCTTTGAGGACTTGAGGAGCCATCAGAAGTGGAGGGCACCCTCCCTCCCCTGCACCCAACAGCCCCAGGCACCCTGACCGTGAGGTGTCGCTCAGTGGTTAGAGTGTCGGCCCTCAGATCAAAGGGTCTTGGGTTCGATATCTGATCAAGGGCATGTACCTTGTTGCAGGTTCCCCAGGCCCGGTGGGGGTGCATTCAGGAGGCAACCAATCGATGTGTCTCTCTCACATCAATGTTTCTCTCTCTCTCTCCCCCCTGCTTCCTCCCTTTCATCCCTTCCTCCCTCCTTTCTATTCTCTCTAGAAATCAGTGGGAAAAATATCCTCAAATGAGGATTAAAAACAAACCAACAAAAGCAGGCCATCCTCGGTCCCCAGACTCCTCTGCCTGCTGGCATCAGGCTCCAAAGATGGTATCACCCCATCCAGGCCAGGGGTCGGCCTGAGCATTCTGGAGCGAGTGCAAGGCTCTGCTTCTGAAACTCTTTCCCTGTCAAGTCCCCTCCCATTTTCATCCACAGTTGAATTTAACAAACGGGATTAGAGTATCTGCGGCATGCTAGGCCTTGTGGCAGAAGAAAGAATAGCAGCAATCACCATGGTGGCAGTCCTGACAACAGGGATAGTTTCTTCATCTGTCACATGAGGTAATAACAATAATACCAACCTCTTAGGATGTTGTAAGGACAAGATGAGATCTTGCACATAAAGGACTTAGCACAGAGTGCCTGACACAGAGTAAGTGCTTAATAGATATTATCCATAATAATAATAACAACTATTATTATTAAAACTGCCATTTATGAGGACATTGAGGCTCAGAGAGGTTAAGGGCCTTACCCAAGGTCACACAGCATGGAGCTTGAAGTCAGGGAGCTCAAGGCTAATGGAGGAGCCCGGTGAATCCCTCACAAGCTCCAATGCAGTGTGTGAAGTGAGTTAAGGGAAAGGTGGGGTCCTGGGAGAGTTCTGACTGGGCAGTGTCAGGAGGGCTCCGGGGAAAAGGTGATGTTTACATTGGGCCTCACAAGGTGAATGGGCTGTCAGCATGGAGGTAATTGCCTGAGCAAAGGTGGGGAGGCATGGACACATGGTAACACGGAACAGAAAAAGGGTACCTCGGGGGATCAGGGGGAGAGAAGCGTGGGCAGGTCGGTGGCAGGCCGATGGCAAAGAGCCTCAAATGCATGCTGAGGATTGCTACAGGGTGACAGGGCCCACCGACTGTACCCTGGAGAGGCAGCAAGGTGCTGTGGTTCAAATCCACAGAGCAGGGCCAATAGCAGCGTGTGCACCCTCAGCAGGGAGGAGGCCGGAGCCCTCAGCCAGTGCCAGCCTGTCTGCCAGGCATGGTGTGGCTTTGAGGCCAGGAGAGCGAGCTTTCGGGTCTGTCTGGGCTGTGACTCCCCAGCTGCTTTGAGTGTCCCGAGTCCCCGGGGTCTCTCCCCTTCAAAGAAGTGGCTGGCACAAGCAGATACCAGGTTGGAAGTCTTGAGAGCAGAAGAAAATCCTGATTATTGACAAGCGGGTGCTTGGCAAGCACGCGGACACGCAGGTTTGACCCCAAGGCTGGGACTCTCAGAGGCAGTCAGTCATGGTCTCCAAGATGGACCTTCCTTTGTTCCCTTCAGGCTGGGCCACGTCCCCCTTCCCACAACCACTGATCTCCCATCTGGTGCTGGCTTTGTTTGGTGAAGCAACTGTCAGGAGTGAAGACAGAGGCCCAGATGCTGAGCTGAAATGACCCCTCCCTTGGACCATGCCCTCAGCAAGCAGGATCTCAGATCTACAGACCTCCTCTCCAACTTGCTTTAGTGCTGGGATGGCCCCAGCCACCCTCCTTGGCTACCCAGGGAGGGACGGGAGACCCAGACAGGGGAAGACCCAGGCCAGGCAGTGACTGGGACTCAGCTCCTGTCCCCGAGTGCCAGCCATCCAAGCTGCCTTCCCACAGCGGTCCTACTCATCCTGGGCCTTCCCCTAGCTGCGCTTATAACACAGAGCCTCAGTTTCTCCATCTGTACAATGGGAATGATACTATCTATTGCACATGTCATGAGCAGTGAGTGATACCAAAGGCAATCCTGTGTGCACAGAGGTTAGCCCAGTGCTTGGGACACACCTGTCCCTCAGCAGAACCACGCTAAATCGGATTAAAGTCCCATCCTCGTATTCCAGGCCCTGTACATTCCAATCGTTTGGAATAGGGGGAGGTTCTCAATGAAGATGACGAACGGAAGCCACGGTAACCATGAAGCTTATAGTCGCGTCTTCCCCATTGCCTGGAAGCCGGGGATGTTAGCAGGGCGGGCGGGAGGTTGAGACTTGTCACGATGACTAAGAATCCAGAGCTGTGGGAGTCTGGTTCATCAACAGCATCCCAACTTCCCGTGGCTGTTTGCAAACAAGGGCCACCCGCGGAGCAGGAGGACCGGAGTCCGGGGAGAGGCCCCGGGGCTGCCGCAGAGCCCGGCTGAGGGATGCTGGCCCTGCCAAGCGGCTGGCAGGGTGGTCAGGAGCCGTGGCTGTGGTTCCCCAGGAACACGTGGCGGCCCTTACCTGGCCGCTGCCTCTGCGCACCTCTGCCTGCACCGTCGGGAACGGAAAGCGATGGCAGAGGCCAGAGCCCCTGCAAGGCATCTCCTTATTGCAAGAAGCCAGAAGCAAGTGCCAGGCCCGTGCCAGGTGACGGATAACCTCAGTCATGCTGATGGCCCCGTGAACAGAATCTTCCGGGATGTTCTAGAACCCACCTGGGAAGGTGACTGGGGGCTAAAGGGCAGACAGGGAGGGGGTGCGCTGACTCAGTGCTCAGCCCCGCCCAGCCCAGCAGACAGAAACGCAGCACAGGAACCTGGCACGCCCCTCTCCTGACAGCCAGGGCTCCGCAGGCTTGTTATGCGCCTCGTGCCTCACAGGGGAGCCGGCGGCCCGAACCCCAGACCCAGGAGGAAAACTGTAAGTGCGTGTGAACAGCCCTTCTCGTCAAGAACGCCGCCTGGGGCGGTGTGAAGTGTCCGTTGGGTACTGCCCTCTGGACGGCAATCTGGCCACATGTTCAGAAAGTGTAAGGGGGAAAAAAATGCTCAGACTCTTTCTTCAGAAAGATTACATGGAATTACCACGCGGATCCCTGCCTCCCCACCTGGGGCATGAACAGGCTGTGGGGAGGGGAGGCGATGTCCACAGCAACTTTATTTATAAAAGTGGAAAAGGTGGGAGCTACTCACGTGTCTGACCCCATGGAATGGCCAGTTCGGTCGGGAGGAGCCGTTCGGCAGAATATGATGCAACCATTTAACACGATTATTTTTTTCCCCATCATTTATTATGGAGCGCTGGGTGTGTCCCCAGACATTGGGACCCCAACTCGGAATGGGACCTGGGCCTCATCCTGGGTCTGGGCGGGGGCCCTCAATTTCAGAAAAGAGCAGGCCTTAGTGGGAAAATGTAACTTGGAAATGCTCATTACGTGAATGTGAGTGAGAAAAGGCAGAGTTGAAAATGGTGTGAATCTGCCTCCCACTATAATTAGCTAGTGTCTGTGGAGTGCCGCTCTTAGCTCCCGGAGCCCACTGGGTCAGGGACTGGTACTCTCCCTATGGGAGTGACCGGGCCAGGGTTCAAACCAGAACCACCTGACCTCCACACCCCGTTGTAACCATCACTCTGTTCTGTCTCTCCTTCATACAGAAATAATGTCTGTTCAGAGTCAAGTACCAAAGAGAAAAGCTGGGCCAATGACAGTAAGTTAAGAGTGTGGGATTGGGGGCTTTTCCTCTCTTGGTTTCTCCTACATTTGTGCAGAAAAAAGAAAGAAACAAAAAACCAACCCAGACATCTTTGCAGCAGACGGGGGGAAGGGGGGGGGGAACAAATGGGGAAGCTGAGGGAAAGTGGGAATGCGTTAATAATGCATGCCTTGGCTTTGAACGGGAAGATGGATGATTTAGGAGCAAGAAGTGAAGCCGGGCCTGGCCGGTGTGGCCCAGTGCTCAACCTATGAACTAGGATCCATTCCCAGTCAGGGCACGTGCCTGGGTTGCGGGGCTTGGTCCTCAGTGTGGGGCGTGCAGGATACAGCCAATCAATGATTCTCCCTCATCATTGATGTTTCTATCTCTCTCCTTCTCCGTTCCTCTCTGAAATCAATAAAAATATATTTTAAAAAAACAACAACAAAAAAAAAACAAGTGAAGTCAGGAGCATTTGTGCGATGGAGCCCAGGTGGCTTCTGGACCATCTTCTTCGAAAGGCAGACGCAGAGAGGAAGGAGTGGGGGCAGGGCTGTCCGCCCACCTCATTCTTGCTAAGTCAGTGCTTAAGTACACACCTCCCCAGAGCCTGCATTCCTCTCATATTTTACACTACGGGAAATGATAAAGGGGGGGAAAAACCCTGTTTGCTTTCCACCCTGGAGCGCTGGGAGCGGGTTATCGCTGCCAAATTCTTTCTTAGGTCGTAAGAGGTGTTAGGTTCCCCTCACCTGAGAGCCAGGGAGGCACCGTTGAGCCCAGTCTCCCTGGCAAATGCAGAAAGGAGTCACTGTCTAGAGATCTGAAAGCAAGGCGGGTTTGCTGGGGGGAGGGTTGCCTTGGTTCTCTGCAGAGACCTTTGGAAACGGGAGAAGCTTTTTCCCTGTCCACACAGCTTTTAGAAACTAGGCACCCTTGGGCGTGGAAGCGGAGACAGGAGAAAGGTACCATTTGTTCGAATATCGATCGAGCACCCAGTGCCTGTAGGAGCCGAGTCTGGAGCAGCGAGTGATAGGAGCTTACCGTCCTCCCACGCCTTCATGTCCACCGAGGAGCATGACTTCCTGAGAGCCAGCAGGTGCGAGCCGGGGCCAGCCCACCCACACGCTCAGGGGCTGAATGCCCATGTCCTGCAGCTGGGGTCAAACTCATGCTCCAAGGACTGCCTGTCCCCTCCGCAGATCCTTCCCGGCTCTTTCTGCTCTGTCCACAACGGGCTGTTTCAGGGGCATTGAAAGATGTGGTTTCTAACTGGGTCAGGGTTATTTAAAATGTGACTGGTAAGTCCAGAATGCTGTTTTCCAACTCCAAGGAACTATTTATTACCCAGAATTATGCAAGGATCCACGATTGCAGGGTGCTCCCTGCTGAGCACGTTGAAATCGTTGCTTAAGGATCCATCGCTTACTTCTTTTTGATAAGAATTATCCTGACGTTAGCCGGGAAGAAAGTCTGAGTATGCTTAATGTACCCCGACCTTCCCCTCCGGCTTATATGAATTTACTCAGTGAAAGGGCCCAGACCAAGGAGCTGATTCATTTCAATCCAGTGGGGAGGGGGCGGCAGGGAGGTGAGTCGTCAGCTGACTGTGGAGCCTGGGATGGCCAGGAAGGTGACCTCTCTGCTTGAAGGACTTGGAGGACAAGCAGGAGTCGGTCAGGTACAGGTGGGGGGAGGCAGGCAGGAGCAGGGAAAAGGCGAGAGGACTGCCAGGAAGGGGGAACAGCACGGCGAAGGCCCGGTGGTGTCGGAATCTCAAGCTAAATCCCTAAAAGCGGAACATCGTGTAAGTCCTACTCGTGCTTCACTCTGGGTTACTGTGAGAACCGGATCACACAAAACCCCCCCTTTTTGCAGCCTTGGTAGCAGAATCCTAGGGCTCTTGGCTGCCTGGCAGATCCAGCACGTTCCCTGTAGCCAGGGGAGAATTGACAATTTCCACATCAAACCATCGGTGAAGTTTCTAACATAGAAATGACCTGGAAGCCATTGGTATGTAGTCCCTGGTGACATTGCGCATTCTTTTCTTCTCTTCTTTTTTTAAAATATATTTTTATTGATTTCAGAGAGGAAGGGAGAGGGAGAGAGAGACAGAAACATCAGTGATGATGGGTAGGGGAGGCCGGGGGGAGGAGGTCAATGGGGGGAAAAAAAGGAGACATATGTACTACTATTTGTAATACTTCAAACAATAAAAAATAAAAATAAAAAAAATTAAAAAAAAGAAACATCAGTGATGAGAGAGAATGGTTGATCGGCTGCCTCCTGCACGCCCCACACTGGGGATGGAGCCCGCAACCCAGGCATGTGCTCTAACCAGGAATCGAGCCGTGGCCTCCTGGTTGAGCCACACCAGCTGGGCAGACATTGTGCATTTTTAAATTAAATGTTGACCATCAGAAAGCAATTCGTCTTTACATTACAAGTCAGAGTTTTTTCTAGAATTCTGAAAATGCCTCTTCCTAGTGCTGCAAATTATTTTTTCTTTCACTGGTGTGCTTGGATCTTAATAAACTTGCACCTATACACATAGGACAGCAGTTTATGTTTGTGCATATGTATATGCACACAACACACACCACTGGGTTTATATCTTAGCTCTGTCACTCACTGGGTTTAATGGGGACATGATGGTGCCCACCTCACCAGGTGTCCAGGGTTCAATGGGATCTTGTTTATAAAGAGCTTAGCGCAGTGCCTGGCACGGTGTTGGCTTTGAATAAATGGTAGCTATTATGTGCATAGAAGAAGAAGAAATAAAGACTGTCCTAAAATGTTGGCATTAATCTCTAGTGGGTGGGATTATGGTTACAATGAACATCTATTACTTTTGTGATCAGAGTTTAAGAACAAGAAATGTTATTATTAATTTTAAAATCTGGCTTTGGCTTTGGCAGAAGGAACCTGTAGTTAATGTCAGGGCACCGGCGGGCAAGTAAGACAAGGCATCCGGTTCTATACCCGGACTTTAAACACAGACAGCACCCCCAACCCCCAATCAAATAATAGGAACAAAGGGAGAGAGTTGGTCAGGAGTCTAGAGAAATTTCGCCCTCCTCCAACCTTGCAGTCCCCCTGACCACTGCTGTCTGGAGGGCCGGCAGGGGGATTCCCAGATGGTAACTCGCAAATTATGGCCTTCTCTCCCATTGGGAGGGTTCCCCGGGGTTCTTATCTGGAAACCTCTAACTCTCCAGGGACCCATTCCAGGAAAGTGACATTTATCCTCTGTTGGCCCTTTGCTGGGGCATCACTGTTAGAATATAAAATACACACTAGCCCACTTCCACTGGGGGGATTGTGAATGTCCTGGTCTGGCTTCCAGAACAAGCCGAGGCCCAAACCTTGGCTCTGTCTCTGGTGGAGATTCTTGACCACCAGCCCAGTGCCTGGGCGGCAGCAGGAGACAGAATCTCCTGGAGCTGCACACCCCCCCCCCGCCGCCCCCCCCCAAGTCCCCTCTCTGCTCCTCCTGGGCCATCCCCTGCAGAGCAGGAAGGGGCAGAGTGCCCACCCTCCTCGGATTATCTGCCGAACCATCAGCCTGCACTGGGCTGGCTTCTGAGCTTCTTTCTTTCTCCTCCTTCCGCACCCTGGAGGGGGATCTTGCTGCTGACTCGGGAGTAAAATGCTGCCTCTGTTTGGGAGACAAAGAACAGAGTGGCTCCTCGGGTCAGCTGTCTCTCCTTGGCTCCCCCAGGCATCTGTGAAGATGGCCTTCCAGGGCTAGCCAGGGCTGCTGCTCCCACCCCCAACCATGTTTTCACTGGGGCTTAAAGGAATACTTGACCTTAAAAATCCCTAGTACCTTTCCTGCTCTGGAAGATATTAATTTGCCTGGGGGAGGGGGGGCAGGGAGGCAGCCTGACCTCTGTATTCCTATGAGAGCTAGTAAGAGCACGTGTGTGAGACGTGTGAAAGTGCATATGTGTGCACTCACTAGTGTGTGAGAGTTCGCGTGAAATTGTGTACTCGGGTTTAAAAGAGTGTGTGTACTAGGGTGTGAGGGAACAAGTCACAGCATGAGAGACCATGCGTGTGAACCTGTGGAAGGGTACCTGTGTACTAAGCTTAAGGTGCATGTGAAGCGTTTGTGGGAAAGCATGTGGGCGCATGTGTCAAGTGTGTGCATGTGAAAGTGTATACATGTACCAGCTACAGTGTGTAAGAGCGTGTGTGAAAGTATGTGCTAGAATGTCAAAGAAATGCGCACTAGAGTCGGGAGTGTGACGGACAGCAAGGACGCATGTCACTGTACATGTGAGTACCAACTAGTGCATGTGAGTTACTCCTAGGATGTGAGGATGAGTGTGTTAGAGTAAGTTTAAGTGCAAAAGTAGGTATATACGAACTAGTGTGGGAATGTGTTTGAGCATGTGTGAGGGACGTGTGTACTGGTGTGTGAGTCCATGCGTGAAGGTATGAGCATGCGTGTGCGGCGGGCAAACGCGCACGTGTGCACTAGCGTGTGCGAGGTCGAAGAGCCCGGACACCCAGGGGACGGTTTGGGCGGAGCTCGGGTAGTCGCGGAGTGGGCGGGCCCGCGCGTGAGGGTGTGCGGGAGCGCGTGAGAGTATGCGGAGCGTGTGCTCACGCGCACCGCCGCCCCCCCCTCCTTGCCGGTCGGAGCCGGTTGCCATGGGAACGCGCCGCGGCCCGAGTTAATCATTTCCTGTGGAAAGTGTGCGGGAGGGGCGGAGCGGGGCGGGCCGTAGAGGCTGCGGCGTGGAGCTGCCTCCTGCCGGCTGGCCGGGCCAGGCCGAGCCCCCGGCGCTGCGGCGAAGCGGGGATTCTGCCTCCGCCAGGCCGGTGAGTCGGGGGCCGGGCGGGCTGGGGGCGGGCTGGGCGCTGGGGGTCCGCCCCGAGCACTCACCGGGAGCTGCATCCGGGCCCACCCTACCCGCGGAATCCGCGTGCCCGACCCGCTGAGGGGCGCGGGGAAGACCGGGCCGTGGAGACCCAGCCCTATGCCGTTCCCGCGCCCCCCTCCTCTCTCCCGTACCCCCGCCTCCACGCAGTCCAGCCGGAACCGAGGACCTGGTACAGAGCAGGGCATGGGGCGGCACGGCACGTCCCCTAGAGCAGCCTCGGGACCTCCGTTTTTTTTTTTTCATTGGCCCGGCAATGCGGGACCCTACAGAGGAACCGCGTGTCCGCCAGCGCCGCCCCCTTCCTTTGCAAAGGTCCCCGCACCCAGGGCTCCCTAGAAGGCTGCAGTTTCTGGCCCTCGCACCACTTACCATCCCTGGGCAGTTCGCTTCCCCCCTCGCAGGGCGGGGGGGGGGGGGTGCGGGCCAGCCCCGAGGTTAGGAAGGAGGGCCTGGGCCGGTGCCTCCCAGGCAGTGGGAGACTTGAGCGATTGACAGCAGCAGCCTGGGTGTCCCGGCAGGGCGAGCAAGCAAGAAGCCACCTCCTTCCACCTCTGCTTGTGAGTTAGAGCAGAACTCTGGCGCAGTGGAGGGCCTGGTCCTGGGAGATGTTAAAGAGGAAGCTGTGTTTAAATTTAAGCTCAAGTACTCCCCCAACCCCCAACACAGGTGTCTCCAGGTTGTGGGGGGCGGCCACCCGGGGTCTGTCACCTTCCCTGGCTCACCAGGCTCAGGCTGGCTGAGCGCCTCTCCTTGCCCAGCCGTATTCCCCATGCCCTTGATAAAGTAGCCGTCTCCTTGGCCAGAGAGAGTCATGTGCAAGGAATGCGGCCTCAGAATGGAGCCCTGTTTCCAGTGACTGGACTTTAGGGACACAGGGTGCTTAGTTCTGCCATCCTTATGGGCACTGAAGGGGGCAGAGGTTTTTTTTTTTTTTTTTTTTTTTAAATATATTTTATTGATTTTTCACAGAGAGGAAGGGAGAGGGATAGAGAGTTAGAAACATCGATGAGAGAGAAACATCGATCAGCTGCCTCTTGCACACCCCCTACTGGGGACATGCCCGCAACCAAGGTACATGCCCTTGACCGGAATCGAACCTGGGACCCTTCAGTCCGCAGGCCGACGCTCTATCCACTGAGCCAAACCGGTTTCGGCGGGGGGCAGAGGTTTTGAACTCTGGGTTGTCCTGGGAAACCCAGGATGGGTGACTGCGTGTAGGGGCGGTCCTAGCTCCTGGCCAACCTCCCTGACCTTCTGCCCGCTCTCCCAGGGAGACTGAGCCCTCCCCAGTGGTAGTCTCTGGGCCTTGTCAAGTCTGTCCCTCAGTCATTGCACTATCCCTGGTCTGGAGGGACGGGGGCTGCAGCTCTTCCTCCGAAGCCGGAACCCAGATAGGTGAGGCCCGGCCCCTGTAGCCAGCCCCTCTGCATTCATCCATGCCTGGAGGGAGATCTGAAAAAGGAAATGTGTGAGTTCTTTGTATGCGCCCGTACTGTTCAGAACTCGTTATCTGTGCTTGTCTAATCCTTCTATCCACCCTGTGTGGTGGCGTTCTCCCCATTTTCAGATGGAGATAATGAGGCACAAGGTCACACACCTAGCAAGTGGCAAAGCCAGATTCTGGATCAGTTTCTGGTCACTGCTACTCCAACACAACCCCCCATGGCCCACCCCAGGAACCCTAGGTGGGGTAGCAGCCCCAGCCTGGGGCTTATTTGAGTCCTTGGTACTTTGACCTTCACACTGCCCTCTGCTAAATTCAGCTGCTGTTTCCTCTTCAGGATCTTGCACACACCCTTCCGCTTTCTTCCTGAGATCTTCCTGGTCGCCTCCCCGACTTCCCTTCCAGAAAGCCATAGGAATATTGTCTTTTCCTGTCCCTGCCCCTCAGACTTAGCCGATCTCCTTCCAAGTCCTTTCCCTCAGCCGTGGAATTGACCTTCAGTGTCCTGTTTGGCATGCAGACGGAGCCCATCTCTCCCTGGCCCATCGGGCAGCTGGTCATCCAGGTTGCTTGTGCGCCCAGCTCTGTGCCAAGCAGCCTGGAGAAGAGGATGTCCGGCTGCTCCCCCTGGTTCTTTCCACTCCTCTCTGGCCCATCTCCAGTTCCTCAGTGGAACCGGCCCACATACCTGGATTAGCTTCTGCCCCTACCCTTCGGCCCATAGTCCTGCCTCCAGCCCAGTGAGACTGCACCTAGGAGCCTCCTGCAAGTCGTCTGCCTCAGTCAAGGAAGGCAGGGACCACGAGTCAGAAGCCTGGCCTTCTCCCAGGGTTCAGCTCTGCGAACATCGGTCACCATGTCTCCACGCCACCACCTGTCCCTGCACTCTCACGTCTTTGTCCTCCAATGCCTCCACCATTCCTGCCCCTCTGTCCACCCAGCATGTTCCAATGGCTCCTCAATACCACTTCCTCTGGATCCAGCCTCTCCTTCCCACCCTCGCCAAGCTTCCCCAAAGAGAAGGACGTGGGGGCTTCTTGGAGCCCCTGCCCACCCCTTGGTTTGCCCATCTCGCTCCAAGGACATTCTCCCTTAAAGAGCCCCCAGGGTCTTTGTTCCAGTTTGGCCTCTCTGCGGCATGTCTCCAGGAAGTAACCATCCTCTCCTTCCCACTTACTCGTCACCTCAGGACTCTGCACCCGCCTGGTGCTCCTGCCACCTTCCTTCTCCAGCTTCCCTTCCGGCCAGGAGTGAGCTCTGACCTCCTGGTTGCCTCTCGTCTTGCATGATTGTGTCCTCCCCTGTGGCACGGTGGCCTCCCAGCTCTGCGTCTCCGTGTCCAGCCCTGCTCTCTTGCAGGTGTCAGCGCGAGCCTTTGCGTGCCTTTACTTCAGGGCATTCGATCAAAAAGCCATCGCTGGCTATTTGATCTGGGTGTAGCTGCAGCTCCAGGCCTGGTGCTGTGGGGCTGCAGAGATGAGCATGCTGCCCGGCCGGTGTGGCTCAGTGGTTGAGCATCGACCTATGAACTAGGAGGTCACAGTTGGATTCCCGGTCAGAGCATATACCTGGGTTGCAGGCTCGATCCCTGGTGTGGGGTGTGTAGGAGGCAGCCGATCAGTGATTCTCTCTCATCGGTGATGTTTCTATTTCTCCCTCTCCCTTCCTCTCTGAAATATATATATGTATGTTTTTTTAAAAAGACGAGCATGCTGTGAGCTCCGCGCTGGGGAGCCGTAGAGGGTTAGAGGGTCAGAGAAGATGGACACCCTCTGTGTTCAAAACAGATGTCTCGAGTGCTTGGTAGCAAGCAGTCAGTGCAGTGATAGACAGGGAAAGTGGTCTTCAACCCAGGCAGGGCCATGAGGAAGCCCTCGGGTGTCGCCAACTCCATTTTAAACCAAAAGCAAACTCCACGGTGCTTCTTTTGAGCTGCTTCTTTTGAGCTGACTTGGCTTCTTCTGTAAATGGCATCACGTTTGTCTGAGTCTGGGTCTATGGCTTAGTCACCTTAAAGGCCCTCAAGGCTGCTTTGCACACAATAGGTGCTCAATAAAAGCTTTGCACACAATAGGTGCTCAATAAAAGCTTGTGCTGTGAATGCGGAAAGTCTGTTCTGTGCATTTGCTCAGTTTATAAGGGACCCATGGAGCTTCCCATCCAGCCGCCCAGTGCTCCCCACCCACCTCCATTCTCCCACCGCTCTGGCATCGCCCTGCACCCCGCAGTGTTTACCTCCCTCACCACAGGGAGCTTTGAGGCCCTGTTTCTCCTGATCAAAGAGACGTGCCCCCCCCCCGCAGGTGCTTGGCACACAGCAGGCACCCAATAAATAATTATTAAATGAAGAATGAACGAATCTTTGTAGTATCTCAATTCCTAGCCAGTTGCCTGCTGTGTGGTAGGCTTGGAGGGAAGGCTAGTTTGAATACATGAATGAGCTGACTTTAAGAGAATTTGACACTTAAACCTGATTTGTCACAGGCGACCCGCAGGGTCCCTTCTGATTAGATTTACAGAGATGCCACTGACTCATGCTTCCTCCGTGTGGGGCACGTCTACAAGCTGTCAGGCTCCTGGTGAAGGGGTTGCGATGTGGGATCTCCACATGGTGCTGCAGACACACCTGATGGCTCCTTGCCCCCTTCAGAGCCTCCCTACCCAGAATGGTGATAAGGACCCGTGAGCGATGGGAGTTGGCGCAGACCCTTTAGATCCGGTTCGGCCAGCGGTCTTCAATCTCGTCTCCCCGTGCTCTCTCCGCAGGCTGCCGGGCGCCCGGGGGAGGCTGCGGATCCCCGGGCCATGGTCCAGTCTCGCCGGACTTGGAACCTGGGAGCCCCGCCCTCGCTGCGCGGCCTGTGGAGAGTGGGCCGGGCCCCGGAGGAGCCCGAGCGGGGGATGGCCCGCCCCGCCCCAGCCAGCCCGGCCGCCCGCCCTTTCCCACACACCGGCCCGGGGAGGTTGAGAACTGGTGAGTCCGCATTTTTAAAATGCCTCTTGATTTCCTTCCCTTCCTTCCTCCCTCCAGATACCAGGGATGAGAGCGAGGTTTCTCGCAAGTTCCTAGGCTCAGGTCGAGCTGTCAGGTAAATTACAGGGTCCGGGAGCCGGGAGCCGGGAGCCGGGCGTGGAGTTAGAGTGTCAATCTCGCCCTGGCTGCTGTCCTGCGCCATCTGCGCGCAGAAGAGTCGCTGGCGGACGCGGAGTTAAACTTTAACGCGGTCCCTAGAGCAGGGGAAGGACGCTGCCCACAGCCAGGCGGCCCCAGCCCAGCCAGGTCCGGGGCTCTGCGGTCAGCCGGTCCTTGGCGGAGGCTCAGGGTCTCCCTTTGGTTCCTGCCACCGGCGGCTGGTAAACAAGGTAGGTGAGGTGGCTGCCCGGCTCCCTGCGCGCGCGGACACCTGATCCTGCCTGGGCTGGCCCGCGGGTGGACTGAGGCTGCTCTGAAGCGGGGTCTGGCAGGGTTTGGGCGCTGTGCGCTCGTTTTAGGTACCCATCCAGGTGGCTTTGGTAGGGACCCCAACAGCAGGTGGGCAGCGAAGGAGCCCCAGGATCTGGGTCCCCCACTGGCTGTCCCCCTGGGGAGCTGTCAACACCAGCTCTCCTTTCTGGGTCATGTCCCCTGGTGCCTCCAACAGCGAGAAGTGAGTGGCAGCTCTGATTATGGGTTGGGGCTGGATTGTCTGGCTTGTCAGGGGTGGGGAGCTGCCCTTGACCCTTTCCCAAGTTCGGCCTGGGCAGGTCTTCCTAGAAGTGTCAGGGGAGAGAGGCGTCTTCAGGGAAGATAGCTTCAGGTGTGTGCTGTGGTCTCGTTCTTGACCTGCAGGGAAAGGGGTTTAGTTTAGATCCCTGTGAGCTGGCTGGGTCCCGCACTGCTGTCAAGTCCAAGCCCATCCATGGAAGGAAGGGGAAACTGAGGCTCAGAGAGGGCACATAGCAAACTCCTCTTGGGCTCTCTCTCTCTCCTACCACACTTGTGCCGTCATGGCTCTCTGTACGGGATAGTGAGGCTGGGTGACCCTGGGGACCTTCGGGAAAAGCTTGGGCTTTGGGGTCAGGCAGCCCCAGTTGTCTGGAAGGGACCTAAGATGGTCTCCACCCCACAAGATTGTCTTAAGGATTGCAAATGGAATAGGAACTAGCATTGCTTTTCTGTTAAGGGGAAAAAAAAAAAAAGATAACACCCCAAACCAAAAACAAAGTATAAAATATAAAATAAAAGCCCTGGCCAGGTGGTGTGGAGTGTTGCCCAATAAACCAAAAGGTCGCAGGTTCAATTCCCAGTCAGGACACATACTTAGGTTGTGGGTCGATTCCCTGGTCAGGGAGCATACGGGAGGCAGCCCATAGATGTTTTTCTCTGTCTGGGGAAGAAAAAAAAAGGGAAAATAAAAATCACCTACAGGCATACCTTGGAAATGTAGAGGGTTCGGTTCCAGACCACCACAACAAAGGGAGCATCGAAATAAAGCGAGTCACAAACTTTAGGCTGGTGGAGGGTCTTGCCTTCAGTTTGTAAAAAAACACAGTATCTGTGGGATGCAGTAAAGCGGGGCACGGGAAGAAAATGCCTGTGTGAGCTTGTCACTGAGCGTTTTGTATAGTTCCTCCCAGTCCTGTGTGTGCACGTGCGTGCGCGTATGTGTATGGGTCTGTCAGAGGAGCGTTATGAGTATTATATACACGCTTTTGTCCACTTGAAAAACTTAAGACAAAGCTCAAATGAAATCCTGTGTGTGAAATGCTAAGTCTAGGTGCCTGCTCCTGGGTAGGGTCTCAGCCAACATGGTACCCCTCCGCCCCCACCTTTCTGGGTACCTGGCACTGTGTGAGCACTTAATTGTTAATTTTTATTGTGTGTGTGTGTGTGAGAGAGAGCACTTTATGTGTGTCACCCATTTTGTCCTCACCAAAGGACTGTGCGTTTGATTATTTTTTTTAAGTTTTTTTTTTTTTAAGTGTGATTCTTTATCCCCATTTTATTGATAAGGAAACTGAGAATCAAGGAGTGTATTAAAGTCTGGAAAGCACTTGGCTGGCGCTCAGAATATCATCCCAGCCCAAGGCTGGTGGTTCTGCCATTTGCCCTGTGAGGCAAGCCCCTCCCACCCATCCAGTCCCACAGGCTGCCACAGTTGGCTCTCTCCCCCATCCAGTGAGGTAGGCGGTGTGTCAGCGGCCGAGGGATGCGCTTTACTGGCCCTGAGCTTGCTTTTGGAGGCCGCAGGGGCCAGGCCACGGAGCGTGGGGTTGGTGCTAATGAAGGCAGGGGAGAAATTGCCACCTAGAGGCAGCCAGGGTAACAAAGCCGGGCCCTCTGATGATGCGCACAGCCAGGTCGGCATCGCTTCCTCTGCCACTCTCTGCAGCGGTGCTCCTGAGCAGTGTGAGCTCCCAAGCCACCCGAGGGAGGAGGAAGGAGAGAGGAGGGAGGAGGGAGGAGGGAGGAGGGAGGAGGGAGGAGGGAGGAGAGAAGAGAGAGGAGAGCCCCGCAGGGTCCTGGGCGCCCTCCTGTAGCGAATCTTGAAGCAGCTTCTGGGAAGAAAGGAGCGCAGCCCCTGCCCTGTGCCAGGCTTCCCTCCGTGCGGGGCAGGCATGTGACAGCGTGTATGGCTGGGTTGGCTGGAGCCTGTGCAAGCCTACTCGGTGGTCCACGGCCGGCGGTCAGAGTCTCACCCATCTTTTCTGTCCTGGCACAGGGCGTGGGAAAGACAGCCCGGCCGGCGGTGATGAGGACTCCGGTGCCCGCAGTGGGGCACGCCCAGCCCTAGCCCAGTGCCGAGCCCTCAGCGTGGACCGCGCTGGCCTCGGGAGCCCCCGCAGGCTCTACCTGAGCGTGCAGGTAAGCACGGGGGGCTTCCAAACCACAGGGGTCCAGCCTGGGGTGTGTGTCTTGCCCTCTGAGCTGTAGCGTTGGGTCCCTACTGGCTTCTCAGTGGGGGGTGGGGGGTGGGGAAGAAGCTCCGAGGGAGGGCCAGAGACCTGCCTCGTGCCTCTGCCAAGCTCCTCACAGCACATGCGCCCGTGAGCCTGCCTAGACGCAGCAATTTGCTTTGCTAGGTTATCTCGGGGGAACTATCAGGAGATGACAGAAGCTTTCCAGCCACACCCTGGCTGAGGTGTTAAAGTGGGAAGTGTGGGGCCTTCTCTGAGAAGCTATTAGGAAGACGGGCAGGGTTGAGGGTAGCTGTTTATTCCCGCTCCAACGTGAGTCTGTGGGGCAATACTTGTATTTCCTCGTCGAAAGCCGTCATCCAAAAGCTAGACAGAGGGCTTTGCCAAAACTTGGGTCCTTTTCTCTTGCACTTATCACCAAATGACTTTCAAAAGACAGACTTTACATCTGTATGTATATTCAGTTGCAGAAAAAAATACAGACTGACAGTAGCAATAATAGCTACCGTTTATTGAACACTAACTTTGTGCCAGGCGCTGTACCAGGCATGATATATCTCACATCCGTCCTCATAAACAGTCTCAGGACAGTTACTGTTTTATCTAAGTTTTGTGGATGAGGTCATAGAGGTTCAGAGAGGTTAAGTACGTTGCTACTGGTCACACAGCAAGCTGGGATCTGACCCCCACTAAATAGGACAAGCTTTATAACGTGATATAAAGAGTTTGCACAGGGCAGAGATGTGATACCGAGGGACCGAATGCCTCCCGTAGTCCTGTATCTCTGAGGAATCCACGAGTAAGAGTTTAGCGTTTATCTTTCTCGCGCACGCACTTAAACATATTCATACATGTTTTTCTTATGTCCACATACTGTTCTGTGGCTAGCTCTTTCCTTCAACAGTAAACCTTGGTGATTTCTTCCTGAGCATCGACATTTAGAGCAAGACCTCGTTCTTTTAAACTGCCGCATAATATTCTCCTTCTGGGCTTATCCTGGACTTTCTAACTGACCCTCCATATTATTTGTGATTGCAGCGAGCTCCGTAAATGCCTGCCTGTTCACGCAGTTCTAGCGCTGAGTAACTTCAGGACTGCACAGGCTTGCACTTTTGCAATGCGTCTGTATGTTACCAAATGTTTATGAAGTGCTTGCTCTGTGCCACTGTGCTGTGTTAGGTGCTGACACACAGCAAAGAAGAGACATACACCCGGGTGTCTAGTGGAGGTGCCGGGGAGGAGTCAGATAATTGCAAATGTAGGCACGCCAACGGGCGAGGGCCACTGATGTGGAGGCAGAGGATGAGGGACCAGCGTTACCTGGGCGTGTTGGCAAGCCACCCCCATCCCACGAAAGATTGTGCACGCGAGGGCCCTCCTTGAAGGGACACGTGCAAGTGGAGGGCAGGATGGGGAGTGGGAAGTCCATGTGCCTTCTGAGCGTGTCCTCCCTCGTGCAGACGGAAGTCCTGGTCCCAGGCGCTGTCTGGCCCCAATTTTCTTTTATTTTAAAATAAGACTTTCTTTTTGTTTTTTTTAATCCTCGCCTGAGGATATGCTTTTATTGAGTTTTAGAGAGAGGGGAAGGGGGAGAGAAACAGAGAGAGAAACATCGATGGGTTGCCTTCCATATGTGCTCCGATCAGGGATCTAACCCACACCCTTTTGATGCACACCTGGCCAGGGCTGGTCCCAAGTCTTTTTTAAAAAAAATGACATATTTATTGTTGAAAGTATTACATATGTTCCCCTTTTCCCCCCATCGACCCCTTCTAGCCCGCCCTGCCCCCTGCCCCAGGCCTTCACCACCCTATTGTCTGTGTCCATGAGTTATGCGTATATGCATACAAGTTCTGGGTTGATCTCTTCCCACCCACCCACCTTCCCCCGCCTTCCCTCTGAGATTCCGCGCTCTGTTCCCTGCTTCTATGTCCATTTTGTTCATCAGTTTATTTTGTTCATTAGATTCCACATGTGAGTGAGATCATGTGATACTTGTCTTTCTCTGACTGGCTTATTTTGCTTAGCATAATGCTCTCCAGGTCCCTCCATGCTGTCTCAAAGGGTAAGATTCTTCTTTTTTTATTGCTGCATAGTATCCCACAGTGTAAACGTACGCAGCTTTTTTATCCACTCATCTACTGATGGGCACTCGGGCTGTTTCCAGATCTTAGCTATGGTAAATTGTGCTGCTATGACCATAGGGGTGCACATATCCTTTCTGATTGGTGTTTCTGGTTTCTTAGGATAAATTCCTAGAAGTGGGATCCCTGGGTCAAGTGGGAGTTCCATATTTAATTTTTTGAGGAAACGCTGTTTTCCATAATGGCTGCACCAGCCTGCATTCCCACCAGCCGTGGACTAGGGTTCCCTTTTCTCCACATCCTCGCCAACACTTGCCTTTGTTGATTTGGTGATGGTAGCCAATTCTGACAGGTGTGAGGTGACACCTCATTGTCGCTTTAATTTGCATCTCTCTGATGATCGGTGACTTTGAGGAGCTCCAAGTCTCCCTCTGAACAGGGGCCCAGAGCTTGCTGTCACTTCCGAGACAGCCTTGGGCAGCGAGGTTTTCTGTGGCCCTTCTTGTGTGGTTCATCTGAAAACACAGCCAAATGGTCCTGATATCAGTCAGTTCCGTGAGAAAAGCGGGCCGGGCCGGGGCGAGAACAGTTAAAGACGCCAGAGAAGCCATTTTTTTGTCTGAGCCGAGCCACTGGTAGTTAAATCGGGAGGTGGTCAGAGCCGGCTGCCTTGAGCTGGGCGGTGGCTCTGTTCTCGAACTTTGATTATGGGGTGTCGGGTTGTGCTTGCAGCCGATCCGCTGGGGTCAGCAGATCCGCTGAGGATCTCTGTGGAGCTCCAGCCAGCAACCGGTGTCCGTGACCGCGTCCGTCCGGGCCCCGCCAAGCTCTGTTGTGGTTATGGGCGCTTCTCCGGGTCGGGGAGGTGGGGCCGAAGCAGGGACCCAGGCGCAGGGAGGCGACAGCAGGCTGAGCGACCCTCCCGGCCAGCCTCCCACGCAGCTGGAACCTGAGCGTGTCCCTCTGGAGGCACCCTCGAAATTCCCAACCCCCTGGGGGCCGGCTGCCCTTCCTGTGGTCTGGCCAACGGGCCAGAAATAGTGCAACCTTTGCTCTGGTCGGCAAATGGAAACTTCCAGCTGCCGGCCGTTGCCGCCGCCGCCGCCGCCAAGCCTGCTCCTGATGGGGTGGCAGTGGGTCGCAGGGCGGGGACAAAATAAAGTTGGCAGCTTTTTCCTAAGTATGAGGGCTGGGCTGTCTGTCCACCCTCCCTCCTCCAGTCCAACGTGGTGGGGTCGTGGGGTCGAGAGGGAGGGAGTGGATGGGGAACTAACGAGCCTGCTGCTGTCGCTTCTCGCCTCTTGTCTGTTCTCTCTCTGGGCTTTTGGGGGGTAAAAGTAAATCATCTGAAGATACAGAAATACAGTAACCGTCCCTGGCATGGAGCTCTCTGTGTCAGACCCCTGGAGTATCTGCTTAAGCCAGGGGTGGGCAAACTTTTTGACTCGAGGGCCACAGTGGGTTCTTAAACTGGACCGGAGGGCCGGAACAAAAGCATGGATGGAGTGTTTGTGTGAACTAATATAAATTCAAAGTAAAGGAGCGGAGGGGAGAGCAAGAGAACCGGATAGAACAGCCGGATCCGGCCCGCGGGCCGTAGTTTGCCCAAGGCTGGCTTAAGCAGTGGTCGGCAAACTCATTAGTCAACAGAGCCAAATATCAACAGTTCAACGATTGAAATTTCTTTTGAGAGCCGAAAACCGACTTCTGTGCATGGGCCACGAAGTTTCAATCGCACTGTACGTGCGCGCCCGCACGTGGTATTTTGTGGAAGAGCCACACTCAAGGGGCCAAAGAGCCGCAGGTGGCTCACGAGCCGCAGTTTGCCGACCACTGGCCTAAGGCACCGCTGTTACTTTTTATACCAGCTCCTCGAGGCGGGTGGGGGTGATCTTTTCGGTTTCAAGAGTGGGGAGAATGAAGCTTCGGGGAAGGAAAGGAACTTGCCCAGAGCCACACCGTTCACAAGCAGCAGGGAGCCAGCTGGGCCCTTTAGACCCAACGCTCGAGCCCCGGAACAGTTTTAAAACCATAGCATTGGTCTCTTTGGAACACGGTGGGCAGAGACACACAGAACGTGTCTAGAACCGCTCTTCCCACATAACCTCTGTTGATGTTAAAAAACAAAACGCGGTAGCCCTAGCTGGTTTGGCTCAGTGGATAGAGTGCCGGCCTGCGGACGAAGGGGTCTCGGGTTTGATTCCCGGTCAAGGGCACGTACCTCGGTTGCAGGCTTGATCCCAGGCCCCAGTCAGGGTGCATGTAGGAGTAGGAGGCAACCAATCGATGTGTCTCTCTCACATCTCTCCCTCTAAAAATCAATGGGAAAATATCCTCAGGTGAGGATTCACACACACACACACACACACACACACACACACACACACAGAACCACTGTAGATGTTTATAAGGTTAAAAACCCAAGTGTCCACAGGTTCAAAATGAAATGGAGCCCTAACCGGTTTGGCTCAGTGGACAGAGCGTCGGCCTGCGGACTGAAGGGTCCCGGGTTCAATTCCAGTCAAGGGCATGTACCCTGGTTGAGGGCACATCCCCAGTAGGGGGTGTGCGAGAGGCAGCTGATTGATGTTTCTCTCTCATCGATGTTTCTAACTCTCTATCCCTCTCCCTTCCTCTCTGTAAAAAATCAATAAAAAATATATTTTTTTAAAAAAGCAAACAAAATGAAATGGAAATGCCTCCCTTTCCTCCTTCCCACATTCTGTTCCTTTTTATTCTCAAAAAAATTTAAATGATGCATGTTTCTCCTCTCACCCGACCTCCCAGGGAGAACCACTCTCTATATTTCCCAGATGTTTTCTTCGAGGTGTGTTTTATTTCCATGGTCCTCAAAGGGGATGCCACTTTATGCGAGGTTCTTACCTCAGACGGCTTTCTGGGTGAGCTGCGGTGATTGATTTCCTGGGCGGGGGGGGGGGGGGGGCTGAGCGGGGGGACTTCTTGCCCCTCCCCTTCTCCCACCTGCCCACTGGGGAGCTCTACCCAGCCTTTTTGCCTTTGACGGGGAGATGGGGTCCCGTGGTCCCAATATCTGGCCATGGTGGGTGGACCAGGACCTTCCCCTGCTTGCTTGGACCCGTGTGCGCCCTCCTTGGGAGCCGTTGGCTGGTGCCATCTGGAGGTGGGGCATTTGGCATCCTGGGGGGAGTTGCCTCGATTGTCATGTGCCTGAGTCGAGCGAGCTGCTGCATTGGTGACTCATGCCCCATAGGCCGAAAGGACGTTACCTGCGGTTTTCTAAGGGCCCAGTGGAGAGGGCCGGCTGCCGAGGAGGGCCGGGGGGACACACCACCCCGTGTTGTCGCAGGATCTGGGCACCTTTTCTCCCAGACTCCAGGCCTGTTCGTCCCTGTCGACCGGCGCAGTGAGGGGTGGACCTGCGGGCCCGGGTCCTCACCAGCTCCAAGGGTGCCCTGCTCTCAGGGTCACGGGTGCCCCTCCCCCCCGCAGCCCCCTTCACGTGAGGATTCTGGTTGTGTCTTGGCAGCAGGCCCAGCAGGACAAGGGGTGCAAGAACAAGAGTCAGGGGACGAAAGAAGAGAAGCTGCTGAAGAGGCAGGCGCCGGCCCCCGGGCGGGACCGGGAGGCCCAGGATGCCGGCGGCACCATGAATGTAGAGAAAGCAGGTAACGGATGTCTGCCCGCTGACCTGGAGCAGCCCTGGCGAAAGCTGGCTGGAGGGGAGGCTGTCATGGCGTCAGAACTGTCCCCACACACTGTCCTCCTCGCCAGAGGTGGCCTGTCCAAATTCTGGTCACCTTGACATGGAACTCAAGCCCCAGCCTGCCCAGCCCTCCTCTGAGCCCCCGCTCCCAGCGCCCAGGTGATAAGAGGCTTTGGCGGGCGTGGGCTGGGGTTGAGTTTCCCCGCTTTTTTCTCTTCCCCGGTGCCTGTCTAAAGCAGGGCGGCCGTATCAGCTCAAAGATGCCACCCACGGCCTGCAGAGAGACCTGACTGCCTTCCCCTGTATCTCTGGGGACCCAGAGACCCTGGGACAGGGCCCCACTCCGCTGCTTGCCGCTGGGAAACAGGAGCTGGTGGCTCCTCTCTCCTCTGGCAGAGCTGACTCCTGGGAGATTCTAGGGGCCCCTTCGTGCGGTTCCCCCCGAGGGAGGCCTGGCCCGGTAGTCACTGGGCAGGATCATCCTCAAGGCGCCCATGGTGGAGGCCACGAGCGCGTGGAAAGAAGGGGCCGGTCTTTCTCTTGCTTTCCTCGCCCGTCACCAGGGGTGATTTGCGTCTGAACTTGCCTCGAGGTGGAAGCACCTAATCCGTCCTCTTGAGTCCGTGCCAGAGCCGCGCTCGCCCGTCCGTCTGGGCGGCAGGTGTGGGGTCTGGCCGAGGTCTGGGCAGACCGGCCTTGGGGAGGGGGGCACCGTCCAGCCAATCAGGTGGGCTCTCGTAGTGGGCTGAGAAGGGAGGGGCCAGTTCTAGCCACAAGGGAGGCCTGACTGACTTTGTCAATGGGGCCAGGGTGGGGCCTGCGTGTCCCTGAGCCCGAATGCCTGAGGGGCAGTGCCCAGGCACGGTAGGTCCTGAACACGGACATACCAAGCGGTGTGCACCTCCTCTGTGTAAGCAGGCGTCCTCAAACTATGGCCCGTGGGCCACATGCGGCCCGCCGAGGACATGTATCTGGCCCGCCGGGTGCCGCTGCCTGTCCTGCTTAGCAGCCGACTTGTCCCGGGCCCGCAGTGCACATAGGAATTTGTTCATAGCTTTTTTTTTTAAACTATAGTCCGGCCCTCCCACGGTCTGAGGGACAGTGAACTGGCCCCCGTTTAAAAAGTTTGAGGACCCCTGGTAAGGGCTGTTCAGTAGCTTGTCCCCAAGTGTCCTCTGATCGCCCACCATCTCTTAGCTTCTTCAAGGGCCTTTCTCCCCCAGCAAGCACTCCCCAAACCCCTCCTAGCTCCCCGGGCACACGGCACAGGGTGCACCCCAGCAGGCGTGGGCTCTGGGGGTGTCCCAGAACCTTCTTGGGAAACAAACAGCGTCCTGGACAAGAAGGCTCTTCCATGTGCTGTGGGCACCACCCACTCACAGCCGGACATCCCTCCTGGTGTCCAGACTCCTGTCCCAAGGGTGTGAGTGGGTGGTGCCCACTGTCTTGGGGTAAGGCCCGTTGTCCCCATTTTATTTTTATTTTAAAATATTTTTATTGATTTCAGAAAAGAAGGGAGAGGGAGAGAGAGAGAAACATCAATGATGAGAGAGAATCATCGATGGGCTGCTTCCTGCACGCCCCATGCTGGGGCTCGAGCCTGCAACCCGAGCATGTGTCCTGACCGGGAATCGAACCATGACCTCCTGGTTCATAGGTCGACGCTCAACCATTGAGCCACGACAACTGGGCTGTTGTCCCCATTTCACAAAGGAAGACCCTGAGGGGCCTCTCCCACCGGAGCCCAGGCGCCCCTCCTGCCCCCTAGCAGCCTGCAAAGGGCCGAGGGCCATGCCAGGCCCATGCTGCCCGTGGCAGCCGTGTGCAGGCCTGGAAGCGTCCCTCTGACCTCACTGTCTCCGGAACAGAGAGCAGAAGCTGGGCCGACAGTCTGTGACATGCAGGCGGTGTCACGTGCAGGCCATATGGCCGGGCCACTAGCCAGCCAGGCACGCTCCTGCTCCAGCTCTTGAGTCCAAGTCGTCCCAAGGGGTTGTGAGGGAGGGAAAAGCCAGCCCCCGTGTGCTTTGCCTCATGAGAGTGGGAGCGGGGACGTCTCACTCTCTACCCACCCCCGCGGCCCTCCCCACCCCCAGGAGGCGGGGAGTGTACTGAGCCGATCTGCCCAGCCGGGACCTGCTCCCTCCACACTCCCCACTCCAGCCTGGGCTTGTCTGCAGTCAGGGAGCACCCTTGCCACCTCGGTGGGTCAGAGCTGCCAGCGGGCCGGGCCGTGTGACTTCAGGAGCAGGTGGCTGCATTCACGCACTCGGGGACCCCCAGTCCCACCCACAGGGCTGCGGCTCCGGGGACCCCCTGTGGGGGAGCCCAGAAGCCCTGGGCTCCGAGGTCAAGCCGGGGCTCGTGGCCAGTGGGTGCTGCTCCTCCACTTTCCTCTCGGCCACTTCGTTCTCGGACGCTTCCTTCTGGCTCTGGGGGCTTAGGCCAGGGCCCGGATTTCCCCCCACCCCCTCCTCCCGAGCTCCGTGCCAGCTCCCGGCCTGCAGAGCCCATGGCCATCCGCGGTGCCCTCGAAGCAAGCTCTGGCAAGCCTCCTGGTCACAGGCTCCTTTCTGTGTCTTTGTCCCGACACCCATCTGTCTGTCTCTCTTCTGCTCTTGGTGGCAGGACCGTGGGTGGCTGTGGCTGGAGGAGGACTCAGGAGTTAGCCCACCCCGTACTAACAAGTCCTCCCCCCAGTGCGGTCCCTGCCGTCGATCCCGCCCAGGGCAGGTGTCCGCCCCAGAGCGGCCTGTCTGTGTTCCTGTCCACGTGCCGTGTCTGTCTGTCTCTGCGTCCTGGTCTGTCTGTTCCTGGCACACGCACACCTTTCCCTGTCCTCCCTCTCTGTGTGCTGGTGACCACACCCTGCGGACGGAGCCCCCACCCGCTTTCTTACTCTGGAGAGGGTTTGGGGTGTAAGGAAAGCCTGCTCCCCTAGGAGTAGTGTTTTACGGGGAGGTAACCTGACTCCTTCCCAGCTGCTGCCAGAGAACTGGCAGACCTTTCTCAGCCGCGATGACCTGCAGGCGGGCCATGGAGAAGGTGTCACCCATCAGACCTAGAACCCATGCTTTGAAGGGAGGATTCGGTGGAAGTTGCTTTCCTGAGTCCCCATCCAGGCAGTTCCGCCCCCCGGAAGCTGCCCGCTGCAGTGGCTCCCTCTGAGGCAGACCCCGGAGCCCCCCGGCTGCCCCACGCTGCTGCCCAGGCCTCTCCCGGCCCCATCCCCTCCGCTAGCATTCCCTCCTGTCCCCGACGGTGCGATGGTGCGGTCGGCCCTGCCAGGACGGCCCCTCTCCTCCGCCAGGGTGGACCTCTGCTGCCCTGCTGATCGGCCACTACTTTGCTCATAGGTGGGCGGCTCTTTGGCAGCGGGAGGTGCTCGAGCCTGTCGGGGCCGCCAGGTACGGCCCCCGTGGTGCATAGGATGGTGGAGGCCATGGCTCGGCTGCAGGAGGACAAAGCCCAGCTGCAGGAGGAGCTGGCAGCCCTGCGGGAGAGGCTGGCCCTCCGAGACGGTGACCAGCAAGCCGCCTCCACCCAGCTGCAGAACCAGGTACCTAGGGAGGAGGGGACGGGCAGAAGCCACTGCCCACCATGGAGCAGGTCGGAGGACATCACCCCGGTCACCTGGAACCCTCCAGGCCACCGGCATGATGGACAGCTAGGGGCTCCTCTCCTGGCTCGGGAGGTGCACGAGCGGGCGAAATGGTGAGAGTCAGAGGCCTGGTCATCCTCGTGCCCATTCCTCATGGTCCCCAGGCCCCGGACCTGCCTCCCCAGAGTGACGGGCAGCACGTGCAGACGTGAGAGCAGCAGGAAGGTGCAGGGATGCTTCCCGCCCCGAGTCCACCCCAAAGTCATTGCAGAGGTCACCCCCTGGAACACCAGCAGGAAGGGAGGCTGGTGTGAGTGCACATGGAGGAGGGCGCTCTCAAACCGCTGGCGGCCAGGGAGAGCCACAGGTTTAGGCTGTGAGCGTCGTTTTCTTCGTTCGAAGGCCAGGGGGACACTCGGGGACTCTCAGCTCGCGAGCGGCACGCCCGGTGGGGGCGATCACCAGCCCTCCTCTGCGTGCCTGGCTGCTTTATTCTCTTCTTCCCCATACATGGACGCCCCGGCCCCTCTCCTTGGGCTCCGCTCCCCACTCCCACTGTCCTGTCTGTGTCTTGTGCCTGTGTCTGACCCTCCCCACTCCCCACGGTCCCCACTATCTGCCCCTCCCCTGCACTGGGTCTGGGCCTGGTCTGTGGAAAGCCCTGCCTTTGGGTGAAGCAAGTTCTTTCTCTGTGGTCCCCCAGCACGTGGCCCTTCTCTTGACTGAGCATCATGAATGCTGTGACTTGCCCTCAGTGCCGGGGGCAGTGGGTTCTTTTCATGCCCTCTTTAAAGGTAGCATTTTCCCCAGCCTTCAGGTGTGTCCTGCTCTCAAGAACTACCTGTCCAGACCACTCTCAGACCCTTGCTGGGTTGGTTGGTCCTCCTTGGGGCGTCCTAGTGCCCGGGTCTCCCTCTTAAATGCTGACCCCATTGTTTGCTGCCTCTGGGCCCGTTTGCCCCGCGAATAGGGGTTCCCCAAGGCAGGCTGTGCCGTGGCGGCTTTGCACACTGCTGGCTCCTGCGGTGCCCACCTGCCTTCCTCCCAGATGTTTGCTGGGTGTCCGGTATGTACGGGCACCGAGCTGAGTTCTGGGGATGCCCAGGGAGACAGACACGCCCTGGCCCGTGGGGGCTGCAGGCTCAGGGAGGACGGACTTTGGTTACACACACCCATGTCAAGTGGGAAGAGTAACAAGGGCTCCTAGGGTGGGCACACGTGGGGCTTAAGGGCTTGGTCTGGGGGGTCAGGACCTGCTGGTGAGGTCAGGGATGGCTTCCTTGAGAAAGTGACACTGCGCTGAGGTCGGGCCCAGAGCAGAGGAAATGTGTTCTGAGCTGAGGGAGCAGGTCCGTCAGAGCAAAGGGACTGTGGTATCCACTGGGGGATGGTTCCAGACCGCGCGCGCCCCCCCCCCCCCCCATCCCTCAGGGATGCCCAAATCCTCAGATGCTCAAGTCCCTTATATAAAATGGCTTAGTATTTGCACATAACCTACATACCTCCTCTCATATACTGGAAATCATCTCTAGATTAATTATAATGCCTAATACAAATGCTGTGTAAATAGTTGTTATACTATATTGCTTAGGGATCAACTTTCTGGAGTTTTTTCCCCAATTAAAAAAATTTTTTAAATGTATATATTTTTTATATCAAAGAGAGGAAGGGAGAGGGAGAGAGGGATAGAAACCTCAACGATGAGAGAGAATCATGGATCGGCTGCCCCCTGCACACCCGTTCCTGGGGATCGAGCCCGCAACCCAGGCATGTGCCCTGACCCAAATCGAACAGTGGACCTCCTGGTTCATAGGTCGACGCGTAACACCAGCCAGGCTTTTTCCCAATATTTTTAACCTGAGGTTGGTTGATGTGAGGATGTGGAACCGGAGGGTCCGGGGGGCTGACAGTATGAAGGCGGAACCGAGGCCTGAGTAGCTGACACGTGGCACAGGCACTGCCCTAGGGCTGTGGGGCTGGTGCAGGACCCCACAGCACACACATCTGGCCCCCAGCCCCCGGGAGCTCTCAGCAGCCTTTCCCTCATCTTCCCCAGTGTAGACGGCCCAGGCTCTTCACTTCTCAAACACGTGTTTTGTTTTTAAAGAGCTTCACTGAGATAGAATCACTTACCATAAAACCCACCCCCTTTTAGGGGTACAGCTAATGGTCTGAAGTATGTGCAGGTGGTGAGGCAACCACCACCTCTCTAATTGCAGAACATTTGCATCACCCCTATTAAGTCACTCCCCCTCCCCCCGACTCCTGGCAACCGCCGATCTGCTTTCTGTTTTATGGATTTGCCTGTTTTGGGAACATTTCATGTAAATGAAATCATAGTAATAGTGGTCTTTTGTAACTTTCAACAAGTTTTTTTTTTTTTTTTTTTTTAACGTTTTTTTCCCTTGATTAGCAAAATCTACTTACTTCTTAGAGGGGAAGTTGAAGGGAAAGCATCACAGCCTTTTCGGTGTCTCCCAGCCCCAGCCCTGCAGACACTCTGGGCCCCACCCCTGGCTCCCACCACCCTCCCAGCCCCCACTCCTCTGGGCCCTTTGGAGAAATGGGAATTCTGATGGGTGCCTGGTCTTTGCTCACTTTGGTTTATCCTCAGGCATTCTTTCTGTTTTAAAAAATGTATTTTTATTGATTTCACAGAGGAAGGGAGAGGGAGAGAGAGATAAAAATAGCAATGATGAAAGAGAACCATTGATCGGCTGCCTCCTGCATGCCCCACACTGGGGATCGAGCCTGCAACCCAGGCTTATGCCCCGACCGGGAATCAGACAGTGACCTCCTGGTTCATAGGTTGACATTCAACCACTGAGCCACACCAGCTGGGCTATCCTCAGACATCCTGTCAGCTCTTTTCTGCTAATTTCTCAGTGACTGCACCTCAAGCTCCAGTCCCTGAGCCTCTCTCTAGAGCAGGGGTGGGCAAACTTTTTGACTCGAGGGCCACAATGGCTTCTTAAACTGGACTGGAGGGCCGGAACAAAAGCATGGATGGAGTGTTTGTGTGAACTAATATAAATTCAAAGTAAAGGAGCGGAGGGGAGAGCAAGAGAACCGGATAGAACAGCCGGATCTGGCCCGCGGGCCGTAGTTTGCCCACGGCTGCTCTAGAGGGTCCCATACCCTGTGGAGCCGTGGCCAACCATGTGGGCCCGGAGCTGGGTTCGAATCCTGGTGTTGGCCCTCCTCATGAGCTGTGTGACTTGGGCTAGTTAACCGTCACGCTGCACAATGTCAGTTTCCCCATCTGTACAGCGGACATGATACCAGGACCCAATGAGAGGGTCCAGGTCTATGGGTGCTACCACTCCCTTCACAGGGAAGAGTTTGGATTTGGATCCGGGGGCAGGATTCTGGTCCTGGCTTTGCCACTCGCTGGCTGTGCAGCCACAGGAAGTGACTTCCGGTGGGAGCCGGCATTTCCCAGTGTCGAAACAGGCTGAGAAGTGTGGCTTCGAGGCTGTTGGGCAGGTCAGGAGTGAGCCTGGACAGGAAAATGGATGGTAAACTGGAAAGCGCTGTGCCTTGTGAGGGTCCCTCCTGCGCGCTCCGGTCTCCTGTCAGCCTCACTGTGGTTTGACACACATTGACCTTCCTGGTCTTCTCCATGTTGACCCTCTAAGGAAAGCCCGTCGTGGGGTCCCTCCACCTCGTCGCCTTGGTGCCTGGCTCCCAGCCTCGCCGTCTGAGCGTGGCTCTTCCTGAAAGGCAGGCAGTGTTAAGGGTGGTTGAGTGAGGACGCTGCCCTGGCCAGCGTGGTTCAGTGGTTAGAGCATCGGACCTCACACCTAAGGGTCTCGGGTTCGATTCCCGGTCAAGGGCATGTACCCAGGTTGCAGGCTTGTTCCCCAGCCCCAGTTGGAGCACGTGCGGGAGGCAACCAGTCAATGTATCTCTCTCACATTGATGTTTCTCTCTCCCTCCCTCCCTATCTCCTTTCCACTCTCTCTCTTAAAAAAAAAAATCAATGAAAAAAATGTCCTCAGGTGAGGATTAACAAAACAAAAAAATCGAGTGAGGGCTGTGGGGGTCAACCTGGTTCGGGGGCTGAGTTACAATCCTAGGTTTGCCACTTAGTGGGCAGGTGACCTTGAGCAAGTTGCTTATCCAAGGCTTAATCTCTTGGAACCTCAGTTTTTCTTCCTGTGAAATGGGCATAATAATAGTACCTGCCTCAGGAGTGGGGGGTTCAAAGTGTTGCCGTTATGAAGAAACCCCTCCCCGCTGGTGAAGCCGACTCAGTAAACGGGGCTCGTGAGGGCTGCAGGAGACCTTTCAGGCCTCCCCCTGGTGAGTGTCGGATGGAGACTTTTGTGGGAGCATTCAGGCCAAAGGTCCCCTTCTCAGTCCTTGAGCACCTGGCTGACCCAGGCCACAGAGGCCACAGGTCTTGGTCTGGCCACCAAGGGGGGCTGTGGCTACAGAGGATGACCCTCCCTGGACATCGGCAGTGACAGCCCCAGGTGATGTCCTGGTGGCTTCAAGCTCCCCCTCCTCTTGGGGCCGTCCCTGGAGCCGGGGTCCCAGCTCCCGCTCCTCTTGGGGCCGTCCCTGGAGCCGGGGTCCCAGCTCCCCCTCCTCTTGGGGCCGTCCCTGGAGCCGGGGTCCCAGCATACAGAGGAGGACACCCAGGGGCGTGGCGAAGCTGAGACTGTCCAAGGTTGTCTGGAGGGTAGGGCGGTGTCTGTATTGGAACCTGGCCCCTCTGGCCTGGGGGTCCACGCTTCCCACTGCCCCTCCGTGGCAGAAGGACTCGGATGCAGAAACGTGGCAGCGGAGGCAGGGCCGGATGGACAGGTCAGGCCTGGTCACAGGTCACGGAGCCAGGGGTCAGGTCTCCTGGGAGAGGGAGCATGTTGGGGACAGTGTGGGGTTCTCTCTGGGGCTGCCCCTCTGGCCTCTGGGCTGTTTTCCTGAGGCCCAATGGCTCCCCAGGCCCTCTCGCCTCCCCAGCTTAGTAACGCCTCTCCTGGTCCCTGGAGAGCCTTCCTTCCCTTAGGAGCCAGCTGAGGCCGGGCCAGCGTGGCAGGAGGTGAGCAGCAGGTTGTCGGGCGTTGATGGGGGGCAGCTGAGAAAACAGATCTGCGCAGGGCGGCCCCGCCCGCCCACCAGGAGATGTAACTGTCAGGCCCGGCTCCCTGCAACCCCAAGGCTCCTCTGCACCAGGCCCGTGACTCAGTTTCTCTGGCTGACACCTGTGTGGTCCATGCCCAGCCTGGTCCCTTCCTCCACCCTGGGGCTGACACCGAGCTGGCCTGGAGCCCCACAGCCCCTGTCGGGAGCCTGCCTCGTCCTGCGGCTCTGCACTTGGAGCGTGCTGGCTGCCCGCGCGGGTGCTTGAGGTGGTTATGGGGACCTGCTGTGTGCTGGGCACCTGCTGGGCCTGGGGCTGGTGATGAGCAATAGAGAAGGCCCCTCCCTCTTCGTACCTACGGAGAGCCATGGTGGGTGCACAAAGAGGGTGCCTCGGGGGCTCCCTCCCAGGCAGTCCCTTCTCTCTGGTGAGGTTCACCCTCAGCCCCCCACTCTGCCCTCACTGCTCTGAGCCTGCAGGCGTCTCCCATCTGAGGTCCTCTGGGTGCCTCTGTCTCTTTTTGCTCATTGTTTTCCTGACTTGGGGACTCCTGGCACCTCCCCCCACCCCTCCCCCCACCCCTCCCCCATCCCAGCCTTCCCAAAGCAGACCCCTCTGGGCAGCTTCCCATCTCCCAGCCCCCACAGGAGCTTGCCTGCCGGGGTGCCGTCACCCACCCCATGGATGGTTTGCGCCTGAGCAGCCACCCCCAGTGTGGAGCTGTGTCCCCTGCTGCCCTAAGTAAACCGGGAGGTGACTGAGTGTCTGACACTCTGACCAAAGGAGTCATTTACAGCCCCTCCCTCAACCCCTCACCCAGCTCTCGGCCCCCTTTGTAGGCATCTCCGTTTGGGGCGCCCCTCAGAGTTCTAGGCAGAGCCCAGAGCACCCAGGGTTCCGATTGTGATGCAAGAAGGAGACTGGAGCCTGGCTGCGGGCAGGTGGCAGGTGGGCATCCTGACCCCCCGGTAAATGCTGGAAAACCCCACTTCCGTTGCATCGAGTCTGAGTGCCAGGCAGCGCGCTGGGGACAAGCGAGGTCAGAGCACACCCAGCCCGCTCCGAGGACACAGCCTGTCTGGGCCGCCCGCTCACAAATGGACCGTGCTGGGGTGATTTCTGGGGGAGGACCCTGGGGAGGGGGGGACCCCAACCTTTCAAAAGGAAATAGACCCGCCTGTTTTAGGGTGAAGGGAGTGCAAGAAGAATACACATTCTTTGAGACTTAAAAATAACTGAAAAGCGTAAAGAATTGGTCAAATAATTCTATAGCCCAGGGACCTCCACTTCGTGGCATGCTCGCACGGTTCGGTTTTGGGTTTTTCTTTGTGTTGAGACACGTTTCCCTGTGTCACTTCAGGCTCCCGGTAAACACAGCTAATGGCTGCACGCCAGTCTGTGCCCCTACAGGCTGCCCCTTCCCCAAGGTTGGTGCTCGAGTGATTCCCGGTTTTGTGACTCAGGAATGGAACGCTGCCTTGTGCAAACTGTTCCTCATTCCCCTGCGGGGCCAAGGCACTGAGCACCCCTCCCATCAGGCTCTTAGCAGAGGGGTATCGGGAGCGTGCAGAGAGTGGCATGAGCTTTGCGACCTGCGTGGCCCATGGCCCAGCACATTGCTCGGGGGGGGGGGGGGGGGCGCTGTAGGAATGGACCCTCCAGCTCTCCTGGCTGTGCCCTTAGGGGACACCCCCCCCCCCCCCCGCTTGTCCACCCGGAGGACTTGTGAAGCCAGGTTGGGCCTCCCAGCCCCTCTCTGGGTCTGTGTTTTGGGATCCCTGTCCCCAACCATGAGTGACAGCGCTGTGTCGGGCCATTGCCTCAGAGGCGGGGTGGAGCCCCTGGCCGGCTTCCTCCCAACCGCCTTGGAGAGGCAGCGGCCCGACAGACGCGTGGTTCAGCCGCCGTCTCCAGGCCCGGAAGACTGAGCCCTGGTCCTGGTGCCCGCAGACTGTGGATGGCCCCTCCGCCATTAAAGTCGGGAGATTTCACACACACACCCCGGAAACCCCTCGGTCTGGCCTCTTTGGAAAGGTCGGAAGGTTGGCGATACCGAGCCTGTGTCCTCCTGGCCCCGTCCACAGGGTGCACGGTGGCTGCCTCCTGCAGGTGATCCTGGGGGTCCAGTCCACACTGCCCCTCACCTGCCTCACCTGGTGGCCCCTGGAGGCAGGGGGCTTTGTCACCTGCTGTTTAGCCATGGAACAGTGTTGCGTGGCCCGCTGTGAAAGCCACACCCCGCACCCTCCTCAGAGGGAGTCCAGGGCATGGGGTGCACATTCCAGAGTGCTCTGCAGGGAAAACTGCAAGCGTGCTCACGTCAGAGTCAAAGCCCTTGTGTGCATTTTGGTTCTTTTCCAAGGAGAGGGTCTGCGGCCAGCTGGAGGTCCCCTTCTGGGATCTGCCCGCTCGGGGCTGGTTTCCCCGCCGAGGGTTCCCGCCGAGCCAGGTCACCCTCGCCTCCGGATGGGGTGCACACCCCCTTCTCACCCAGCCGTAACTCCTGCAAGGCAGGCTGGGAGCTGGGGTGGACACAGGTCCCAGATGTGCCCTGCTCACTGGCAGACCCGTCTCCGCAGGCTGCCTCACGAGGAACCACTCAACGTGGAAAATTCTAGGGGCTGGGCGAGGACGGATCCTGGCTTTCTAGTGCCTACCGTTTACACAGTCCGGGGGGCCTTTTAAGAGAAAAGAATATAAAGTTACAGATACAGAAGCAGGTGCAGGCCTTGGCGGGGGCCTGTGTAAGGCACGCATCCTGAGGGGCAGCGTCCTGCGCCTCCCGGTGAGCTGCCCCGGCCTGAGCCCGGAGGGTGCGGGGGTCGCGACCTCTGCTGCATCTGCCCGCAGACTTGCCTGGGAGCTCAGGCCGCTGGGTCCTGGGTGGGAGAGGGTGCTGAAGGCTGGCAGGCCCAGGCCAGGTGTCTCTCACCTGGAGTCCCAGGTGTGGTCTGATGCTCGGACACAGGGAGGGCTGGGCTGAGGCCTGGGTGTGGGCTGGAGAGGAGCAGGGCTCATTGTGACCCTGGCTTTGTGCTGGCAGGTGGAGAGCCTGAAGGAGAAGCTCATCAGCCAGGCCCAGGAAGTGAGCCGCCTCCGATCAGAGCTGGTGAGGCCACCAACGCATCCCTCGGGGTGGGGGGTGGGGGGCAGCGGGCGGGGGCCCAATGTGCATTCTGGCCTCCAGACGAGGGGTGAGGGGTGAGGGGTGTGAGCCCGAGCAGAGCAAGGGGGGCAGCGTCCTGTCTGGGAAATGCTCCTGGATATTTACCACCTTCACAGGCCCTCCGAGGTCACATGACGCCCCGGGCGGGAGGTGAATTCTCCCCTGCGATGTAAAACGGGAGTGTGAACTCTGTATAAATATGACTTGTGACTTTCACACTCAGGAAAATAGGGTGATGGGGGTGATGGGGGTGGGGTGCTGCCAGAGCAGTTCCTGTCTCACCACCCTCTCCATCTTTCTCTCCTGTCTTCACCTTTATCTCGTGAGTCCCTTCTCTCCCTCGCTTGCCTTCCTTTCTCTTTTCTCCTTCTGTCTTTCTCCCCCCCACTCCCCTGCCCTTGCACACACTCTGTCCCCCCCCACCCCCCGCTTGCTCCCCCTTGATGGGCCCTGGCCACATGCCCCCTGGGCTGACTCTGCAGGGAGGCACGGACCTGGAGAAGCACCGGGACCTGCTGATGGTGGAGAATGAGCGACTGAGGCAGGAGATGCGGCGCTGCGAGGCCGAGCTGCAGGAGCTGCGTGCAAAGCCGGCGGCCCCCTGCACGGGCTGCGAGCACAGCCAGGTGAGCACAGGGCCACGAGGGCCCATTCCTAACAGGGTACTGGCTCCTCACAGGGACCCTGCCGGCTTGTCCGCCTGTCTGTCTGCCTCACACGGGTCCTGGCCTGTTCCCCGTCTGCAGGAGAGCGCCCAGCTCCGGGACAGGCTGGCCCAGCTGCAGCTGGAGGTGGCGGAGAACAAAAGCATGCTCTCCGAGCTGAACCTGGAGGTGCAACAGAAGACCGACCGGCTGGCCGAGGTGGAGCTGCGGCTCAAGGACTGCCTGGCCGAGAAGGCCCAGGAGGAGGAGCGGCTCAGCCGGCGCCTGCGCGACAGCCACGAGACCATCGCCAACCTGCGGGCCCAGTCACCGCCCATCAAGGTGGGAGCCTGGGCTGTGCCTCAGCACTTGGCCCCTGGTGCCCGGGGTAGGGCTGGCATGCAGGAGCAGGTGTGAGTGGTGAAGGCGGCGCTCCAGGTCTGGCCTGTCCCCCCTCTTGCTCTCCAGGGCCAGGCACATGGTAGGCATCTGGCAACCGATGCTTGAGGTGCCCACCGCAGGCCAGGCATGGACATAGGGCATCACTGGGTGCCCTCATCTTTGCTCTCATCTGTTCTGTGCTGAGGCTGGGGCCACAGCCGGGCTCCTAGTGGCTCATTAAGAGGAGACTCCAGGAGGCGCCGGCAGCCATCTGGGAAGCCAGGACCTTGCCGCGTCTCTGTTTTTTTCAGGGGCTCTTGGTGGGATGTCCCTGAGGGTCCCCTCCCCAGGCCAGCTGAGGCTCAAGGCCTCAGAGTGAGGTCGAGGCGCACTCACACTTCCATGCTCCCCTCCCTCTCTCGCCCGCAGTATGTCATCAAGACGGTGGAGGTGGAGTCGTCCAAGACCAAGCAGGCCCTCAACGAGTCCCAGACCCGGAACCAGCACCTGCAGGAGCAGGTGGCCATGCAGAGACAGGTGCTGAAGGAGATGGAGCAGCAGCTGCAGAGCTCGCACCAGCTGACCGCACAGCTGCGGGCCCAGGTGTGCAGGCCGTGTGGGGGTGCGTGTGGGGGTGCGCATGGCTGTGGGGCAGTACGTGCACGCAGCAGAGGCCAGCCGTTCGTACAGGGCCACAGACCCGGGCTCTGGTCCCTCCTCTTCCCGCTGACCGTGTGAACAAGGGCCAGTTTTGTCGGAGTCTCTGTTTCCTCATCTATAAAACGATGCGATCACACCTCACAGTGCGGCTCAGGGACCGACTCACAAGAGGCTCTTCTCACAGAGGCCTTGGGCTCCACACACCCGCTCTCGGAAGGGTGCTCTAGTCAGTATCATAGCAACACGCTCTCCTGGGGTGTGCACACCTATCATGTGCCCGGACCCAGGCTGGTGCTAGAGCAATGTAGGGAAGGAGCTGCAAGGAGCTCATGGCTCCGTGGGGGAGATGGCCATCCTGCCCCTCTCCTGTGTGTGTGCGTGTGCGTGTGTTCAGGTGTGTGTGTGGGGGAGGGGTAAGAAGAGACAGGGCTTCTTTCTGGCACACACACACACACACCCCCAGCCCCATGTACTGAGCCTCTGGGCTTGGCCGCCAGATCGCCATGTACGAGGCGGAGCTGGAGCGGGCGCACGGGCAGATGCTGGAGGAGATGCAGTCCCTGGAGGAGGACAAGAACCGGGCCATCGAGGAGGCCTTCGCCAGGGCCCAGGTGGAGATGAAGGCCGTGCACGAGAACCTGGCAGGTGAGCTGCCACCTGGGCCCTGGCCCGCCCCACGCTGCAGCCCCTCCCCCGTGCGCCTGACACCCCGCCCGTCCCATAGGCGTCCGGACCAACCTGCTGACGCTGCAGCCAGCGCTGCGGACCCTCACCAACGACTACAACGGGCTCAAGCGGCAGGTGCGCGGCTTCCCCCTGCTGCTGCAGGAGGCCCTCAAGGGCGTCAAGGCCGAGGTGAGTGCCAGCCCTGGGGGTGGAGCTGGGAGAGGCCTTGAGCCCTTGGGCACAGGCCGCATCCCCCCAGGTGCTCTTCCAGAATACAGGCTGAGCTCCAGACAGCTGTGCCCCCACACACTGCCACCCCAGACCCTGTTTGAAAAAGTCTGCTCAGGGGCAGGCATTTGGGCATTTGTTCTGTTCTGACTCTTGAACCCAAACATGTTACAGATACCCTCATATCTCAGACATGCTACATACATCCTTCCATCTGTTAGCTTGAATTTAAGTTTTGCAAGCTGCGCTTGTTTGATGTGAGACTAGCCAGTGTCTCTCACATGCCTCCCACACCCTGAGCCTTTTATAGCCGTCGGCTCCTTGAATCTGAATGATGGCTCTGCAGGGTAGAGAGACTGATATGTTTTAGGAGTAGAAAATAGTTCTTCTTTAAAATATTATGTCAGTAAGACATGGACATGGTAGAAAGAAGGGCATCAGATGAGAAGGAAAGGACTCTGCCAGCCTGCTCCCGAAGGCGGCCTCTGTGCTGGCAATTCCCGGGTGTTCTATGCCCTCTTACCCACAGGGCAGCATAGGGGCGTGTGCCTGGCATCTTGCTGCTTCCCCCTGTGAAATGCAGCATGGAGATCTTTGCCTACCAGCTCCTACAGATCCACGAATTAGATGGTGTTAGCCCCACTTCACGGATGGGAGAACTGAGGCTTGAAGACATTGAGCCTGTTGCCTCGGGTCCCCAGCTGCTCAGGGTAGAGCTGGGGTTTGGGTCCAGCGGAAGCTGAGGTCGAGTGCGAGTGCTGTGGCGTAAAGCCGAGATGCCGCTCTGCTTGTGCCGCCAGGCAACCTTCAACTGCTGGCTCAGCCTCTCGGGGGCTCAGTTTCCTTCTTTGTGCAATGGAACTGGCAGCAGCACCCCTCCTCCCCAGAGGGGACTCAGCCCAGGGCGGGGGACGGTGCTCAGCCAGCCGGGGGGCAGGCAGTCTGTGGAGCTGCCCCCCGACGGTGCTGCGTGTCCCCCACCAGATCGGCCAGGCCATCGAGGAGGTCAACAGCAACAACCAGGAGCTGCTGCGCAAGTACCGCCGGGAGCTGCAGCTGCGCAAGAAATGCCACAACGAGCTCGTGCGGCTGAAAGGTGACTTCGGGGTTGGTGGGGAGGGGGTGCCAGCACAGGGGCCCTCTCCCTGGCTCAGGGGTGATCCTGCCCCTCCCCACGGCCCCAGCACCGCTCCTTGGATCTCTGCCCTGTCACTGAGGAGCTGTTGTCTTTCCGTCTTTGAGGGTAAAGCAACGGAGACAGAGCAGTCAGGGCTTGGATCTGTCCAGCCCCGAGGCCCTTGCCAGTGCCCACAGCAGGCCTCCCCCAGGCCTGGGTGGTGAGTGGCTGCAACGCCACTGGTTCTGACCGAGGGCCGGGCCAAGCCTGAGATTTCACCTGGTCACCGCACAAAGGCCTAGGGAGCACCTGTCCTGTGCCAGGTGCTGCTCCAGACACGGAGACCTGGCTGTGGGCCCACAGGCGCCATCCCTGCCTCACGGCACTCACTTCAGCTGGGAGGGCAGACCGTGATCCTCCATCAGCCAGGGAACCCCGACAGGGGTTCCGTTGCCAGGGCCGAGGAGGAAGGGGTGTTGGGGGGCTTCCTGGAGGAGGCAAAGCTAGATCTGAGGCCTGGGCTGGGAGTTGGCGTGGACAGGTGGAGGGGGAAGGTGGACCCAGGCGAGCTGTGGTGGGGAGTTTTCATTCCAGGGGCACCGGGATCCCACCGAAGGGCTTGAAGATCCATGCCTCCAGACATCCCACCCCCTAAAGGCAGCCTCTGCCAGCAATTCCCAGGGCGTTCCCCTTCCTCCTATCCACACGATCCCCACAATTGACCTTTCTCCCTGTCCCCAAGGGGAAGCTCCCGCCCTCAACTGGTTTGCTCAGGAAGAAAATGTACCAATAAGGGAATTCATACTACAGTGTGAGTGACTGACACCAGCTGTGTGGCCCTGGGGGCCTTGCTTAGAAGGCAGGAGGCTCCTGAGCCACTAGCCTGCTTAGGATTCCAGCGGGCACCAGCATGGAAGCCGTCTGGTCTTGACCCAGCCTGTCCCCTTCTCTCCTCCCCCACCCAATCCAGGCAACATCCGGGTGATTGCTCGTGTCCGGCCAGTCACCAAAGAGGATGGGGAAGGACCTGAGGCGAGCAACGCAGTGACCTTCGATCCCGACGATGACTCCATCATCCACCTGCTGCACAAAGGGAAGCCTGTATCCTTCGAGCTGGACAAGGTCTTCTCCCCGAGGGCCTCCCAGCAGGACGTGAGTGTGGCTCTTCGGTGGGGTGGGGAGAAGGGACCGAGAGCCGTGGAGAGGGGGGGACACAGAGACACTCACCAGGAAAGGGAGAGATGGTGGGGGGTGGACAGAAAGCAGTGTGAGTGGGGGGAGACAGGATAGAGAAGCCTGGGTGTCAGGGTCCCTCCTTCCCTCTGGAGAGAAGAGGGTGGGAAGCTAAGACTGAGGGCCTTAGAAGCCTCTGCTGGCAAGGAGAGATCCAGGCACAGTCCCTCCCACCCACGTGGCCCCTCCCACCCTCAAAGCTCCTCCCACCCTCAAAGCTCCGCCCACCCACGTGGCTCCTCATAGCCACATGACCCTGGCCAGCTTTGAGCCGGGTCCCTCCAGCCTGTGAGAGGCGTGGGGTCTCAGCATCTGCTCTTGTCTCATCTCTGCCAGGGCCAACCTGCCGGGCCTGTTTTGCCTGTGCTCTCCTCTATGCCCGGCCCTACCTTTGCCCCCGTCCTCTGCCCACTGTCAGGCAGGCAGGCGGAGGAGGTGCCAGGCATGTGACTGGCCTCTGCCTTCATTTGGCTGCGCCCTCTAGGGGTGGGGGCGGGTCTCCTGCGCTCCAGGGCTGGGCGGCCCTCCTCAGGTGTTGGCGGGCAGTAGGCACTGCCCTGTCTTCCCGTCCGTCTTTCGGCAGCGGCAGCGAAGTTACCATCGGTGTCTAGCGCCACTGACTCGTTAGTCGCGGATTGCTCCACAGTGAGCCGGTGTCCAGTCACGTGCTGTGTTATTGCTGAAGGAGGGAGCGGTCAGGGGGAGTGGCCGGACTAGGAGCTGGTGGGGACCCTGGTCCCAGCAGCCCCACACCCTCCATCCCATGTCCCCTCCCCAGGTCTTCCAGGAGGTGCAGGCCCTGATCACCTCCTGCATCGACGGGTTCAATGTCTGCATCTTCGCCTACGGCCAGACGGGTGCTGGCAAGACGTACACGATGGAGGTGGGTGCCCGCTGCCTGGGGTGGAGTTCAGACAGTGAGGACCACCCCTTGCTGCCATGGGTGGGGGCTCAGGGTTCTGTGTGGTGTGTTTTGCCTCACTCGCTCTTCACAACCTCCCCAGTGACCAGGGCCTGAAGAGGGGGCGCCTTGCCCAAGGGCACTGGAATGGTCCCAGTGGTAGGAGAGGCAGGGGTGACAACCACCACCTAACAGAAGGGTCTTGGCCTGAAGTCAGAGTCATTCTCTCAGGACCGGGCGCTCATGGAATTGATTGGGCTCCACACGCATTTATTGGGCTCCTGCTGTGTGGCTGCCGGGCTGGGCCCTGGGGCTGTCAGGATGAATGAGGGCAGGTCTCCGCCCTGGAGGAGGAGGTCCGGGCCGGCTGCTGTGAGAGAGACTGGCCGGTGAAGACTGTTGTGGGAGCCCTGCTCTTAGCTGCCACCTCCCTGCTGTGGCTGTCCCCTCCCCTCGGGGACCCAGCATCTAGAGGACGAATCCTGACTGTAGATGAAAAAGGAAGGCTGGCCCCCGGGTGTCTTTGGTTTGTCAGCATTTCCCTGGCTCTTGGTGCAGGTGAGGGACCGGGCGGGAGGGGGGGTGCGGTTTCCTGGGTAGAGACGGAGGCCAAGTGTCCTGGTGTGGGGACAAGGGGAGTGAGAGGGCCCTCTGGTGGGAGGGGCCGTCAGAGGGGAAGCAAGAGCCCAGGTGAGATTTCCTTTCAGAAAGGCCAGGAGCTCAGGGTCCCAAGGTCCCTGCCGGCTCCGCCTGGGCCTCCCTGATATCGGCCCAGTGTGGGCAGCGGCAGGGAAATTGGGTTCCCCGTATCCCTCCCAGGCGGCTCACCAGGGCCAGGTACACATCTGGCTCCCAGCAGCCGTGCTGTCCCCGGCCGGGCGTTTCACCTGGGCGCCCTGCTCTGTCTAGGGCAGTCCGGCAGGGTGGTACCATTTTAAAGGTGGGAAACTGAGGCCCGAGGAGGTGAATGAAGTTGCTTGCAGTGGGGAGAGGGGATGTGGGGACAGACCAGCCTGCAGACGGAGGCTTCGGGCAGGGAGGCTGGCCTGCGAGGGGCAGCTGGAGGGCGCTGGGGGCCACAGGCACCCTGTGAGCATCTGCATGGGCCACCCCTCATGGTGGGGAGGGGCCCAGCTCACGGGGTCTTGCTTCTGCCCCCAGGGAACCCCTGAGAACCCAGGCATCAACCAGCGGGCCCTGCAGCTGCTCTTCTCCGAGGTGCAGGAGAAGGCCTCCGACTGGGAGTTCACCATCACCGTCAGCGCAGCCGAGATCTACAACGAGGCCCTCAGGTTTGAGGCTCGGGGGGGCGGGGGGGCGGGGGGGAGGGTCATCAGGTGGGCGGCCCTGGGGTGGCACATGCCTCCGGGAAGCTTTGTGGTATCAGGACCATGTAGAGCCAGGTGGGATGGGAATGTGGAGCCTCCTTGAAGAAGGAGTGGGGGGCTGTACACCAGGACTCAGCTCAGAGGGTCTGCTGGCCCCAGGCCCCTCCCCACCAGTGGGCAGGGAGGAGGGCGCTCTCTCTGCTCACTGAGGAGTTCCTTTTCCCCTGGAAGCTCCCCCCATACCTGCGGGCTGCCCAGGCGTGATGAGAGAGGGCTGTGGGGGGGCTGCCCAGGGGCCAGTGCACTGTGGGGGCAGGAGGAGCACCTCCGCAGGCCTTTTGGGGGACAATTGGTCTTCGCCCTTCAGTGGGCTGAGTGCAGGGAGGAGCTGGCGGAGGAGGGGCTTAGCCCAGTGTCCAGGCAGGGGTGTGGTTGGATGGGGGACATTCCAGGTTTGGGGCAGGTGCAGAGCCAGCAGACACAGGAGGCGAGAGTGACTATCGTCCCCTCCACCCCCACCCCGGCAGGGACCTGTTGGGGCAGGAGCCCCAGGAGAAACTGGAGATCCGGCTGTGCCCCGACGGCAGCGGGCAGCTGTATGTGCCAGGGCTGACGGAGTTCCGGGTGCAGAGCGTGGACGACATCAACAAGGTGTGGGGCTGGGGGGACGGGGCGGGGAAATGTGGGGAGACCCCGCCCAGAGCTTTCTGAGCCTGTTTCCTCCTCCCTACAATGCAGAGGGTGACACTCCTCCAGGGGTACTTGGGGACGGGGCGATCCCAAGGCCCCACTCGAGCCCTGTACCTCTGCCCCGCCCACCCCCAGGTGTTCGAGTTCGGCCACACCAACCGCACCACGGAGTTCACCAACCTGAACGAGCACAGCTCCCGCTCGCACGCCCTGCTCATCGTGACGGTGCGTGGCGTGGACTGCAGCACCGGCCTCCGCACCACGGGTGAGTGAGGGCCCGGGGCAGCCTGCCCAGCCCCCCAGCACACCCGCCTCTGGGGCGCCCTTAACCTGCCCAGCGCCCTCCCACAGGGAAGCTGAACCTGGTGGACTTGGCCGGCTCGGAGCGCGTGGGCAAGTCGGGGGCCGAGGGCAGCCGCCTGCGGGAGGCGCAGCACATCAACAAGTCGCTGTCGGCCCTGGGGGACGTCATCGCGGCGCTGCGCTCCCGCCAGGGCCACGTGCCCTTCCGCAACTCCAAGCTCACCTACCTCCTGCAGGACTCGCTCAGCGGGGACAGCAAGACCCTCATGGTGGTGCAGGTGAGGGACCGGGGTCTTGGCCAGCACCGGCCCCTTCTGGGTACCCAGGCTGTGCAGGGAAGGGACCCTTGTCCTCAGCAGCTCCAAAGTCAGTGACATGCTCTCTGACAGGGCCACACACCCCGTGTGCCTCCCAAATTCCTTCCTTTGGGCCAGAGTCCCCTGGCCGTGAGCGCCCTCTGGTGAGCATGCTGCCCCCTTGTTCTGTGGGGGCAGCTGGCTTGGGTGGGGAGTGAGCCCTCATGTCCCCTAGGTGTCCCCCGTGGAGAAGAACACCAGCGAGACCCTCTACTCCCTCAAGTTTGCTGAGAGGGTGCGCTCTGTGGAGCTGGGCCCCGGGTCCCGCAGGGCAGAGCTGGGGTCCTGGTCCAGCCAAGAACATCTGGAGGTAGGGGGATGGCACAGGCCTGCTGGGGCACTGGGTCAGAGACTTCCAGGTCAGGAGCCAGAGGGAGGGTCTGGGAGGGGTTACAGCCTGGGGCAGGGCGGGTGCGGGGGGAGGAGATGTCAGAGGGGCTGGAGCCAAAACTTGAACCCAAACCCAGTAGCAAAAGTAGTCCTTGGCCTTCGAGGTGCCGTGGGGTCATCAGCCGGCTGGGGTGGGCGGGGCGCAGGGTGGCGCCCAGGTGCTCAGCATTGACTGGTTCACGCCTTTCCACGTGTTACCTGTTTACCTCTCGCAAGAACGAGCTGGGCACGTCACGGCAGCCATTTTGCAGACGAGGAAGCAGTGTCAGGAGGCGGGGTGGGGAGGGGAGGGAGCGTGGTGGAGGGGTGCGGCGAGCACGGCCCCACCCACCTGCTCCCCCTGCCCACAGTGGGAGCCAGCCTGCCAGACGCCACCCGCCTCAGCTCGAGCCCATTCGGCCCCCGGCTCTGGGACCTCCAGCCGCCCGGGCTCCATCCGGAGGAGGCTGCAGCCCTCGGGTGAGCATTTAGGGGGTGGGCGGGTGGGTGGTGAGCCACCCCGAAGGGCCAGGCACCGCCACGGGACTGCCCTTACCTAGACGGGCTTTTTAAAAATTGTCTTTTTAAACAAAGTTTCTAAAACTCCAGAGCCTGTTTCACAACCTTCCCTGGCCCTGGGCTTTAGCCAGGGCAGATGGTGCTGTGTCCGTTTCACAGAGGGAAACCGAAGGACCCCCCCTCCCCAAGGGCTCCTCGTGGGCTGGTGACTTAGGCCCAGGACATGAGTGTCCCTGGCTGGGCTGGCTGGGCTCCCGCAATACGCCCGTCAAAGCAGGTCTGCGTCACCAGCCCTGAGCCTCAGCTCCGGGGTGGAAAGGGCAGGGCTCACCCCACGTCCTAGACGAGGAGTGAGCCTGGCCAGGGACTGGGATCCAGGCCTCCAGCCCCCAACTTGCCCCACTCACAGAAAGGCCCAGCCAGTGCTTGGGTACAAACAGGGGCGGCAGGTCCTGGGGTCCTGGCCCAAGGCAAGCCCGCCAGTGAGACGCCTGTTGCTTTGATTTCAGCCTGAGGCTGGGGCTGCTGTCTCCAGGTGAGTGTGGGCCAGTGGCCCAGGGCTGCCCGCACCTGACCTCGCCTTGGGTTGTAGGGCTGTGCCGGGAGCCTGCTGCTCAGGGCTGGGTCTGTCCTGCTGCCTGCTGTCTGTCTGTGTGCTTCTGCCTGCTCCCTCCTGCTCTTCAACGGAGGCTAACAAGCCCCCTCCCCCTGCAGGGAAGTCCAGGCCGCTGCCTGTGTGATGGACGTGTCCGCCCTGCCGTGTCAGGGTCTGGGTCCCGAGGCCTCACGGGCCTGCTCCCGCCGCAGCGCTGGGAGCCTGGGAGGCGGAGGCCAGAGAGGAGGCTCGCCCTCCTGTGTCTCCCCGAGATGAGAAACATGTTCAGAAGGAAACGGTGTCTCTCGGCTGTGCTCTTGGTGCAAACGACGTGGGCTGGAAGGGCAGGGCTGGCCCGCTCCACCTGGCAGGCCCAGACCCCCAGAGAGTGGTCCGTTGTGGGGAGGGCAGCAGTGTTGGGAGGTGGCTCTCGCCTGGGCTGGCCCACCTCTCCCAGCCTGCAGGGCGCCCTCTGCGGTGGGTGGCTGAGGAGCCCCCGGGAGGCACAGGAACCGTGGGATGGGCTGGGTGGTGGGCACCCTAGGGGCAGTCCTCCCAGGGCCCGCACCGGGCATGGGTATAGTGTTCGTTGTGTACATAGCGCGGCCTGCCTGCCAGGCCGACCGGCCGGGTTATTTATGGCTGGCAGGAGGCCAGGGGGCGGGGACTCTGCTGCTCCCCCATCCGCCTGGCACCAGGCTCTCTCCTTGCTCACTGGCCTCCTGACCATTTGCTCCTCTGAAAGCCTATTTAAGAACTTTTGGAAGCTTAGCCATTTTTAATATTAAAATAAAAGCCTTTTTACACACGTGTGGTCTGAAGAATGGGTCTTGTGAGCCCCAGGAGCAGGGTGTCAGCCGGTGCTGCTGGTTCCCGCTGCTGGCGGGTCACCCTCAGCCCCAGACCTGCCCTGAGTAAGGATCGCGTGGCCTGAACATCCACGATGGGTACAGCTAGTGCCCCCTCCCCTCGTCACTGACCCATCAACGGTGTTGTCACCTCCGTCTTACAGGTGCGACATGAAGGCTCCTCGGCTCAGCACCACCACGGCTGGGCCCTGGCCTTGTCCAAGCGCCACCCTCCCCTAGGGCTTATAGGACCCCCCCCCCACCACCACCACCATGGCGTGTGTGGACCTAAATTTGGTCCCAGCCTTGAGGGAGCCTGTGCTCAGTGGGGTCCTCCCTCCAACTGGGGCTGAACCCACTGGGTCGGGTCGCTTATCCTGGCCACCAGCACTGGGGGTGCTGCAGGGAGTGAGGTGTGTTCAGAGCCCTCAGGGGAGGATGGGGGAACGGCTTGTCCAGCCTTGTCTCTGAAGGCCTCCGGGGGCGGGAGAGCAGGCTGCGCTCTGGGGCACCACAGTGATGGCCGTGTCTGAGGGGGGTCCTGGCATCCTGCAGCTGTTGGCTTGGAGGCATCCACAGGACAGCTGGGAGTGTGGCTGAGACGGGGGGATGGTGGGGCCCACCTCTCACCTGTCTCCCAGCCGTGGGGGAAGACTTGCTCCCTCCCCCAGAATAAGTCTGAATCAGCCCTTTCCTGTTGGCCTGGCACTCTGCTGCCCCCTGCTGGCTACACAGCCTGGTGCAGGCCTCTGCCTACAATCCTGCACCTGGGAGAGCCGTGGCTAGATGCCCCTTCGGGCAAGAAAACCAAGGAATAGTTACAAATTTAATAAAATTTGTCTTATAAATTACAGCAGCAGCCCCGGGGCTTTGTTGGCTGCCCCAAGAAGCGAGAATTGGGCAAGCTGGGCAGCCACAGCTGGACAGGAGTTGTCTGAGAGTTCAGGGCTGGAGGTGGCCAGTGGGCCAGCGCCGCCGCCTCCAGGATGGCCACAGGGCAGAGGCTCACGGGCCGGTGGGTGCACAGGTAACAGGAGTGGGGGTTGAGTCCAGGCCCCAAGGGTTGCCCGGTGCCCCCACCCATTGGGTTCCTCAGTCCAAACTGGCCATGAGCAGGTGCAGCTCCCGGAAGGCACTGCCGTGGCGGCCACTCAGGCCCGACTTGCTCCTGACGAGGCCGCTGATGCTCTTGAGCTGCTTATAGCAGAGCCGGCATTTGTGCAGCCTGTGGGCGGAGGGGCAGCACTAACCACTCCCGCCCCGCTCCCAGGCCATGCAGGTGACACCAGGCCTCAGGGCAGAGCCAGGCTATGGAGGAACCCAAGCTTTGGCTCCCCGACCCTCCACCCTGAGTTGAGGTCTTTGTCCTAGGCACAGTGACCTGCATAAGCTGTACCAGCAGGGCCATCAACAGTGGGCTGTGTGCCCTCACCTGGCCTGGCACCCCTGCCCCAACACAGGCACACTGCCTGGCCCCTCACCTCTCCTCCCGGCTGATGTCGACACCCACAGAGGGCGGGGCTGCCAGGATGTCCGTGATGAGGGGCAGAAAGCGCTGTAGGATCAGCTTCAGGGAGGTGCAGCCTGTCTGGACGTAGCTGCAGAGGCAGGCAGATGGATGGAGCCACAGACAGGAGAACAGCAAAGTACACAAAGACAGAGGGGCAGAGGATGAGAGGCACACGGGCTTGTTTGCACCTTGGCCTCTGGAACTTGCAGGGGGCAGCACGGCTGCACGGCCACCTCCCGTGGGCACCACCTGGGGATCTGCCCAAGCCTCTCTGCCCCTCCCTGCTGTGAGGAGGCGGGCTTCTCTGCGTACCTCTCATACTTGCTCTGCAGGAGCTTCTCGATCTGCGGCAGGACCGTGGTGCACAGGTCCAGCTTCCACAGGGAGCTGGGGAGAGGCCGGGACAGGTGCCCTCAGCACCCAGCGTCCCCGCTCTGCCCACTCACCCCCTGCAGCCACTTACGCTTTCTGGTTGACGATGTTAAGGAGGTCCACCACCACCGACAGGTCATTGATGGCTACGGCCGAGTCCACCGACGTCTGTGCAAACAGAGCGCCCGTCACAGAGGACTGGGAGAGGGCCCCTGCCAGGTGTGTGTGGTGATGGGCCTTGTTGTGGGATAGTAAAGCCACCTGAGATGCTCAGCACAGGCCAGGCCCACGAATAGGTGTGCAATAAATGGCAGCTTGTAATGAGGATGGAAGAAATCGAGTCAACCATGGTGTGGCGACGGGCTTCCTACCCCCCACCGGCCAGTTCCTGTGGCCCTCTTCTCGATTCTGCCCTAAGCCCGGGGAAGGGGCAGGGGCAGGGGCAGGGGCAGGCGCTTGCCTTGATGTCGCCCGTGGTCCACACGGCCCTCACGGTGTCCAAGTTTTTGTGGCGGCTGGTGAGCACCACGCACATGGTGTCATGGCCTTTGCGGATTTGCGACATGGCATCCTCGTCGACCAGCTCTGTCTGCTGGGGGATCTTCACAGCCTGTGGGACAGGCCCAGATGCTGGCAGCGAAGCTCTGCCCTCGCCCACGGGCCTCCACCCACTCTTGGGCTGGGCCCCCACTCACAGGCAGGAAGTCGGAGGCCTTCAGCCCAATGGGCTCGTTCCGGGTGGCGGGGATGATGGCAGGCTCAGCCTTGGGCGCGGGGGTGGAAGTGACGACCTGGGGCCAGGGTGGGACCTCGAGCTGGAGGGGTCCGAGGCTCAGCGGGCAGCCAGCCTGAGGGCTCCCTCTCTGCCCCCCAGATGGGAGGCCCCTCACCCTGGCTCAGGGCTCCAGCCCCTCTGAGTCTCACACGCCCTCTACCCAGACATACGTTTGGCACCGGGAACTGCGTGTCCAAGGCTGGGCTGGGCTTTGCTGCCTCCTTGGCTGTGGCCACGTCTGGAGGCAAAAGGAAAAGATTTCTGGGTCAGGAAGAAGGCAGGGCTTGGGTGGGACTCTGGACGGCATCTGTAACCGAGGGGGACTGCAGGAGCCAGCGGGCAGGGAGACGTCAGCAGTGTGGGTCCTGGGAGGCCTAAGGGCAGGGGCTGGGCTGTCCCCCACTTTCTACCTACCCAATCCCAGGCCTGGCAGAAAGCAGGCACCTAGCCTGTGAGTCGATGGGACCAGGGAGCTCCAGGGAGGGCAATCTGCCAGCTCACTGGGAATGTGTGCCGGGGTGAGGGGCTGAAGAGCCACAAGGCCCCCATCTACAGCGGGCCCAGCTTGTTCCTCCACAGCACATGTCCCATTTCTGGACTCATCTGTGGGCTTGAGAGGAGCACCTGCCTACCCTGTTCACGCTCAACCACCAGGGACTAGCCTGGGGCTTGGCACATAGTAGGTGCTCCTGAGCAAGTGGCAGAGGCTGAAGCTGTGCCGTAGAGGGGAGGGCAGGGGCTCAGGGGAGAGGACTGAGGAGCTGGGAGGCCAGCTCTGCCCCACCCTGACTCACCATCCTCTGGGGGTGCTGGGAAGGGCTCACTTCTCCGAGGCGGTGTCCGACCTGTAGAGGGGAGAGGGGTTGCACTCGTGTCAGCTGCCCAGGGTTCCTGAGTCCCTCGAGCTGGGCAGCCTGGGACCCAAGGCCCTGTCAGGCCATGGGGGTGGAAGGTGATTTCCAGGCATGCAGCTGCACACCTGCGACCCTGTCCTGGCCCACAAGCCCTCAGTCCTGCCCCTTCCCATCCCCTCGCCGCTGCAGTAGGCAGGGCACTGAGTGGCTGCCAGGGCTCTGCCGGGGCCTAGAGTTCCTGGGGACAGCTGGCCGGGTGTGGGGGTTAGGAACTAAGGGAGCTGCATCATTTTACAGGTGGGGTGCTGGGTTCACGGGTGGGAGCCAGGCCTCACTGATGCTGTTCTTGGGCTGGAAGATCTCGTTGTAGTCCTCCGCGTTCTGGATCTCCGCACGAGACTCCCGCTCGTCCCGGTCGTCCTCGCTGCTGGGGCTGCGGCGCTCGCTCTCCGAGTTCTGCTTTACCCTGTGGGCAGCAGAAGGAAGACGGGCCAGTGAGGCCAGGCTGGGCCCCCCAAAGCTTTCCCAGGGTCAGATCCGCTTCCTGTGCCCCGCCCCCCCCAAGCCCTGAGCCCTGAGCCCACCTCTGAGGCTTGCTGCAGGTTGTGCTGGGCCGCTCGTAGATGCGCCGAAGGGGGGCGGTGGGGAGGGGCGGCTGCTGCGTCAGGAGCCGGCTGTCCTGCACGGGGTCCTGGGCCACCGTGCCTGTCCTGGTGACCCGGGTCAGGTCCACCACGTAAGAGGAGACGTTGCTCTGGGAGAAGGCCACGCCTATCTGCAGGAAGTGGCAGAGCAGCAGCTAGGGGATGGGTGGGCAGGATCCCCACAGGGCCTGAGTGGGGGGGGGGGGGGGCCCTGCTGGGCTTGTGGGAGCAGCTGGGCAGACAGTGGGAGGGTGGGTGCGGGCAGCGGTCTCACCAGCTGGTTGTTGCAGATGGCCAGGTCGGCCACCTTGCCCCAGTTGACGAGGACCACGTCAAAGCAGCGCTCGGGCTCCCAGCCGTAAACGCGCAACGAGTCCTGGCAGCCACTGTATAGGCAGCAGCCGTCGGGGTTGAAGAGGATGCTCCTGGGCAGGCGAGAGTGGGCCATGGGTCCCAGGGAACCGGGGGAGGCTGCGGGGGGCCCAGGACAGGAGGGAGCAGACGCAGAGAGGGAAAGCCCACCTGCATCCACACCCCATTCCCCGGGAAGGGCCGCCCACCGACCAGTGGCCTGCGTACCTGACAGGCCCCGGCTCCCCTTCGATGCAGCTCACCACCTGGAATTTCTCCAGGTCCCAGAAGCGGATGGTCCTGCAAAGGCAGCCAGGCTGTGCTGGGAAGCCAGAGCCCTGGCTCCACACAGGCCTTCTCTTCCCCTACACATACACCCCACCCCTCAGGGCCATTAAGAGCAATGCCTTGGGCCGGGGCTGGCCCTGGACAGGCAGGGGGAGGGGACACAGTGGGAGGCCAACATGGGCCTTGGATCTGGACATGCCCTTGAAGGCCCAGGACACAGGCTGGAAACCAAAGTCCCATCTTGGGCTGGCAGTTATTCAGCCTACAGTCTCATCAGGCATATGACACCCTGGGACAGAGAGACAGATTGGGGACAGATATACATACACTCCGGCAGAGATGTGAGGAGCGGCAGTCACAGGCGACGGGCCCTGCTTCTCCTTCTCACCTGTCAGAGCTGCCGGAAGCCAGGAGGTACTCGTTGGGGTGAAACTCCACCACGTTGACGGGCCCCGTGTGGCCAGGGAACTCGGACATCATCTTGCCAGCAGTCAGATCCCAGAGCTGGGGCAGGGCGGGTGGAGGTCAGGACCAGCCGTTCTCCCTCCGATCCAGCCCAAGCTCTGTCCACACACCACCTTCCCATCTGCACAGCTTGGGACAGCAACCCCAAGGAGGGAGGTGGGGACCAGCCTGAGTGTGACCAGCAGACGCCAGGCCCCAGCCCTGGCCCGGGCCAGGCCGGGAGCTACCTTCACTGTGTGGTCATCTGCAGCCGATGCCAACCACTTCCCGTCGGGGCTGAACCGGAGACACCGCACGGCCTGGCTGTGCCCCTGAGGAGGACATAGCACCGGGCTCACCCTCGGGGTCTGGCCCAGGGCCTTCCCGCTCCATCGCCCCATCGCCCCACGCCACTCCGGCCTTCGACAAGCAGTGCATCCTGGGGTGCAGGCAATGAGGGGAAGACATGTAGGAGATGCCACAGAGGGACACTTCCCAGGGGGACCATGGACTCCCAGGCCTGCAGAGGCTCCAGGAAATCAAGACTGCATGGTCAGAGTCTTATGCCTCTTTTTAGAGTTAAATGCCCTCTCTTCATGTCCAAGGGTCTAAAAACCTCTAAGAATAAAATAATAAAAAAATAAAAATCTCTTAAGAATAACTCTATGTTAAACGTAGTGCTTCCAAACTTCTATGAACAGGCACCCCCTCCCCTGACCACACCTGCTACCTGCCTGGAAAACCAGAGCACGGAGCACAGCGGTTTGGTAAGCACGGTTCTGGGGGATTTGTGGAGAGCTGGGGGTCCAGGTGGACCACGCCCAGCACCCTGCTCTGCTCCAGATTCACATTTCTCACGCTCTCACCCATGTTGGACAGCAGTGCCCTCCAGCCCCTGCCAGTGTGGGCACCACCATGCTCCAAGCCTGCACGGAGCTGTGGAATGACCACAGAGGGGCCTTCCTTACCCTGTACCGGAAGACACAGCCTTTCCTCCTGATGTCCCAGAGCTGCGGGGAGAGGAGCAGAGGGGCAGTCAGGACAGGTACAACCAAGGGTGGGCCTGCGCTGGGGGCCTAACGCCTGGACCGGAGGCCAGGGTGTGGCTGTGAGCAGAGAAGGGATCTGGGTGCCTCCAAGTCATTACACCCCAAAATGACAGAAGTCTGGAAACTGCTCACTAAAGCTGGGAATTCCGCTTGGCCGGTGTGACTCTGATTGACCGTTGACCTATGAACCAGGAAATCATGGTTCGATTCCCGGTTGCGGCACATGCCTGGGTTGTGTGCTTAATCCCAAGTAGGGGGCATGCAGGAGGCAGGTGATCAATGATTCTCATCAATGTTGTTTCTCTCTCTCTCCCTTCCTCTCTGAAATGAATAAAAACATATATTTTTAAAAAAATAAATAAAGTTGGGAATTCCAAGCAGAAATGTCCCATCTCCCTTCTCTAGGATGGTGTGAATGTTGCCGCACAGAGAAGACACCCCACAAAGAGCTGAAAACCCACCCCTCAGGCAGGACATGCTGGCCCACTGCCAGCCAGGGGGAGACCCAGGGCTGAGAGTGGCATCTCACCTTGATGTTCGTGTCCTGGGAACCCGAGGCCACAAACTCGCCGTAGGGGTGGAAATCCAGGCTGCAGATGTTGGCTTTGTGTCCCACAAGCGTGCGAAGAACTAACAAGAGAAGCAGAGACACTGGCTCAAGAGGCAGACAAGATGGCTAGCACAGAAAGGCTGTTGTGTTTGTGTGGGGCTTTACTACTAAATGAAGAATAACACAGACTTTAAAAACTGGGGCGAAAGTCAACCAGGGTCCTACCACCCTAACAACTGATTTCCCTATTTTCCTCCCGAGAGCCATTTCTGATATTACCCGAACCTCCGGAAAATGCATCGCAGTCCCCCAGCTTTGGCTCTAGGCTTGTCCCAGTGTGTTTTTGAGAGCATGGGGGGGCGGGGGGGCGGGGATGTCAGGCAAAGGGCAGTGGTGGCCAAAGCACCCCCCCCCCCCAAGTAGAGTGAGTGGAGGGTGCGGGGTGCGCCAGCTGTGGCCCTGGAGGGAGGTGGCTGTGAGGACAAGCTGTGAGAACTGAGAGGACATGGGGGGGGGGACATGCTGGGCCTCAGAACCTCAGGGGTGGGGGGCAAGTCTCCTCCTGCTGCCCCAGGAAACCATGATTCCCATCTTTTAAGGTTCTGCAGGCAGCTCTGTAGCCCAGCTCAGCCCGCAGGCAAACCGTGTGTTTGTCTCTGGTCCGAATCAAATTTGTCTCCTCGTTCTGGCCTCGTGTGTCTCGCTTTTTAAAAGATTTATAACTCTGTCTGCATGAAACCGATCCCCTGTGAGTGCTGGGGCCGACAGGTACAGGAGCCCAGCCATCCTGAGGTGTGAGCCAAGGTGACACGGGGTGCTGGGAGGTAGCGAGCTCTCTTCCAGGAGGTGGTCACATGCCACCGGGGCTCAGCACCACGTTTCCGGTCAAGGCGGTCTCGGGCATGCGATGCCCAGTCCACGGCCTGGAGGGGGCAGACGGCTGGCTCCTGCTTCAGCCCATGGGCCCTGAATCCCACAGCAAGGTTTCCAAAATCCTGCCCCGCCCCGAGAGGATGTGGCGCGTCCCGCCCTGCGTGGGCTGGCTTCATGAAGCGGGATCCCGGCTGACCCACCCTCGCCCTCTGGCTGTGCCACGGAAAGCAGGCAGGACTACATTCTTCTGGCGTGACTTCTGCCCTTGCTCTTCTGTCCCAGGAGGAAAGGCCTGGGTCACAGGAGCTGCAGAGAGGAGGGCCTCTGGGGTGTGTACCCCATGAGGGAACCTCCCAGCCAAGTAGCTGCTCATCCTTCCCTAAACCCTCCAGTGATGGGCTGCCTTCAAAGCAACCGTCGTGAACCCCTTCTGCAGCCTGTCACTGCCACGCACGCCACGATGGGCAGGGGTGGAGGTGGGCCCGAGGTCTCAGCTCTTTCTGCCGTGGCTGCTGAGGGCAAGCTTCTCAGTCTTCGGAGAAACTCCTCAAACTGAGCCACCCGATGACAGCGGAGAGCACTGGGATGGGAATTCTGACATCAGGATTCGAGTCCCAGCTTCCGCCACTCCCAGCCAGAGGGTCCTCACGGAGTTCAGTGCCTCCCTGGGCCCAGTGTGCCCATCTGACAGATAAGGGGCCCACCAGCCTGGCTCTGCCTCAGTCACCTGGCAGCTTCCTGAAAGCCGATCTGGGCCTACCCACTTCTGAGTCATGTTCGCTGGGAGTGGGGTCTGGGCCGTGTTTGTAACGAGCCTGAGAGCGGCCACTGTGGGGACTCCACGCCCAGGAATTCCAGACAGGTCTTCAGGTTCCACGCCCGGCCCACCTCGAGGAACTCTCACGTTACCCGTACACGCGAAATGGTTGTCTGAGAATGCACAGCGCCCTGTCTTCCCTCTGCCCCCTGCTCCAGTGCACAGTGAACGGCTGGTGCCGTCTGCTGGGACTCGGTCCAGGCAGAGGCTTCCCAGGTGGAGAACTGCCTTCCGCCGAGCCTTTCTGCTTTCTCTGCTGGTTCCACCCTGGCCCCTTGGGTCCAGCGATGCCCCAGCACAGACGCCGTGAGTCCTGTGTGCGGCCAGGCAGTGGGAGCATGCTGAGACACTAAGCACGCAGCCCACACCAGGGGGACAAGCAGCACCCACGAGGCCCGGGGCACCATCTTCCTACACAAGAAGACCACTGCCCTAGGCAGAATGACCCTGGCCACTGAGTGTGTGTGGCTGACAGCCACCGTCCTACAGCAGAGGCAGAGCACGCACCGCAGGTGGGGCCCAGAGACCTGTAAGTCTCAGCCAGGCATGGGCGGGGGTGAGGGGGAGATCAATTCTAGGAAAAGCAGCCTTGGCAACCCCACGCCCCTGTTTCCTCTCCCCTTCAGCGGTGGCCCCCCACCCGGTGAAGTCCAGGCTAGCGGCGGGCAGCCAACCGTGGGCCCACGGGCTTTCCTTGGGCCTCTCAGGGTTGGCCTGCACAGTGTTCTGTGCTGACATATGCAATGCTTTTAGGAAGAAATGGCAGTACAACCATGTTGTTCAGAAAGATGGAGGGAATGCGCAAAACACCAGGTTAGAGGGCAGAGGCTGAGGCCTCTGAGAAGGGAAAGGAGTGGGAAAGGCGCCCTCTTTTCATTGTGAGTATTTGTACAACGACCGGTATCTGCCTTCTTACACCCTGACTCCTCTAAAGGCGAAAACTAAACTGAAACCAACAGAGCGGCAGGAAGCAGAAGGGCTGGCCACCCCAGCCCCAACCTGCAGGCGGCTGAGAGGGGGCCGCCCCGTTGGGCCACCCGCTCCCCAGTGTGCCCCACACAGCTACCTCACTCCTGTGTGGCCCTGGTGGCACCTGATGTCCTTCCAGGTTCTGAATCCACAAACATACCCACCCACTCATCCACACAGTTGTCCACTCGGACATTTACCAGGCGCCTCCTTGGTGCCAGCATTCAGAGACGGGGGCGGGTGGGGTCACCACTCGGGCCAGTGTCCCAGGACGGAAGCACCCCACCTAGTCAGGACGGGCTTCCCGGAGGAAGCGACGGGACAGGAGCCCGAGACAGCAGGGTGCAGGGTGCAGGGAGCACTGGGGGAGGCGAGCGCAGACACCTACTTTTGGCAGCTTCCAGGTCCCAGACGCGGATGGAGCCCGACTGGGAGCCGGCCACAATGAGCTCCTCGGGCGTGTTGAGGCGGACACTCTCCACTGGGGACGTGTGACCCGTCAGGCTCTGTGGAGAGAGGGTGGCAGCTTCAGTGCACTTCGTGGGCAGACCCCCAGGTGCTGCCCCAAATTATGGGTCCCCAGGAAGTGTGTCCGAGAAGTGGCCCAAGCGACGACGGCTGAGCAGCCGCTTCTCCGGCCTCAGCTCCCAGGGCTAAACCTGGGCCAGACCCGTCACACTGCAACCCCTGCCACTGCTCACTGTGCTCCTGACAGACGCCACCTGCAGAAATGGCCCTGGGCCCCTTGGGGGGGCAGCTGACCCTTCAGTCTGAGTCCAAACGGCGGCCCACCTGGGCTCTGCTCCATTTCACGCTCTGCTGGCCCACGCCCCTCAGGAGGGGAACCATGGCAGAAGTGAGGCGGGCTCTCAATGGGACCCCTCTCTCCCCTCCAAAATGCCCGTGTCCCCGGGCGCTGCCCCCACGCTCCCAGGAGGGGGCTCTAAGAACCCGCATCTTGGGAGTGACTTTGCTGAGAATATGGAGTCTTCCCCCAACTCAGAGCTGGGGAGCTGGGCCAGGCTGAGCCCAGGAGGGAGAGGAGGAAAGTGCCGGCGCTTCCAGCTTCTGGAGAGGCCAGGTCTGAAGTCCGTGGTGTCTGTCACTCCCGCCCAGCACTGGCCACCCCAAGGCACAGTAGTGACACCATCAGTGTTTGCTGAGACCCTTCCCCCTGGGGGTTGGGGACAGTAGGGAAACTGCTCCTCAGTGGAACTACCCCAAGGCCAGACAGTTATAAGCAGCGGGTCCGACTCCCAAATGTCACTGGCAGGAGTATCCCTGGGTACACACTCCACAGAGGGCAACTGGGCACATCCACCCACATTGAGAAATGCCCATTCCCGCACACGCAGACACACGTGCAACAACACACACCCAAGGTCACTCACTGCAGCGAATCTCTTGGACAAAAGACCTGAAACAATACAAATGCCCGTCACCAGACACTGTGTCATCATGGTCACCCATGCACCGGACTGCTATTCATTCAGCCATGAAAATGAATGGGGCAACCCTCAGCCTATGGTCCAGACTAACCTCCATGACACGTACAGGTGGAAAGAGATGGAGACAGTGTGTATAGGGTGAAGCCATTGGTATAAAAGGGGGGAGGGAAGCAGTCATGAACATCCGCTCCTGAATGTATGAAGTCATTCTAGAAGGATGGAAGGGCACACGGGAGCCAGGAGCGAGGCTGTCTCCAGGGAGGGAGGTGGGGAAGGGGAAGGAAGATGTGTCACTGTTCACCGGGTATCATCTGGATGTTGAGCGACATGAGGTCACAACTCCAAAATGCACAGAAACAGATCACGTGGCTGCCCGCAGAGGGAGCCGCAGGAGCACAGACCTGAGTGAGAAAGAACTTGGCAAGTTTGAGGCCCTGCAAGGCCTGGTCTGTGGAGAGTCTGGGGAGGGAGGGCATGGCTCGGCTAAGGCCCATGGGGGCCTGTGGCTGCACCAGGTGTGAGAAGGTAAGTCTAGACCCCAAACTGTCCCCCATGCTTCTCTGAGGACGAGAGCCTGGGCTCACTTCATGTCCATTTTTGGTCAGTCTTTGCTGAGTTTTCTCAAATTTTGTACGTTACCTTGTCATTCAGGGACATTTAAACTTTAAAAAAAAAGGGAAACAAAACAAACGATTTCAATTCTGTTCTGAACTCAATTGCCACTGTCCCTGGCTGTGGTCTGGGTCAGATCTCAGTTCTCTGATGAATCTCCAAGACAATGAGCTGGTTAAGTCTCTACTAATAAATACCACCTCCCGTCCTATTTATTCTTTATCCTGACTTGGCCAAGAGTCAAGAGTGTGATACCACCCCGTGCTGTGGGGCTGTGTGGGGAGAGAGCGAGGCCCCGTGCTCCCGGTGGGAATGTAAATGGATTTCTGGAGGGCAATTTGACAACAGGGTTTGAAAGCTTTGTGAAAAATGCACACCCTCGGATTTAATGCAACCATCACAGATCTGCTCACAGATTTAGCAGATGAGGATGTTTACCATGTGGCTGAGCAGAGCCAAAAGGCTGCAAGTGACCTCCATGCTGGGAACAGGGCGGGGCCAAGCCAAGGCCAGCTCACTCCATGGCACACCACAAAGCCATTAAAAATCATGTCATTAAAGGAGATTATTTTGACACAGGAAAATGCTTACATATTGTATTTTTAAAAAACCAGGCCACAGGACAGTGAGAGCGTTCTGGAAATATATTGTTATTTATTTCTGTGTGTGCACATGTATGTGTGTTGGCATGTGTGTGTATGTGACATAAATGCACAAGTGTGCACATGTGTGCATGGGCATGTCTGTGTGTATCAGCACCTACAAGGACACAGACCAATAACCAACCGCAGTGGTCTTGGGTAATGGGACTATGTGTCTTCCATTTCTGTATTTTTCCCTCTTCGTGGTTTCCTGTTTTGGAACAGTTTTCAGCACTGAATGTAGCTGTGCGACCAGTGGAAGTCTAATCAAGAACCAGCTCTCTGCCCACTCCAGGCAGGATGCCTGAAATCCTTCCAGTGGAAGGAGGTGGAAATATATCAGTCACGCCACACACAGCTGCCGGGTGGGCGGATGGGCCCTGGGCAGGGCGGGGCAGGCTCGACTCAATTAGCCTCTCATACAGGCTCCCTGGCGTGCTGTCCACAGCCAGGTGACACCCCATTCCCGAGGAGGGGCCAGTGTCGCTGCCATCTGCGGTTGTCCTGGGCCTTCCTGAACCGACAGCTAGGGGAGGCATGGATGTTGTGCTGTGTCCCCTACCCTTGGGATGGGCACACCCCATCCTGCCCACAGTCCCCCCCCGCCCCTCGCTCCTGCCCCCGGCCGGCGAGGCTCACCATGATGCAGTTGGGCTTGTTGATGGACCACAGGTTGACGCGGCAGTCGTCCCCTCCTGTCGCCAGCAGCCGCCCGGAGCCTTTGCCCAGCACCAGTGAGGACACATTGCTGGCGTGGGCGACAATTTCCTCTACACAGGAAAGGGCAGAGGGGAAGGCAGTCAGGCCACAGTCAGGGGGCTCAATGGGCCACGGGGAGGAGGGGAGGGCCTGGCCCTGCTCGGCCACCAGCTCTGGCACCAGAAGCCCCTCTCGAGGGCTCTGCCCCTTTGGCTCCCCTTTGGTGCCCAGACACCCCTCCTGACACCTGCTGACAAGTAGGCCTGGGCCTGAGACAGAAATGACTGTTTCTCACCTTCGCTGACACCTGTCTCACCCTTAGGCCTCATGATTTTCTTCCCTTTTCTGCACATCAGCTGGTAATACTACCGACGTACCAGGCTCGATTTTTAAAACTGGCTTGCTATTTCTATTAGTTCTGTCTTGTAAGCAATAATATTCACGAAATCACAAGTGTGATACGTCCATTATGTTTTTTTCTATGACTCAAAAAGAAAAATGAAAACCATTATTAGGATAAAAAATATTGTGCTATGTACCACCTCAGCACCTCCCAAGCTGCCACTCGCTGTGCACACAAACCCCTCTTTGGATAAAACACTTTCGGAGCCATTCAGGTCAACTCTAGACAAGCTGTCCCAGGGAGCTCACCCAGGGCTTCGGCCCACAGCTCCAGAGTCATGGACCAGGTTCTGATCTGAGCTCTGATACTGCAGGCTGTGTGGCTTTAGGCAAGTCACTCACCCTCTCTGAGGACTGGGTTCCTCATCTGGTAAGTGGGGTTAATAATAACAGTGCCAGAACGTTGACCTATGAACCAGGTCACAGTTCAGTTCCCGGTCAGGGCACATGCCCGGGTTGCGGGTTTCGCCCCCAGTAGGGGGCGTGCAGGAGGCAGCCAATCATTGATTGTCTATCATCATTGATATTTCTCTCTCTCTTTCTCTCCCCCTTCCTCTCTAAAATCAATAAAAATGTGTTTTAGTAAAAAAATATTAATAACAGTGCCTGGCTCATTGAGATGCTGAGGATTAGTGAGAAGGTGCCTGTGAGCTGCTGGGTAGGGAGTGAGTCCTCTGTGGCTGTTAGGCAGGCTAAGGACTAGGCACCACGAAGACAGTGAGCACAGGGGCCCCAGGTGGGCAGAGGAGGGTGGGCTGTGTGAGGAGGGGGGGGCAAGAGGCAGCCAACTGAGGGGTCTGGGTGTGGGGGGGTGGGAGTGAGGGCTGACCAGACAGAGAGGGACGTAAGATCAGTGGGCAGCCACAAGGGCTCCTGGCCTAGATGGCTGGGGCAGCAGTGGGGCAGCAGACTAAAACCCCAGGGGCATCTATGCTCCAAAGGGAACATTGGAGCCCTTGTGGCTGCCCAAGAGGCCGCCCAGATCTCCCAGCTCATTCCGGAGTGAGTTCCTCCCGGGAGGGAGGAGTAGACAAGACAGGTCTCCCCACTCAGACAGGAAAACCCTACCATGCCGACGCCCTGAGGAGGCTGCAGACAGCTAAAAGGCTGTGCGTGTGAAACTGTCCTATGCTTGAGCACGTTACCTCCCACCTGAGCACTGGATGGCTTGGCCTTGCCTTTCAGATAAAGCAAAGCGTCAGCAGGGCTGGGATCCTCACCAGCCTCTGTGGCACCACATTCTCCCCAACGCTGTGCTGCAGCCCGTGGCCTCCTCTGAGTTCTGCACTCACTGAGCTGCCCGCCTCAGGGCCTTTGCACATACAGTTCAGGCGCCTACAATACTCCCCTACCCCATCCTCCATCACAGAGTTAACTGATTCAAAGCACATGCCCAGCTGAGAAATCAAGGAGAGACGGAGGAGGGGTGTGGCAGTCTGATTCCTGCCTGGCGTTCTCCCAGGCTCTGGACCCCATTTCACAGGGACCTTTGTCTAGTTTGCCCCCTACGGCCTCCCTCATGCCTGGTTCTATGCTCAGGAAAGACCAGCTGTAGAAGGGATGGGTACATAACCCTAATACACAGAGAGCCACGCTGTCCAAGGTGTACCTTCCTTGGGAGCCGGTAACAGGCTTCTCCCAGAACTCTCGGGCTTAGAGGAACAATTTGAAAATGGTCCAAACCTCTCATTTTACAAACGAGGACCCTGAGGCCCAGCAAAGAGCTTCGCCCAAGTTCCCACAGTTAAAAAGTGAAGGCCTTGCCCCAGCTTCTGAAAACAGCCCACGGACCGTTCATAGCACAGGCTTACCAGTCTGGGCACCAAGAGTGTACCAACCAGTTACCACAGGTGGGGTAGGACCCACAGAGGCACCGACGAGGAGGGCTGCGGTCCTCAAATGTGATCTGGGGCACCTTGGGATCCTCGAGATCCTTTCAGGGGGTCCAGGAGAACAAAACTTTTTCTAATAATACTAAGATGGTATTTGACTTTTACGCTTTTGTTTGCTCCTAAGAATCTAGTTTCCCAGAAGATGCGTGATGTGATGACATCATCATCAATGGCACGTTTGACGGTGTATTCTTGTTTGAAAAGGTCTCGGTATTGCTGACATGGTAAATAACGATAGCTAGAACTCCCATAAACAAGGACTTTGGGGTCCTCAGTAATTGGAATACAAAGAGGTCCTCGGATCAGAGTTTGGCACTGCCATAGGGAGTAATGATGGCAGTGGGTCATGCTCACGTTCAGGTGCATTGCAGAACCCTGTCAATGTCCCTCTGCCTACCCTCTCACCCTGGCCCCCTGCCCCAGGATGCCCTCAGCGGAGGGCGGAAATTTGACTTGTGAGATGCCTGAAAATGTCAAGAATATCTTTCAGGCCTCTCGCCCCATTCCGCCTGTCAGCCTAACTGGAAATCCTGCACTAAGCGCTTTATTATATTTGTTCTCTCACTTGAATCTCACAGCAGCTCTAGAATGTAGACAGGAAATGAAGCCTCTGAGGGGTTAAGTCCCCTGACCAAGGTTACCCAGCTAAGTGCCAAGGTCAGGATTTGCATCTTGATCTTACTCCAAGGCCTGGGGGTCTTCCCTTGTGCCAAGAATAGAAGACAAAGCTGGGGGTTCAGGTTCCCCCCAGCAACAAACAGCTAACAGGATACATGGGACGAGAAAGAAAACAGGAGAATCACTCACGCAATTTCCAGGCTGTCTTGGTGACCACCGGGGTGGCCATCCTCCAGCTGTCTGGCACTTGAAGCTCCACCCACAAAACAGACTGCTTTCCTCCAGGGGTGGGGGTGGATCCCCCCCAGATCCGCCAATCAAATTGGCAGGGAGTTCCCACACATCCAGGCAGAGGGAATGCCTTTCTCCGGGACCAACTCTTCGTTTTAAATCATCCACAGCAGCAGCCTGTACATGCCCGTCCGGATCTTGGATCATGGAATGTCAGGCTCCAGCCATCTCAGCTCAACACTGGGCTGGAATGCAAACAGAGGTGATGGCTTTTTAGGAAACACTCGGTGGGAGCTCGGGGGGACCCTGATTTGCAAACTGCGAGTCCTTGCATCCCTGAGGCCACTTGATAAAGATAGACAGACACCCACCAAAGCCAGGAGCTGCACTGCAAATTGGGGTTGAGAGGCAGGAGAGGGGGCACCTCAGACAAGGTGACCTGGAACACCGGGGAAGGTCCTCCCAGAGGCCAGGATGAGGGGAGGAGCTGGCTGCCTGAGGTGCAGCAGCAGCAGCAGCAGCAGCAGCAGCCAGCGGGCGGGGAAGAACATATGTCTGTAGATCAGACAGATTTCTGAGAGTCACTGTTTTGTCTGACCTATGGAGAGGGGGTGGAGTCGAGACTAAGCTGAGGGGCCCAGGAGAGGCACCCCCGAGACAGGTGCTGAAGTCTTCTCTGGGGAGAATGTCAAACAGGGCCCTGAGGATCCAACCCCCCGAGTTTGTGGCAAAGGAACTAATCCTGGTCCCCCAAATTCCCAAGGACGGTGCTGGGAACTAGGTCTCTAGCTGGGGCATGAGCCGGTATGACTCCTCAACCCTAAAAGGCCACCTTAAGGTGCCTCCGACCTACTTCCTCCAAGCTCTTTCCCCAGGAAACCTCTCCTCCCCACCCCTTCGCCCCTGGGTCCCCCAGTCCTGCCCCTCTCGCCCTCCACTCCTCCCTGCCTCCCGCGTCCCCCATTCACACACATCTTGTCTCCTGAGCTCCCTAACTTGGCCCCTGCCTCGCCAGACCCCCTTACTCCGCGTTCCCCTGGGCTACCAGGATCCCCATTCATTCACTCTCCTGCTTCTAGCGTCCCTATTCACCCCCCAGCCTCCCGCAGACCCCCCAGCCTCCGGCAGATCCCCCAGCTCAGCTTCCGGCCTCCCTGGTTTTGCCCTCAGGCCTCCACGCCGGTCCCGCCCCTCCCGAGGCGAAGGCTAGTCCCTCGGCCTCCCCGGGTCCTCCCACTCCTCTCCGCCGGCGGGGAAGGGCTCCAACCTCCCCGCGCCCGCAGCCTTCTCCGCCGCAGCCCGGCCCAACCCCACCTGGCTCAGCCCGGTCCGGAGCCCACCATCCGTCCCCTCGCCTCCTCTCCCCGCTGCCCACTCCACCTGCAGCTGCGGCTCCCGAGGCCAAGGCTCTGCTTCAGGGGCGACCCCCACTTGCCTTCATCCCCTGCCCTGATTGGCCGCTGCTTGACAACCGACCCTCACAACAAAACCTCCGGCTCAGAGCCCCGCCCTCCCCAACTCTCCCACCAATCAGCTACCGCGGGAGCTCCGCCTCCCGCCAGCTTTGACCAATCGAAGAAGGCACTTCTGCCGCTTTTCCTAAGTTCCCGCCCTCTTTTCCTGAATTGGGCTAATCACGAGGAAGAAGAGTTCAAGAGCCACCACTCAGCCCCTAATGAACCAATGCGGGCTGCCGTTTCCTTGGTCCCGCCTTCGCCTCAAACTTTCCCTTTCATCCACCTTGCCTACGCTCCCTCGAACCTCGTTAGCGTTTGAAAAATTTGCGGGACGCCCTCCAATGGCGGCTGCACCAATCACTTTAGCAACCGTCCCAGCTCGACCAATCAGCGTTCACATTATTGGAAAACCAATTCCCAGCTAACCAATGGGAAAGGGACATCCGGAACCAAGTGAAGCCGCGGAACTTCCATCTTGGAGTCGGGCAAAGCGGGGAGGTGTACTTAGTCAGCTTTTTGCAGCGGTCCCTGCTCGTCCCCTTTACCTGTGGGCGGTTCCGCGGTCTGAGGACTTGTCTCTCTTCTTTGGCTCGAACACCGGCTTGAATCTCCCACAGGAGACCGGGAAAGAAGCTGAGATTTCCTGATTCTGGGTCTGAGTCAGGCGTGGAGCCCGGGGTTGCTGCCTCCACGGCCGACGTCTCGGTGGATGGATGGCCGCTTCCTAAAAGCGATGACCGACGAGGAATCCGAGAAACGCCGGCTTCATTTGTGATTCGTGGGTGGGGGTGGACTTAATCTCCACTGTACTGCACCAGCGCTGCCAGAAAGCAGCAGCGTGTCCTCCCATCACATTGTACTTGGGGAAGCCGACTGGAGAGGCATATGGGCACTGTCCAAAGAGGACCCCATTAGCAGAATAAAATCCGATCAAAACTGCCCATCCTGTATTTCTCACCTTTTTATATGAAAACGTCGTAGAGAAAACTGGGAAGAATACTATAATGATATACTAGTATAATATTTCAATCATACGATGACCCATATACTTACCGTGTGGATTTCAACACTTGCTAACATTTTGCTGTATTGGCTTTATCCGTGTGCATTTTCTGAACCATTTGCAAGTTGTAGACATCAAGACGTTTCACCCTGACACTGAATGCTACTGAGCATGTGATTCTTAAAAATCAGACCTTTCTCCTACATAATCATTGTGTCATCGCACCCAATAAAACGAACAATTGTTTTCCAGGGCAGATTTTCATAATCATCCCAAATATATTTTTAATAACATTTTTCCTAATTAGGAAACCACAAGATCCGGCACTTGGCTCTTCTAAACTCATTCTATTTCATCCGCCCCCTCCCTTTTTTTTTTTAATGAATTGATCTTTTGAAGAGATTGGGCCATTTACCTTGTAGATTGTCCCACATTATAATTTTGTTTGACTTTTTCCTTCTGGTGTCATTTACCTTGTTCCTTTACCTCTGAATTTCTTGTTAAAGCATGATTGGACTCATGATCACCATTTTGAAACACTTTATAATGAAGTATAATACATATTCCCCATATACTGTAAGGGTATGAGGTCGATGAATTTTCACCATCTGAACATACTCAGGTCAAGAAGAATATGACCAGCTCTTCAGAAGTCCCCCTGAGAAATGCAACCATACCATTCATGTGGTTGTAGTTTGTTCCATTTCCACTGAGCCCAAGTGGGTGTCTCAACCTCAGTATTATTGACATTTTAGGCTAGAAAATTCTTGAGACCACCTGCAGAGAGGTTGCAAATGCTCAGCATTCCAATGGAAAGAACAGGAAGTCAAGGAGGAAGGTGGCCATTGTGGGTAGAGGAAGTTGGTCCCAGGCTATCAGGGGTCCTCAAACTACGGCCCGCGGGCCACATGCGGCCCACCGAGGACATTGATCCGGCCCGCCGGGTGTCGCTGCCTGTCCTGCTTAGCAGCCGACTCGTCCCGGGCCCGCAGTGCGCATAGGAATTTGTTCATAGTTTTTTTTTTTTAAACTATAGTCCGGCCCTCCAACGGTCTGAGGGACAGTGAACTGGCCCCCTGTTTAAAAAGTTTGAGGACCCCTTCGGAAGGGAAGGAGAGAAAGGCTGGTGCTGGAGCTTGTGAAAGGAGGTATAAATTGCAAATCACAAGTGTGTTTATTTACAGAAAAATCATGAGAAGCAGGAACAGATGGGGCTGCAGGGAGGTGGAGCAGCACCTGATGCCGAGGTCATTAGCTGGTTTCAGGAAACACAGGCTGGGCTGTGGGGGAGGTCTCTCTCTGCCAGCTTAGGCTGAGGCCCCAGGAGGGGCATCAAGAAAAGACTTTCAGGTGCTCCACCAGGCGTGGGTCCTTGTAGAGCTTTTCCTCCAGCGCCAAGTACTTCAGCGGGGCCAGCTCCTTGTGTCTGAAATCGGAGGGAGGAGCGAGAGGTGGTGGTGGGGTTACAAAGCTGGTGCTCCGGCTTCCTAGTGGGTCCCCTCGGACTCTCCTGCCCGCCTCACCGATTGAGCCGCTGCTCCAAGATACGGATGCGGAACATGGCCTGAGAGCAGTAACTCAGGTACAAGTCTTCGTCCTCGGTGGTCAAGGTCACCTGGTTCTCCTGGTACCACTGCTGTTTCTTCTGCAGCTCCTGGGTCTCCTGCGGGCACGGAGAGGAGAGCGCAGGAGGGGTGATGCAGGCTGACCCTCACCCGGGTCTTAGGCTAAGACCCCCCGTCACCAGAGAACCCATGAGGGTTGACTCCGCAATCACCATCCACAGAAACCAGAGGAGCAGAGACGGGGCCAGAAAATGCCTTGAGTGGGGGCCACTGGGGTTGTGTTGAGAGGGATATCAAGTCCATGGGGTCAGAGCAGGGTTCGAGACTGAGACAGCCATGCGGCTCTGGAAAAGTTACCTTTTCAGAGCTTCCAATTTTTTGTCTGTCAAATGAGGGTCGTTATACACACTCACCACCACCACACAGAGCTCTTTGTGAAGATTAAATGAGATAATGCATAGGATTTGCATGGTATCCTTCCAACCAATAGAAATGCATCAAGGACTAGAAGTTGTTACAATGCACCATCCTTCCATCCATCCAACCTCCCATCCATCCATTCATTTACTCATCCCTCCATCTACCCATGCACCTATCCTCCTGTTCGTCCACCACCCATCCATTAGCCCACCACTCACCCATCCATCCATCCCTTCATCCACCCTTCCACCCAATGAGCCAGAGTAAGGAAGGACAACTTGGTCATCTGGAAACTCCAGGCAATTGGTCCCTCACAAGTCTGTGACATGGGGGGGGGGGGGGGGGCAAAGAGCCCTGTGCCCATTTTCAAGATGAGGATGCCAAGGTCCTCTCCTCTACCCGGGCCATGGCCGTACCCTCTCGAAACGGGCCTGGATGAGGTTGGCCTTGTCGATGAGCCGCTGCTTGAAGTCAACGAGGCACTCGTCCTTGAGGCGAATGGCCTGCCAGCGTGTCAGCTTCTCTCCTGGGGGCAGCTGTGCCAGGAATGGGGCCAGGTAGTCCAGCTGGGCCTCCACCTGCCGCAAGTGCTCCTCATGCATCACACGCTCCTGTGGGGGGCGGAGGGGAGTCAGCTGGACCAGCAGGAGCTGCAGAGCCCTTCCGGCCAGCTCTGCATCAACACGTGACCACATAAAACCAGTCCTCAAATCCAGAGCCCAGTGCTTGGTGCCCCTGGGACTCGGCCTCGGAGCGGCCTGGGGGCTGTCTCTTGTACCTGTGGTGACTGGTACAGCCAACTCTCCATCGTCCTTGAATTCATGTCTCTCTACCTGAGCCTCAGCACACACCTAACGCTCAGTCGATGCTCGCTCAGTAAATGGTGAGAAATGGTTGTTATTCATGATGTTGAATCAAAAACTACCAGTAACTCTCTCCCTTTTCCCCTTTCACGCTGGAGCCTTCTGTCTCGTGTTGGCAGGCAAGGGCCAGGGACGCGGGAGAGATGTGGGGGCTGGTGCCCATCACTGGGAGTCGGAGAACCGGTCATCTGATGCCCTGTCCTGCTTCTCCAACCTCCAACTATTTTTAGAAATCTCTACTTGGTTGGTGAAGGAGATTTCAAAGCTGGCCTCGAAACCAGGCTGGGCCTTGCAACCTGAGGGGGTAACCTGAACTCCCTGTGTGGCAGGGGATGGAGAACTCAGGCCTGTGTCCAGGTCTGGAGCTCGAAGGGAACCCCAGGTGGAGGTGGGCACACACTTCTCACTCTTCCCGCCTGCAGAAGAGGCCTTGGGCTGGCCTCAGCCCCTGGAGGTGGGGGAGACCTGGCCTGGGTCCTAAGTGCTCTTTGGGGTGAAACATAGGAATGGTCGGCTCAGCAGCAAGGATGCGCACAATGAGGTCAATGACTTCATCCCCTCGAGAGGGCTTCCTGGCAGAATCCCTAATCATCCTCATCACCCGGAGGCCCGGGGGGTGCAGGAAAAGTCAGGGCCGGGGAGGGGACGAGGCTCACCATGGCCTCCCGGTACTCCCTGCTCTTCTCATTGCGCTTCGTGTCGTAGATGGAGATTGTCAGTGTGTGTGCCTCCTCCTCTTCCTCTAGAAGCTTCAGGATCTCCAGCACCTGAGTTGGAAAGTGGGGGAGGGCATGGTTAAGGCATCCCCCCACCCCTGCCACTTCCCACCTGCCCACTCTCCCAGGCAGTGTCTCCCGGGGGACCCTACCTCCAGCTCCGACTCCCAGGCCTGATGCCTGGACAGCTTCTCTTGCTCCTTCAGCTGCATCATGGCCTCGTACTGGTACAGGAGCTTCCTGGTGTGCTCCATGGGCTCCACCTGGGACAGCGGCCACAGTGGCAGAGAGGCAGCAACGGCTGGGGTCACGGACGGACTCTGGAGCCAGACCTCTTGGGTTCAAATCTTCCCCTGCCATTTTCTAGCTGTGTGACCTCAAGCAAGTTGCTTAACCTCTCTGGCCTCCAGTTTCCTCATGTATAAAAGAAACATGAGCCCGGCTGGTGTGGCTCAGTGGTTGAGTGTTGACCTATGAACCAGGAGGTCATGGTTCAATTCCCAGTCAGGGCACATGCCAGAGTTGCTGACTAGATCCCCAGTAGGGGGCGTGCAGGAGGCAACTGATCCATGATTCTCAACATTGATGTCTTTTCTCTCTCTCTCTCTCCCCCGCCTTCCTCTCTGAAATCAATAAAAAAATATAAATATATACTGTATATTGTAAAAGGCCCTTGACAAAATTGATGGCAACTCAATTATTTTAAAAAACAGACACAGAGAATAACAGAAGAGAAACTAGAGGCTCGGAAGAATGAGCCGGGAGAGTGAGGATTTGAACTGGGAGAGCCCGCCCCAGGAGGTGAGAGGACCGTCTCCTCCAGGGCTGGTCTCGGGATCTGGGGTCTGCGCTGCTGCCCGGGGCGGGGGGGGGGGGGGGGGGGGGGGGTTGGGGAGTAGTCTTTCTTGGGGGGAAAGGGTAAGAGTTTCAGAAGAGCTGCCAAGGGAAGGGCCCTGGGACAGGAGCTCTTCCTTTTCCCAAGGGGCAGAGAGGAACTCCCAGGCTGGGAACCGGGAGTTTCCATCCTGGGAGGGGAACCGGGCCCTGCTTCCTTCTCCTCACCGCCCCCGCCCCTGCCCGCCACGCCCCCCCCCCCACACACACACACCCCCGGGCCCACCTCGTAGCTGATACACATTTCGGGGGTCATGATGATCTTGTTGCCCTTGCTGTCCACCTCGGTGCGCCGCAGGAACTCGCGCCTGGACGCCGTGATGTGGTCCTCGCGGCAGTGGTAGCGCAGCTGGATGCGCTCCTCCTGGATCAGAAACACGCGCTCCTCCACGTCCTCGTCCGCGGGCTTGGCCGGGTTGCGGAAGAACCGCTCTGTGATTTTCTGCGAGGCCGGCACGTGCATGGATGGGTGGTGGGAAAGGGGATTCCTGTGTGTCCCCGAGGGCGGGAGCAGAGGACGCTCCGGGACACTGGCACCTGCGGTCATTTAGGGGTTCCTGTGGAGCAGCCCCTCCTAGCCAGACAACGGTGCTGGTGGCCCCACAGGTTCCAGTGCCAAGCCACCCAGCCCTGGGTGCTGCTGGGTGTCTTCTCTAGCTCCCTCCGCAAGACTCCGCTTGCTCACCTCCGGAGTGGGGAGCTCACTACCTCTCCGGTAGCCTTCTCTATTCCCAGCATCCCTTCCTGCTAGAAAGGGGGTTTTTGTTGGCTGGCTGCTTTGCTTTTTGGCATGCAGCCATTAAATTCAGTGGTCACATCATTTGTAATGATATGGGGTGGGGGGGGGGAATGCACAACTTAATAGTACGTGGGTCATAGAAGGATTCTACCTACATACACACATCTCAATCAAGTTAGAAAAGACCCTACAAACCAAGCCTATATTATGTGGTACTATCTGAGAGATGCCATTCTGAGATTGTTTTTACCATTTTCCCCTTTATATTTTTTCTCTATGTTTATATGTTTCCATGTATTTATATTTTTCCATATATTCTCAATGTTTAGTCTGAGTGTACCCTTCCTCTAATAGTAAGGAAGTGACCCCTCCCTGGCCTGGTGGCTGAGGGCACACATGGGAAAGGTCACTTGGGGAACACCCCTCTGGAGTCGGGGCTGTCCCCACCCCGGGGTCACCCCGGCCTGTCAGAGCACCCTGTCCCCAGGCCAGGAAGCCCGTACCATGATAGGCCGGGGGTTTGACTCCGCGCTGCTCAGCGTCACCTTCTTGACCCTGGGCCCGTACGTGACATGGCGGTAGGCGAGGAAGTCGGGCCGTCCTTGGTAGTGTTCGCTCATCGTCTTGGGCGTCTCCTCGCGCTTTATCAGGCCGTCCACGCGGGCCTTCTCGTAGAACTCCATGACGCGGTCGTTCTCGGGTTGCATGGACATGTATGAGTGCGCTGCGGCGGGAGGCGGGCCAGGGAGGCGGCGGGGTCAGCCCGGGGAGCCCTGGCCGCCCGCTGGGTGCCCCAGCCCTGACCTCACCGCTGAGCCTTAGGTCCGGAACTCGTGTCCCCCTGGTGGGTATTGAGGCTGTTTGCAGCCTCTTTCTTCTTACAAACACCTCCATGATGAATGTCTGCAGCGTGCATGTCAAACCTAACTTGCCCATTATTTGCTCGGGACAAAGTCAGAGCACAAATATTTTAAGGCTGGTGTTGGTGACATTGCCTGACTGCCCTGCGGAGGGGTTGTCCCCATTTGCTGTCCTGCCAGTAGTGACAGGGGCGACTTCCGCGGCTTTGCACGCCTGCTCGCTCCCTGCAGGGCCGGGCATTTTTCATCTTTGACGATGACATGAGTGCTGTAAGATGGCTCCTTCATGAGCTGGTTTTATTTCTTTTATTTCAACCATCAAGTGAGGCTGACCTTTCCTTGGGGGTTTGGGGGAGGAGATGGTGTATTGACCTTATGTGTTCTCCCTTCCCAGGGTTCATGGTCATGTGCACGGCCTCCACGCCCTCTGCCCGCTGCATCGCCCTTGTCGGAGCACTGGTTGGTTTTATTGCTCAGCATCCCGACCCCTCTGGAAGCGTGGCCCCGCTGTGCGCCTGATCCCAACCACAGATCAGCATGTGGTCCTGCTCTCACTCTCCTGGAGGGACATGTGTCACCTTTCCTTGGCCCTTTTGTGCTTCCCCGGCCTCTCACACCTGGCTGGCTGGAGGCGGCGGGGCGGTGTCTGGTGCTTGCCACCCAAAGAGGCCTGTGGCTACACAGACCCCGGTTCTTCCTGCCACAAGCCAGTCACGCGGGGGCGACTCTGAGGAGCGTGTAAGGCCCCGTGGGGGGCCCTGGCTGACCCGGCCATGGGGTCCACTCACCACGCAGAGCCTGGGGATGGCCCGGCTTGAAGTAGTCGATGATCAGGCCCGTCACCTTGTTTATGTGCTTCAGCTCCAGCATGTCCTCCCGGTTCTGGTACCACTCCTTCATCTCCAACAGCTTGGTGCCTGTGGGCCGAGCGGCGCTGGCTGCACCCCACCATTCCCAGCAGTGCCCGCCCACACTCACACCGACAGAGCGTCAGTGACGTGCCAAACGCCACACAGCACGTCGGGGGACCTGCCCCCCGCCCGGCTGCCCCCTTACACTCCAAGTCCTCGTAGGTGCTGAGGCGGGCCATGAGGCCGTTGCTGTTGAGGTACGGGGCCCACTTCTCCAGCTTGGCCCTCTTGTACTGGATCACCTTCATCCCGTTGGGGCAGCGGGTCTCGAACGCTGTGGACAGGGTGCGCTGGGGTGAGGGACCGCCCAGATCAGGGGGAGGGAGGCCAACCCCACTCAGCCCTCAGCCAGCCCCCGTCCACTGAGCTGCCCGCTGAGCTCCTCCAGGCCCCAGGCCCGCTGCGGGGGGGCGGGGGGGGCAGAGGGGAGTGGACTCCAGGACTGGCTCTTGCCCTGGAGTTCTCAGATCTGAGCCTGACCAGAGGACCCATACACACACACACACACACACACACACACACACACATCCATACACACACACACACACACCCATACACACACACACACACCCATACACACACACACACACATATCCATACACACACACCCATACACACACACACCCCCATACACACACACACATACACACCCCCATACACACACACACACCCACACACACCCACACACACACACATCCATACACACACACCCATACACACACCCATACACACACACCCATACACACATCCATACACACACACACCCATATACACACACCCATACACACACACCCATACACACACACCTATACACACACTCATACACACACCCATACACACACACACCCATACACACACACACCCATACACACACACACCCCCACACACACCCCCACACACACCCATACACACACACATCCATACACACACCCATACACACACACCCATACACACACACAACCCATACACACACACCCATACACATACCCACACACACCCATACACACACACACCCATACACACACACCCATACACACCCCCATACACACACACCCCCATACACACACACCCCCACACACACCCATACACACACACCCATACACACACACCCATACACACACACCCATACACACACACACCCCCACACACACCCATACACACACACCCACACACACCCATACACACCCCCATACACACACCCCCATACACACACCCATACACACACCCATACACACACCCCCATACACACACACCCATACACACACACACACCCCCACACACACCCATACACACACACCCATACACACACACCCATACACACACCCATACACACACCCCCACACCCATACACACACACCCATACACACACACCCATACACACACACACCCATACACACACCCCCCACACACCCATACACACACACCCATACACACACACACGCCCCCACACACACCCATACACACACACCCACACACCCCCATACACACCCCCATACACACACCCCCATACACACACCCATACACACACACCCATACACACACACCCATACACACACACCCCCACACACACCCATACACACACACCCACACACACACCCCCACACCCATACACACACACCCATACACACACACCCATACACACACACCCATACACACACACACTGCCAGGCCTCCTGCCCTAACCTGGCTCCTTCTGAAGCATCACAACTTAGCTCAGAGGACACCTCCTCCTGGAAGCCCCCATCTACCCCCAGGCTCCCACCCCGGGAGCTGGGTGCTCCCCCCTCTGGTTCTCATGACACTTCTCTGGCCCTCCCCCCAGCCCCGCCGTTGGAGTAGCCTAGGGTCTAGTCCAGGGGTGGGCAAACTTTTTGACTCGAGGGCCACAATGGGTTCTTAAACTGGACCGGAGGGCCGGAACAAAAGCATGGATGGAGTGTTTGTGTGAACTAATATAAATTCAAAGTAAAGGAGCAGAGGGGAGAGCAAGAGAACTCTCCGCTCTTTCGGCTCCGCGGGCTGGATAGAACAGCCGAACGGGCCGGATCCGGCCCGCGGGCCATAGTTTGCCCACGGCTGGTAGGCACTCCCGGACGGGACCTCCGGGGCCAGCAGATGTCGGCAGAGGCACAAGCACCCTGTCCTGCTGCTTTCCCGGGTCCTGACCTCCCTTCCCCTGTGCCATCTGGGTGCTGTGCACGGCCTCCCCCTGGCAGGGTGGGGCGAGGGAGAGGAATGACTGTATCCTGGTCCTTGGTCCTCCACTACCCACCACACACACTCCCTCATCCAGCGGAGTCAGCTGAGCCCCCTCCTGTACGCCAGGCTGGTGGGCCCTCCAATGAGTGTGTGTAGCAGGAAGGAAGGACCAGGAGGGGGCAGCAGGAAGCAGAAGGGGTGGGAGTGAGGGGCTGGGGGGCCAGGGCAGCCTCTGCTGGCGTCCCCCGGGGTCACTGCTGCCCAGGCGCTGGGGAGGGGGAGTGAACACACACGGACACACCTTCTGGGGAGATCTCAATGGGCTCCACCCAGGAGTGCGGCATGTCGAAGCTCTTATCCTCGTCCTCCTTGCCCTGTTGGGAGAGGCGGGGCGGGTCAGAAGTTATAGGCAGAGCCTCTGTCTTGCCCCCCCCCCCCACCTCCCCCGCCCCATCGCCCAAGGTCAAGCCAGGGTGGCATGTCAGCTCCCCTAGGGGACCCAGAAGTCAGGGCAGGTCTGACCTGGCCTGGTGTGACCCAAGATAGGGATGAAGGGGAGCAGCCTGCTCCCTGGGGGGCTGGGACCTCCCCTGCGCCCTCCTGGCTGGGCGGCCGCACCCCTGCCCTGCACGTCCCCCTTCCCTCGGTTGTCAGCGGCACCAACGTGGCCATGGCCCTTGGTTGAGAGAGGGGCTTGGAGTCAGGTGCACCCAAGCCCCAGCCTCCACCGAACAGCAGCTCAGGGGTCCCGGGAAAGTCTTAACCGCTCTGAGCCTCAGTTTCCCAACTGGGGCCCTTGGGAGGGTTTACATAAAGAGCTGGGGACACTGCCTGGCTGTCCTTATTGGCTGGTTCTTTCTCTCTGAGCCTTGGTCTCCCCAACCGTAAAATCAGGCCTGGCCTAGACAAATGGTCCTCTCACTCGGGGACCACAGAAACCTGAAGAAGATTTCCTCAATTTAAAGCTTCTCGCCCACAAACGTTGTTGCTCCGGCCTTTGCCGCCTGCTCAGCTAATCGGGCCGCCCCTCGCGGCCAGCAGGGGGCGCCCGTGCACCAGATTTACTGTCGGGTCTCCAGAGCTGAGGACACTGAATTACGCTCAATACAGTTTCCCAGGTGTCTGCACTGCTGTGCCTCGCACGTCACACCGATGGTCTCATTTGTCCTCAAGCAGTTCCAGCAGATGGAACAGAGTCTCCGCTGAGAACCCAGACTACAGAGCCAAGCTGCCCGATCCCAGGTTCACATCCCAGCTCTGTCACTGGCTGTGTAACTTGGGGTAAAGTTGCTTCAGCCCTCTGCGTGTAAGTCTTCCTATCTGTAAAATGGGAAGATAACCATCACGAATGGTAAGACTAGTACCCACCTCTCCCGGTGGTTGTGAAGATTTAGACAGGTTAATTCAGGTTAAGCACCTACGGGCACTTAGTCAGGGGCCATATGAGAGTTACCTATTGTTATGGTAGCATTGCGTCTCCCAGAATCCAAATGAACTCACCCCCAGGACCTCAGAACGTGACTATATTGGGAGAGAGGATCTTTAAAGGGGTGATTAAGGTAAAAGGAGGTCATTAGGGTGCACCCTAATCCAATCTGACTGGTGTGCTTATAAGAGGAGGGGATTAGACATAAGACACACCGAGAGAAGACCCTGTGAGGACACGGGGAGAAGACAGCCATCCACAAGCCAAGAAGAAGAAACCAACTCTGCTGACACCGCGGTCTTGGACTTCCAGCCGCCAGAACTGGGAGACAATACATTTCTGTTGTTTAAGCCCCCCAGCCGGTGGTACTTTGTTATGGCAGCTCTAGCCAATGAATACACCTATTATTAGCTCAATGCCTATAACTGACCCATTGACCCCACTCCTCCATTTGACATACGGAGGATGAAACGGAAGCTTGCAGTGATCAGGGAGTTCGCCCAAGGTGTCACAGCCAATCCCCAAGGCCTCTGGGCCCCTGACCTCCCACACAGGCCTTCCTGCTGATCTGCCTGGAAGACTAGGACAGTGGTCGGCAAATTGCGGCTCGCGAGCCACATGCGGCTCTTTGGCCCCTTGAGTGTGGCTCTTCCACAAAATACCATGGCCTGGGCAAGTCTATTTTGAAGAAGTGGCGTCAGAAGAAGTTTAAGTTTAAAAAATTTGGCTCTCAAAAGAAATTTCAATCGTACTGTTGATATTTGGCTCTGTTGACTAATGAGTTTGCCGACCACTGGACTAGGAGATCAGAAGAGGGATGCTGGCGACTGGGGGAAAGGCCCCAGGTGAGTGACCTTCAGAAGGACTAATAGGATGGACAAGAAAGGCCTGGAAGTGCTTGGGGGAGATCATAGTGGCTATGCAGGAAGGCCCACAAGTGAGGGGCTCCCTGGGCCTGTGAAGGAGGTCTTAGCAGCCTGCTCCAAGGGCATACTCCCTGAACAGGATCGTGTGTGTGTGTGTCGGAGGTGGGGGAGGGGGACAGGACCTCAATGCAAGTCACAGCCCTCCCCTACTCCATTGGGTCATTGGATCTGTCTGGGCCTCAGTTTGTCTATCTATAAAATGAGGCCATAATCCAGGCCCTTGAGGAATTTATAATTGGCCTATCTGGACTGACCCCTCCCACACATGTAAATGCTATCAAGACGTTTGTCAGGCCAGCCTGAACCAAGACCAAGTATGAAGCCCCCCACCTCCCCTTGCCTCCGGCCCCCTAGGTGGGTGAGACTTACCAGATTGTCTATGTCATCGTCATCAATCAGGTTATCATCATCTTCATCCAGGATCGACAGGTGAGGCTTATCTGTCCCCAAAAGCAGGTACTCCCACCTCACAGGGTCTCCCAGGTCAAAGATCAAGTCCTGATGGAGGAGGGGACCAGCTGAGCACACCCCACAGCCTTCACGTCCCTCTCCTGCTCCACAGGGCACAGCAGGGACCAGGGCCCCGGGTCAGAGGGGCACAAAGTGGGCTCCGGCAGCCCCTGTGAGACCATGCCCACCCTCCTCATTTCAACAGGGAAACCGAGGCCCTGAGCGGGGCTGGAAGCCCCCTTCTGCTGCTCAGTCTCCCATGAAGAAATCCCACTGTTGGTCTCTGGGAGAGGTCTGGATGTGGGGCGATTCTGCATTGCCTGGGGCATCCCAGGCAGTGTGTCGAGCAAACACAAGCCAGTGAGATTTTTTGGGAGGGGAGATGGCAGGCCTGTAGAAAGCCCTCCTTAGGGTGTTACTCACACCGGGGGGAAGGGACGTAGGCAGGCACACATGGCACTGTACAGAGGAGGCAGGTGGGGTTCTCTTCCATGGCCTGGGTCCTCCACCTCTGTTCATCCCAGTCCACCTGTGCCTAGGCTCACCTGCCAGGTAACTCCCAGCAGGTGGGGAGCACCCCACATCCCCAGGGTGGCATGCTGTTCCCAGAATCAGTGTCCCAGAGGGAGGGCAAAGGCTTAAGAACAGCTGCATATGTCTTTAACTCGCATAACTGGCTCTATGGTTATATACTAGTACTAGAGGCCTGATGCATGAAGATTCGCGCAAGAATGGGCCTTCCTTACCCTGGCTGCTGGCCCCGCCTTCACTCTGGCCGGAGCCGCCTTTCCGCCTTCCCATGCTGCCCAGAGGCCCGGAGCGGCTGGGGTGGTGCAGAACGCCCCCGGACACTAGGCACCTGTGTATGCAAATTAACCCACCATCTTTGTTGGGTTAATTTGCATACTCACTCCTGATTGGCTGGTGGGCGTTGCGAAGGTACGGTCAATTAGCATGTTACTCTTTTATTAGTGTAGATATCTATATATATAAACGCCTAAGTGACCAAATGACCAAATGACCAGTTGACTGGTTGCTATGATCCGCACTGACAATCAGGGGCAGATGCTCAATGCAGGAGCTGGCCCCTGGTGGTCAGTGTGCTCCACAGCGGGAGCAAAGCTCAGCTGACCGACGGGCGCCAGACACCGGGCTCACGGCTGGTGAGTGCAGCTGTGGCGGCACAAGCCTCTCCCACCTCCACGGCAGCGCTACCGGAGCGGCGGCAGCAGGTGCAGCGGGGCTGGGATGAGTGGGAGCAGCTCGGCACCTGGCCTGGGCTCAAGCTCCTCCCTGGCTGCCTGCTGCTTCGTGCACTACTACATCCCTCGGGCCAAAACCGGCAGTCCGACATCCCCCGAGGCGTCCCAGATTGCGAGATTGTGCAGGCCAGGCTGAGGGACCCCACCAGTGCATGAATTCATGCACTGGGCCTCTAGTATATATATATTTATTTATGGAAATTCATTGAGCTGTACACTTAGGATGCGTGTATTTTTCTGCCATGTATGTTGCATTTCAGTACGTTTTTAAGTCATTCATACAAACTAACCATTCACCTTGTACAGGATACACAGATCAAAAGAGAGACGATCCCAGCAGAAGGGAGTGGGCTCTGGAGACTCAGCTCTGGGGAAAGTCTTCTGGTGGCCAGCTCTGCCACAGGTCACCCCCCCCACCAACTGCCACACCCACGCAGGCCCCTGCCCAGCACCTTGCAGCAGTTCCAACAGTCCTGCATGTTGATCCAGTAGTTCTTGTGGTTCCACAGGCTTTCAATGCCCAGGAAGTGGTCGTCCTGGGTGCTGTAGCTGCGTGCCGTTAAAGGGTCAATGAAAAAGCTCTCGGGCACCTCACGCTTCCCCGACAACACCAGCACCCACGAGTGCACCCGCAGGCCGTGCAGGGGGTCGGCTTTTGCATTCTCCGCCTCCTGCACAGAACAGGTGGGTGACCATGAGCCACGTGGGTGGGAAGGGGGGGGTCATCTCCCCGGGGCTGGGGGATGGGCAGGAGAGCAGAGTTCTGATCCAGACTGTACCATTGGCTGGCTGAGTGACATTGAGAATATCATCCCACCTGTGAGTCTGTTTTCTTATCAGTAAAGTGGGAGGGACTGACTCGATCTGGGGTTTATAAACTGGGCTCTTTGAAGTGCTAGGGTAGCTGGGATTTACTGGCTTTCTGTGTTGTGATTTGTGGTGAGATTCCATCCAAAGAAAGGTAGTGGGACACCGTATGGCTTCCTGGCCTGCTTCCCTTTGGGAGAGGGTGACTGTGTCATGTTCATGCTTGTGTCCCTAGTGCCTAACCAGAGGAGGTGCTCAGTAAATACCACATGGGAGGAAAGGAAAGAAAGGAAGGAGGAAAGGAGGTGGAAGCAAGGATGGGAGTGTGGATGGGCAGGAGAGATGGAAGGAAGGAAGGAAGGAAGGAAGGAAGGAAGGAAGGAAGGAAGGAAGAAAGGAAGGAAGGAGAGATGGGTGGATGGATGGAGAGATGGGAGGATAGATGGGAGGATAGATGCATGTATGTATGTATGTATGTATGTATGAATAGGAGGATGGATGGATGATGGAGAGATGGGAGGATGTATGTATGTATGTATGTATGGATGGATGGATGGATGGATGGATGGATGGATAGAGAGATGGATGGGTGGGTGGGTGGATGGATGGATGGATGGATGGATGGATGGATGGAGAGATGGATGGAGAGATAGATGGATGGATGGAGAGATGGATGGGTGGGTGGATGGGTGGATGGATGGATGGAGAGATGGATGGATGGATGGATGGATGGATGGATGGATGGATGGATGGATGGATGGAGAGATGGATGGGTGGGTGGATGGATGGATGGAGAGATGGATGGATGGACGGATGGATGGATGGATGGAGAGATAGATGAAGAGATAGATGGATGGATGGAGAGATAGATGGAGAGATGGGAGGATGGAGAGATGGGAAGATGGATGGATGAATAGATGGGTGGATGGATGGAGAGATGGATGGGTGGATGGATGGATAGATGGATGGGTGGATGGATGGATAGATGGTTGAGGATGGATGGGAGAGCATATGTGGGTGAGTCTTTAGTGAGAGAGTCTGGAATGAGGAGGATACCAGAACTGCCCACCATAACATAGGCTGCCCAGGCAGCAGAACTCTGCCATGAGAAATCTACCACCAGAAGCTGGCTGACCACCAGTGGGAGATTCCCAATGGCCAGGCCGAAGTGGTAGAGAGGTAGAGGAGGGGATTTGGACCGGGGTGTCCATACACATATTTCTTCCATGACCTGTGTCTTTCTCGTTCCTAGAAACGCCTCCTCGAGAGCTGAGCGCAGGGGTTGAGGGCTGAGGACCGGGGACCCACCTGGAGGCGCTCCTCTTCCTCCTTCAGCCGCTTCTCCTCCTCAGCTTTGATCTTTTTCTGCTTCTTCCTCTCCTGCTCCTGCTCGTACCTGCTGGTCAGGTCCCGGGGGGGTTTGACGGCGTACTTTTTAGGTGGTGCCACTTGTTTCTCCTGGACTGTCTGTCACCAAGCAAGAGAAGAGCCCTAACCGGTTTGGCTCAGTGGATAGAGCGTCAGCCTGCGGACTGAAGGGTCCCAGGTTTGATTCCAGTCAAGGGCATGTACCTTGGTTGCAGGCACATCTCCAGTAGGGGGTGTGCAGGAGGCAGCTCATTGATGTTTCTCTCTCATCGATGTTTCTAACTCTATCTCCCTCTCCCTTCCTCCCTGTAAAATATCAATAATTTTTTTTTTTTTTTAAAGAGAAGAACATCAGCAGCCACGAATCACCACCCCTCGGACCAGGAGATCACCGCTGCTCCTGGAGCCTGCGGGCTCTCTCGCTTGCAGCTCCGTGACCTTGGGCAAGACCTTCCACTCCCCTAACCTCGAGCTCTTCTGTACATTGGAATGGGGATAATAGAATCTTCTCCCAGGCTTCTTCTGACAAGACAGGGAAATGCCATGGGAGGTGCCCATCAGTCCCGGCACTCAGGAGATGTGGTTTTCTCTCCTCCATGTCCCCCCCCCTCCCCATGCCCACATGAGCTATGATCTGGAGAGTGGGGCAAACTGTTGGGAGTCAGATTTTCCAGCTTTTGCCATTGGAGAGTTTCATATCTTTATTTTATTATTTTAGAGAGGAAGGGAGGGAGAGATAGAAACATCAATGATAAGAATCATTGTTCGGCTGCTTCCTGCACGCCCCCTCCTGGGGATCAAGCCCACAACCCGGGCATGTGCCCTGAGGGGAATCAAACCCTGACTTCCTGGTTCATAGGTCAATGCTCAACCACTGAGCCACACTGGCCGGGCATGGATTTCATATCTTGACATAAAGTAAGAGTTTGCTGTGTGTGTGTGTGTGTGTGTGTGTGTGTGTGTGAGAGAGAGAGAGAGAGAGAGAGAGAGAGAGAGAGAGAGAGATCAGTGGCAAGAAAAATATATACCCAGGAGAAAACACGGCAGAGGCTGCAGACGTGGGTGCGGTGGGCTTGTGGAAGTTAGGAGGGAGAAACCGCGACCCTCCACGGCTTAGAGCCAGACAGACCGAGCCTCAGCCCCGGGTCTCCATTTACGAGCCGTGCCACTCTGGCCACGTGTAAAATCAAATGAGAAGGCCTCCCGTGCAGCGCTGTCCCAGGGCACGACAAGTCTGTGGGCATGAGGGGCTCATACCCTGGGACGCTCTGCCTTTGGCAGCATTGGTAACCTTTTCATCACTAACAGGTTGGCTGAGCTCGGAGGCCCGTGTGTGAGCCAAAAGCAGTGACAGAAGGCTCCATCTTCCTTGAGGAGGTGGGCCTGAGAGGGCGAGGCTCTCACCTGGTGCCCCTCTCCACCAGAGCATCACCAGGGTCGCCAGGTGCTCGCCTGGCACAGGTGCACAGGTGCCCGGCCCTGAGCTGCCGACATCCCCGGGACTGACACCGATCGCTGAGTTTTGGTGTCAGCCCAGTTTGCAAAGCACTGTCTGCCTGTGGTGCGGCTGTTCTCCAAAGGCAGCGAGAGGCTTTCATGGTTCCTGAAATAAAATCCACTGAAGAGTGTTCCTGTGTGCACAGCAGCCTGGGGACATTCTGGCATCTCAGATATAAAAACAACCGCCGCCTGCTGAAGGGCGGGTGACTTTTTTTTTTTTTCCTTTCTGTTAAAAAGGGGCCTTTTTACCTGGGGACGGGAGGGCAAAATGTCCATTTATCTGTTTTCTCCTTAGCTGAAAACGGCTGGATGGACTTTTAAAAAAATATATATTTTTTTATTGATTTCAAAGAGAGGAAGGGAGCGGGAGAGAGAGAGATATAGAAACATCAATGATGAGAATCATTGATCAGCTGCCTCCTGCACGCCTCACACTGAGGATCGAGCCCGCAACCCGGGCCTGTGCCCTGATTGGGAATCAAACCGTGACCTTCTGGTTCTTAGGCCAATGCTCAACCACTGAGCCACACCAGCCAGGTGGCTGGAGGGACTTTTATGGAATATGCAGGGTAAACTGGGAGGAATTTGAAATAAGCCACGTGGCATTCACAAAATTTACCTCCTGGGGAACACAGAAGCTGAAGCTGTTACAAGGGGAGAGGGACAGCCACTGTGGGGACTTAGTCTGTGTGTGTTAAGAAGCTGAGGTCAGCCCAGCCAGAGTGGCCAGAGGTTGAGCATCGACCTATGAACCAGGAGGTCATGGTTGGATTCCTGGTCAGGGCACATGCCCGGGTTGCGAGCTCGATCCCCAGTAGGGGGCGTGCAGGAGGCAGCCGATCCATGATTCTCTCTGATCACTGATGTTTCTACCTCTCTCTCTCCCTCTCCCTTCCTCTCTGAAATAAATAAAAAGACATATATTTTTTAAAAAGCAGCTGAGGTCAGAGAAATCACTGGTGGTTTGAAATCCGAACTCCGTGGTGATGGAGCCGTGTTCCTGTGGCCAGGGCAGGGGGAGGAGCCAGGGCAGGGGGAGGAGCCAGGGCAGGGGGAGGAGCCAGGACACTCTGCTTAAGCGGGGCGCCCCCGGAGCCCGGCCTACCGTCTTGGGCTTCATGGTGAGCGGGCACACCTCCCGGGTCAGGTCCATGAGGCACAGGTCCTGGGAGCCGTAGCCGTTGATGCAGTAGGCGTCGTAGCCGGAGCCGATGAGCATGGAGCAGAGCAGCGTGCTGAAGTCGAAGCAGTTGCCCCTCTGGTACTTGAGCACGGTGGTCGGGGAGTACAGGTGCGTGGGCTGGCAGAGCGGGTGGATCAGCACCGCCGGCCACAGCCCCGGGCCTGTCCTCCCCACGCATCAGGGCTGGGCACTGGCGCCCACACAGGCTGGACCCCCCCCCCCCCACCCAGAGTCCTCTCCTTTGTGGGGCTGGGCGGCCCGCTGAGAATGGGGTGAGAACCCCAGACCCCGTGTGCGGGGAGAGCCAGCCACGCTGGCTTCTAGTTCTCAGGGGCTGTGGGCTCCCTGATGGGCAAGACCCAGGCCAGTGGAAGCTGCGGTCTCACGCGCTTCGATGGGCAATTTCACGGCTTTATCCCAAAGTTCCTCTCTGCTTCTCCCCATCCTTTCCTTCCGGTCCCTTCCTCAGTTCCCACTGTGGACCTATCCCTCCCTCCCCCCTCCCTCCCCCCTCCCTCCTTTCCCAACCAGAAGCCGGCTGAGCCAGAGGCTGTGGGCTCTGAGCAGCAGGGCCTCCTCTCTTTCCTTTCCCTGCCTCCTGAGATCATGAAAGGAAGGCTCTGAAGGCAGAGAGAGGCAAGGGAGGCAAAGAGGTGGGAGCCAGAAGACCAGGCTTGCTGTGTGACCCTAGCTAAGTGGCTGCCTCTCTCTGGGCGTGCCCCCACCCTCCCCAAACCGACTCCTGGGCTGAGTCCTTTTCTCCACACTTGCCTGGCTTCCCAGCCGAGGCCTCACGGGCGGGGGGTGGGGCGATGCAGGCTGGAGCGGTGCTTACCGGCTTGAGAGGGTCGGCCAGGGGCTCCATGGAGAGGAAGTCTGCCACAAACTGGGCGCAGCTGTCCCAGTTGTAGAGCTCGGTGTAGGGCATCAGTGTGGGCCGGATGGTTGTGCTCACGAACTTCTGCCCGGGGGCGGGGGGTGGGGAAGGGGGGAGATATTCCACCTGGGGGGAGGGCACGGCTTTCCCAGGAAGCCAGAGACCTCAGGCTGGGGGCAGGGGGTGCTCTCTGGGCTTCAGGCTCCTCCCCAGGCCTCAGGAGCTGGAGAAAGCGACTCCTCCAAACCCTTCCCGCCCAGATCCAGAATAAACGTGTGCTGTCCCCAGGCGCCGTGATGCATCCGTGCCTCCCGCCATCCCCGCTGTCCCACTGAGTGCCGCCAGGCCTGGCACCCCCTCCCCGATCCCCAATGACCCCGTGAGGCAGGTGCCACTGACAGAGGAGGAAACTGAGGCTCCAAGAGGAAACGGACTGGCTCAGGTTCACAGTTGGCCGTGGAGCTGGGTCTGTCTGGCTCTGAGCCACCACCCCGTGTCGGGACCTCATGCTACTAGAGCCCTTCAGGAGCTGCTCTGCCACCCGGGGCTAGTGGGCCAGGGCTCCAGGGTCTCCCTATGGATTCCTGGAAGGCCCCACCAGCACCAGATCTCACACGGCCCCACGTAAGGCCCTGCTGACGGCTGCAGGGGGCGTGCAGGCCTGGGATTACCAGATAAGAGACAGGGGAGAATCCCCGAGCCCCCAGTGCTGCTCAGACATGGGTTGAAAACTGCCATGCAGCCAAATAAAATAGTCTGTGCGTCTCTGCCGGCCTGTGGGCTGCTGTTTTGCAGCCTTGGGGCTCATCCTCTGCCAGTCCATCTACAGATGGGGAAACTGAGGCCCAGAGAGACCCAGGGACGTGCCCTGGGTTACAGGGCTGGAAGGAAGGAGCCCAGTGCTCAGGTCCTGGGGCCCATTCTGGTCACTCTGTCTTATTTCTCTGCCCTTCCCTATCTATAAGCTCTGGCCCAGGGCAGGGCTGTGCGTGGCCCACCTCCTTCCGCCCTCTGCTATGGAGCCCCCGTCCCCGCCCTCCACGACCTGGCCTTACGGGCACTTGGCACTCGTTCAGTGGGTACAGGAAGAGGGGCACGCGGTCCGGGCACAGGTGGCTATACTGGCTGGAGAAGTTGTCTGCCACCTGCAGCAGGTGCTCCTCCTTGGGCGTGTTGCTTTGGTAGGAAGCGGGCAGCATGGAGGTGTCGATAGTGACTTTGGCGTCCTTGGTAATGACGCTGTGCCCATAGGAGGGATGGCATTAATTAGTCCTCATGAGGCGAGGCCTGGACACGGAACCCTCCATCCACCTCAGCTGCCATGGGCTCTATCCCCTCCTGGTCTAATCCTCCTTATCAGCACTTGCCCTTTGAAACAGATAAGGGAACTGAGGAACAGAAAGGTTGAGTGACTTGCCCAGGGTCACACAGCTAACGAGGGGCAGAGTGGGGACTTGGCCCAGGCAGTCTGAGAGCAGAGCCCTCACTTTTCTGTTGTTGTTAATCCTCACTGGAGGATATTTTTCCATCGATTTTTAGAGAGAGTGAAGGGAGGGGAGAGACAGAGAAACAGACACATTGATGTGAGAGAGGTACATCGATTGGTTGCCTCCCACACGCACCCCGACCAGAGCCAGGGATGAAGCCGGCAACTGAGGTTCATGCCCTTGAGCAGAAGCGAACCCAGGACCCTTCAGTCCACATGCCAATGCTTTATCCACTGAGCCAGAGCCCTCACTCTTAACGGCCTCCCTCTAAGCCCTGGTCCTGCCTCCCAGCCCAAGTCCCTCATTCTGCCTGACTCCTCCTTGCCCAGCCTTGCTCTGACCCGACACTCACGGCGTCTCTGGGATGATGATCTCAATATCCGACAGCTTCTTCTCCAGGTCTCTGAGCATCTCCTGCGTCATGAGGGTTTCCTCCTTCCGTGTCTCCGGCGGTGGCTTCATCATCTTCTCGCCCCTCTCCACCGCGTCCTCCCGCTCAGCAGCCTCCTCCTCCTCCACTTTCTCCTTCAGGACCTCCATTCTGGCGTGTCTCTGGCTGTCTAGAGGTGAAGTCTCTGCAGGAGGGATAAACGCACTCAGAACGGTCAGCTGACCTCAGACCAGGAAAGGGCCGCCAAGACCACCTGTATCCCTGGCCAGGGGGGAGGGGGGCCTGGGGAGGTTCTTGGTGGCTTATATCATGGAGGGAGAAATTGAGTCTCCCTTACACTTCCTTTCCATGGAGGAGACAGTCTGCTTGGTGCTAATGTGCCTGTAACACCTTCCTCACATCACAAATCACCCTTAAAACAAAGACAAGCAGGCCACAGGCTGAGAACCGTGGTCAGGGCAGGACAGAGTAGCCCAAGCTACTACCATTGCTTGCCTTCTCGTATATTTATTCTCACGTCTCTTTTTTAAAAAAATATATTTTTTATTGATATCAAAGAGGAAGGGAGAGGGAGAGAGGGAGAGAGAGAAACATCAATGATGAGAGAGAATCATTTATCGGCCGCCCCACACTGGGGATCGAGCCCACAACCCGGGCATGTGCCCTGACTGGGAATTAACCGTGACCTCCTGGTTCATAGGTTGACGCTCAGCCACTGAGCCACACCACATTGTATGGCACATGATGCTAATGCTGAAGGGATTACTGTAGTATTATAGAATTTCCTATTTAAGTATATTTATTAAGCCAATAAGTGAATTGGCTTAAAGAAATGATTCATAATAGTAAGGTGGTGGTATGGAATATGACAAAATAAAAGTCAACATCACCAGAATGGGAACTGAGGCACAGAGGGGGCAAAAGCAGGGATGCCACCCAAGCACCTGGGCCAGGGGCAGGTGTGTGTGGGGGAGCTGATCCAGCTTGCACTCTCCTGGCCCAGCCCCGTGTCAGCCCACAGGATGAGGTCATTTGAGAGCCACCCCGAGGTGCCATATGTGCCCTGGGGAAGGCCTTGCCATGGTCCCAGAGCCAAGGCTCACTGAGGTGCTCTGCTACTTGCCTACCCAAAGATCCAGCCCCCAATTCCATAAGCAGAGCCCCAATTTAAAATATTCAGCTTCCCAGCCTCCCTTGCAGCTAGAGTCAGCCCTGTGATCTGAACCCAGTTTTGGCCGCTGAGATGTGAATCGAAGTTGCTACCTGTTTAAGGGGTGAGTCCAGCTGGCACAGACCCTTGGCCCTTCTCCTCTTCCTGCCTGGGACAGGGACATAAAGCAGGGGTACAGCCAATGCATGACCGTGAGATAACCACTCATGGGGACCAAAGCTGCCTGCTAAGGATGCCAGAGTGAAGAGACGGGGGATCCATGATCCCAAGAGGCGCCGTGAGGTCTGAGTACCTACCACCTTTGGGCTTCCCATCATATGAGGAAACAGCCTCTGCTTGTTTAAGCCAGTTCCTGTTATGCCATCTCAGGTCCTGCCTCCCAGCTCATGACTTTCCATTACCCCACCGCAAAGATCTTTTTTTTTTAACAACACACAGGGCAAAGGTCCAAAGAGGAGGAAAGTCAACCCAAAGCACAGAATGTGGTGGTGGAGGGGCAGTGAGGACTGGGGGGAAAAGAGCGAGGTCTCCCCAGATTTGTCATCACCCCCTGGGGTGACCAGGGCCAAGAGGACCAGGGCCTGGAGGTAAAGGCTGGGCCCCACCTTCCTGATCCAACCCCTACCTAGGCTGCCTAGGCCTCTGGGGGAGGCAAGTCACTGACCGCCAGTTGGTGAGAGGGAGAAGCAGGCTCTGCTCCCAGCTCCCGCTGGGCCCTTGAACCACTCCCTGCCCCTTTCTGGGCCTCAGTTTCCCCTTCTGTAATACGAAAGGAGGGACAGATGTTTTCCATCCAGTCCTGACATTCCACAGGGCTCAGGAGGGGCTGAACGCGTCTGTTGTTTTTCTGGAGGTCAACCCACCTGAGTCCCGGGGGGTCAATATCACACCTGAGGCCCTGTGTCCATCAGGCCCGTTCAAGACCCCAGTTCCCTGCAGGCGAACCTCCCACTGAGCCCAGCAGCCAAGCAACACAGCCCTGTTGCTTCTTGGACACAGAGGCGATGAGCCCAGAGATGGCAATAATAACCAGGTGTTAACAGTTTCCCATGCAAACGACGGGTTTTACAGAGATAACCTCATTTATCCTCCAATGACTCTGTGAGGCAGACAGTATTATGATACCCCCTTTGCTGATGAAAAAAAGTGAGGCCGAGAGAGGTTAAGAGCACAGCCTAAGGTCACAGAGCTAGTAAATAGCCAATCCGGGTATATTTCTGAAGTCCATGCACTTTAGGGCCTACATGAGATGGGGAAATCCCAGAAGAGTGTGCGGGGGCTGAGGGGTGGGGAGTAATGGTGAGTAAACAAAGAAGCAGGATGGGGAAAGGGCCAAGGTGTCAGTGGGCAGCAGGGGTTACAGCTAGAGCAAGAGCTAAGACGGGGCCTGAGCCCAAGGTCACAGAACACGGTCATCAGAGGCAGAGCTGGATCAGAACCTATCGTCCTTCCTTCCCCACATCAGGCCGCCTCGCCAGCTATAGTGCAGTTTGGAGAGGGCATTCCGGCCTCAAAGTTCCCTGGACCCTGCCCAGAGGCCCAGAAGCAACTTCTTCCCCAACACCACACCCCTGCCTCCCCCCCCCTGCCCCCCCGCCCCCCCCCGCCCCCCCCCGCCCCCCACACACTGAAAACTTCCCCAAAGAGGTCAGGGTGGAAGAAACCCCTTTATCACCAGCACCTTCCCCCACCCTCCCTGCCAGGCAGGGTCCAGCCACCCTCAGTCCCCTACTCCCCTCTCACCCTCTTAGGACAGCCTGTACTATCTGTTTAGTCTGTCTCCATAGTAACGGCTTTCTGAAGCAGAGGGCCTTCCTGGGAGAGGAGGCTTCTGGGAAATGTAGTCTTCTGAGAACCTGGGCTGCAGGTTCCTTGGCCAGTGGTGGGCTGGAACCAGCTTATGCCAGCTCACAAGAGCTGATGGTTAACATTTTGGGAATGCTGGCGAACCAGTTGAAAAACACAGCCATTGTTAAAACGTTTACTGTTTTTGTTTTTGGAGAAAGGGACCCACAAAAGTCCCAATGCAGCCCTGTGGAGGTTTGGGGGTGAAAGAGTGGAGAAACACTGCAGCTGTCCTGACAAGGTTATATAGTTGCTGTTACTGGTTGAAAGGTAGGACTGACCTCAATTCTCAATAGTAAAGAAGGGTTATTTTCTTCCGGTTGGAATATTATGCAGTCATGGAAAATAACGTGTGAAGGATAAATTAGACTGAGGGAGAGCTCAGGAGACAGTGTGTGGACATCAGTCCTGGTGCGCACCCTGCAATTAGCTCTGTGGGGAACTCACGGGGGTGAAGGCAGGAGAGACGAGGAAGCAGGAAGTCAGTGACGTGTTGGGCTGGTGGATGGAACATAGATAGGCTTCTTTCTCCTTTGCCCCATGCACCATCTCATTTCTTTTGTATATTTATTTACTTCCCTTTATCCCTACACCCACTCCCATTCCCTGCTCCCGATAGGCAACCTTTCTGATGGGTGTTTTTTTCCCCCCAAATGAGCATTGTTTTGCATGCTGCTGTTTTTAATTTGTGTAAATGATATTGTGTTCAGACCTCCTGTTTCTTTTATTTTCACGTTGTTCAAGACCCATCCATGTTGCCGTGTGTCCACGGCACGGATCCACACGAATAACCTCTCTGCTCTCGCAGGGACGGACACCTCGCTCTGCCACCAATTCCCTTCCACGACAGACAGTGCCACACAGGCCGTGGGCTTGTCCCTTTTAGACTTGGGGGAGTGTTCCTTTTGGGTGGCTGGGTCAGCAGCAGCACCCCGTTTTTCTCCAGGCAGTGAAACCTACCCCCGTCTCTTAAAACTTCAGCCCATTTCTCTTTACTGGGGACGTCCTTATTTTGTTATTGTTTTTTTTTTTAATATATTTTATTGATTTTTTACAGAGAGGAAGGAAGAGGGATAGAGAGTTAGAAACATCAATGAGAGAGAAGCATCGATCAGCTGCCTCTTGCACACCTCCTACTGGGGATGTGCCCGCAACCTAGTTATGTGCCCTTGACCGGAATCGAACCTGGGACCCTTTTAGTCCGCAGGCCTACTATTCATTGAGCCAAACCGGTTTTGGCAGGACGTCCTTATTTTGATTGGCAGGACTTCCAGATGTTACTCTCTGGTTTTCCATGTTGCAAATATCTTCCTGTATCCTGTCACGTGTCTTCTAATATATCCCTGGGTGTCCTTCATTAAACAGAAAACCTTAATTTTGATGTGATTAAATTTGCCAGGTTTGAGTCTGACTTTTTATGCTTATGAATGTTTGCTTGAAGAGTCCTTCTTTGCCCTTAGGTTGCAAAATATTTTCCCACATTACCGTCATAATTTTGGCATCCCATTTAGACCTTGAATCTGCCTGGAGCCCATCCTTGGGGTCAGCCAGCCTGGTCCAAATTCTGAGGGGTTAGGTAGAGATTCTGTTTTATTTTTCTCCGTATAATGAGCCAGTTTTCCAAAACCATCATCGGATCGTTCATCCTTCTTGGTGATGCCACTTTAGTCATGTATTTTGTCTCCTAAGTGTACGTGAGCCTGCCACTGAGCCCTCTATTCTGTTCCACTGGTCTTCATGCCTATCTCTGCACAGACCCCGTATTGGATTTATCATTATGGTCTTGTAATCATTTCTTAAAGAACCTGTAGTTTAAGCCCTGGCCGGTTTGATTCTGTAGATAGAGCACTGGCCCATGGACTGAAAGGTCCCAGGTTCGATTCCAGTCAAGGGCATTAAAAATAAAATTTAAAAAAAGAATCTGTAGTTCAAGTCTTCTTCTATGCCCTCTTTCATTAACGTTGACTTAGTTATGTGAGGCCTAAATGCCTCCAAATAAATTTTAGAATAATTTTTTTAAAGTTTTAAAGAATCATTTGGAATCTTTATTGAAGTTGCATTGTATTCATAGGTTAATTTGTGAATAATTTTTGTCTTCTGATATTATCTATCAGAGAGCACAGAATACGTAGGTCTTCCAATTTCCTGTATATTTGTTATATTGTAATAAGAAATACTAGGAGTAAATAAACTGGGGTAGAACGGAGAGAACCAGGGAGTCACGGTGGTGATGGGGGTGGGGGGCCTTCCTGCAGCACACCGATGACCTCTGCAGCCCAGGGCCTGATAAGGCGATGATGGCCAAGGCCAAGCTCTGGCCCAGTCCTGCGGGGCCAGGTGGACCGGGCACCAGGCAGCCCTCTCAGCCAGTATCTCATTTAATCCTTCATCAACCCTGTGGGACAGCGACTGCCACCCCTGTCTCACAGGTTCAGTGGGTGAGGAATTGGTCCTTGGCAGGTTGCAGGGGCAGAGTCTGGACCAGGCAGGCTGACCCCAGAGTCGATGCTTTTAACCATGGTGCTGCCCTCCACCTGCTTGCTATCATGATGGTCCAGGGACAGGGGACCCTTGTTCATTCACGCGGGGCCTCGGGGTGCATTTTTACCACTGCCCCGCCTAGCCTTCGCACGCGCTCTGCTTGGCTCTCGGAGCTGCTTGGGCAGTGACCCCAGGCAACGAAGGACCCTGGCCCCTCTGCCCTCCTGGCCCTGGGGCGGAGCCAGCAGAAGACGAGCCTCACACCTGCCCTCCAGCTGCACCAGGACACCCGGGTCATCTGGGGCTGGGGCTCCCACTGGGGGTGTCTGGGAGAACCACAGCCCAGGGCTCAAGGGGTCAGGGAGAGGTGTAACTCCTGAACCCAGGTGGTGCCCTGGGAGGAGGGCCAGCGACCCCGGGAAGCCCTGCCCTAGCGTCAGCCCAGGTCGCAGAGCGGCTGGTGTAGTTGCTGGGCCTCTCGGGGCCTCCATGCCTCGTCCCCACACGGGGCTGTGCACTTGGCAGAGCTGAGAAGGAATCTGAGGGGAGCCTTAACCTTCACACCCGGACCCTGGACCTCCTAGTTCACATACAGGCTCATGCTTTACACAAGGCTCCACCTGGTTTCTCTTTAAGCCAAGGAAGGGGGTCTCGGGGAGCCAACTACCTTCCCCTGAATCTTGACTTTTGTCACCTCACTTAGTGCTCTCGGGACGCGGCAAGGACTGATCTCCATTTTACAGAGCAGGAAACAGGCTCAGAGAGGTGCGGGGACATGCGCAGGGTCACACGGCCCCTTAGTAGCAGAGGCGGGATTTGAACCCAGGCCCTCAGGCCCTGGCGTCCCTCTGCTCTTCCTGAGCACAGGTTGGCAACTCCGAGACGTTGGGGTTGAGATCCTTGGCATGAGAAACATAGGTCTGTGAAGATAACCCCCCAGCCCCACCAAATGTGTGCACAAAACCGAAGCCTGCGCCCAGCTAATGTGATGTCCACACCCCAGGATTTCCCTTCCAGGAACGCGGTGACTTGCTTAAAATAGGCCCCCCCCCCCCCTTCCTGTCTTTCATCTGTTGCTGGTCCCGACTTGGCATCTGGGAGGCAGCAGGCCGGCAGCCCTGGGGCCATGGGGAGAGTCTCATGGGACTAACTTCTCATCTGTAGCAGGTGCTTGACCCGCTGCAAAGCCCCCTGGGCAGGGTGTGGGTGGGGAGGGGTGTGATTCCCCGCAGGTTAGTAAGTCAAGGCCGGGAGGGGGACCATCCCAGGGCTCTGCCCTCCTGTCTGCAGGCTGGGGAAGCGGGATGCGGGGAGGAGGGCTGCTGTCTTTCTCCATCTATCCCTCTCTGATCTCTTCCTTTGCATCAGCTCATCTGTTAATGCTCTCTCTGTAGCTCTCTCTCTGTAGCTCTTCCTCCATCTCTATTATCTGCCTCCTCGTGTTTCCTGTGGAGGAAACAGCGTGTGGTTGCTTGCGACCCAGAGGTCCAGCTGCTGGAAGCGGGGTCTGGCCTGGGACACACCCCTGGCTCAGGGCTCTGTCAGGCTGCTGCCAAGCTCACACATCCACCTATTAGGTCGGTGGATATTTGCTCAGGGCCCCAGACGCACCAGGGCTGGGCGGACCGGGCTAGTGAGGCCGGCAAAGCCCCCGCTCTGTAGCTGTAGGTGCTCAGATTCCCGGTGGGGTGTGCGTGGGGGGAGGGAGGCTGGAGGGGATGTGCTCCCTCTCTCTGCTAAGCCCAGCCCCCTCCCCTGTCCTGCATCTCCAGCCCACTGTGACCCCCACCGTGACCCCTACCATGACAGCAGATCAGAGGTCAAGCCACCCACATGGCAGTCAGAATGGGAACAGGGGCCTTGCTGGGGGTCTCACCCACTGAGTGGCATTCTCTGAATGTTAGTGTCCTGGCACCTGAAGGGCTGGCAGCCCCCCAAATGGTGGGGGTTCTTCTGTGATTATAGGCCATGGTGGGACTGGCTGAGACCAGGGAGGACCAACCCCCCAAACAAACCTCCAGTTCACAACTACCTGGTGCCTGAGGGGCAGACACCTCCTAAATGCCCCCCTCACCACGGGCAGGGGAGCCAGCGGGTGGAGAGGCAGTGACAACAGGGAGGAAGGGGAGGCTGGGCTCCTCGGAGGGGCTGTGCCAGCAACAGACTCCCCCCTTCCTGAGACCAGAAGGTGGGCAATGGCAGAGATGGGCTGCTTTGCTATGAAAGCGGGGGTGGGGTGGGGGGGTGTGTGTGCAGAGCGGCAGGGGTGAGGGTGCCGCTCTGTGCTGGTAGGAGTCTCAGGGTTATAGGAACCTTGGGCCCCTGCAGTCCTGGATTGGGGGATTCTGATACCGGAGAGGGTCTGGGTGGGACCTCTGAGATCATGTGGTTCTCCCCGGTTCCTCCCCCTCCCTCCCCAGCCACATTGTACAGACTGAGAGACCGAGGCCCAGAGGGAGGCAGGGAGCTGTCCAGGTTCACACAGTGGGTCAGAGCCGAGTCCTGTTATTGCGACGCCGTGTGGGTCTGCTCAGCCCGGGCAGTGCCAGAGGAGGACACGGTGCTCTGGCTTGGGAAGTAGAGGACGATGAACCAGCAGAAGATGAAGACACCTGCGGAGGAGAGGGCATGGCTGAGCCCGGAGTGAGGGCGGTGGGGTGGGGACAGGGAGCTGGGCGGCCACAGGACAAATAGCCCCTTTGTAAAAGTTCAAGAATTTATGGGGAAATGGGACCAAAACGAAACCTACTCCTGAAAAGGAATCAAAAAGGCATCTTGGAGTTCAGGTTTAAATATGAAGGGTGCCCAGCCAGCGTGGCTCGGGGGTTGAGCGTCAACCTATGAACCAGGAGGTTACGGTTCGATTCCTGGTCAGGGCACATGCCTGGGTTCCTTCCTCAGTTGTGGGATGTGCAGAAGGCAGCCAATCAATGAGTCTCTCTCATCACTGATGTTTCTCTCTCTCTCTCTCTCCCTCTCCTTTCCTCTCTGAAATAAAGAAAAAAGAAAATTTAATTGAAAAAGATGAAGGGGAACCTCTGAAAGGATAATGAGATCACCGACAGCTTCAAGGCGTCCTCTCTCCAACCTTGAACCTCTGGGGTTTTCCAGAGGCGGACTCATGCTTTTTCATCTGGGGATCGTCCCAGACAGCCCATAACAATGACTTCTGTTGTTATTAACATCATTTCCACATAGGTGTGTCCCCACATGCATCGTCTGTCATTCATCATCACCCAATTTGGTGGGGTGGGTGTGGGATTATCCCTACTGTCCGGATGGCCTGATCTAAGGAGCTGAGTGACTTGTGGGGTCATGAGTGTTGCCGGGATTGGAATCCAGGTCCGCCTGCCCGCAATGTTCTCGACCACAACGCCACAGAGGTCCATGAGGCATTGGGGGCCAACCTGTCTTTGTGGGCTTGCAGGGACTGCCCTGCACGGGGTGAGACTGTGAACCAAAGCTTGGGTAGGGGTTTCTCCCACAGACAGGATGCGAGGCTTGAAACAGGGATGAGGGGGCCAAGAGGGCAGGGGCACACACCCTGGGCGCCTGCCCCTTTGTTGGATATCAGAGGAAGGACCCTGTGGGGGCAGGGAGCAGATGTATCAATCATTTCCTCCACTAATCACTTCCTGCCTCCACAGCTCCTTAGAGACTCTGTCCATGTCATGTGGCCACCACATCACATGACCCTGCCTTCCTGGTCACAGCTGATTGGACCAGAGATGGACACCGGACTAAGGGGGCCCAATCAGATCCTTGACACTACTAAGATCTGGAAGAGACTAAATCAGACCGTAGTCACTAGACTTGGAAGGTCATCTCAGGTTGAGGTGACTCTATTGGGGGCCATGGGTAGGAATGGGCCAGCGGAGAGAGAAGGAGGTGAGAGGATGCACCTGGCTGCAGAGAGAAAGATGGAGAAAGTATCTGCTTTGGTTTGGATGGCTTTTCCTGAGCCTGGCAGCCGCTCCCCTGAGGTCAGCCAGCCTTTCTGCCCGAGGGCCTGGGGAGAGGCCTGGCTATGATATTTATAATCAGCAGCCCTGATCTGAGCTGACCTCGGTGGAATCCTGTGTCTTGCAAACCACTCTCTCCCTGCCTCCCATCCCAACCTCCCACCCCTGGTGCAGACGGGGCAGCCGCCACCTCCCGGGCCCAGGAGCCTCACCTTGTAAGGAGTTGAACAGCGCGAAGATGTAGATGGTGGCCAGGCCCAGCGGCGTGAGGATGGCCAGCCCCCAGGTCATGCCCACCAGGCTCGAGAGGCCCAGCAAGGTGAGGACCCCCTTCCAGTTCTGCCGCTGCTCCTTGCCGGCCGTGGCACTCGACAGAGTGAAGATCTTCCAGGCCAGCAGGCCCAGCACCACAGCGCTTAAGAGGAAGGTGATGAGGAAGTAGCCATGGACGGTGGCGTAGAGGGCAGCTTTCTTCTGGAACCAGCACCTGGTGGAGGTGGATGGCCATTGGGACTGGGCCAGGTCCCCCTGACCAGCGAGCCCTGGGCAGTCTCCCCGGACTGACCTTCAGTGACCAAGAAGACATCCTTCCCGACTCCACCCAGCAACCCCACTCTCCTGGGGAAGGGGCTCTTGGGAGGCTCCGGTCTGGTGTCTCTTTATTTTTTATTTTATTTTCATATTTAAATATATTTTTATTGATTTCAGAGAGGAAGGGAGAAGGAGAGAGAGATAGAAACATCAGTAATGAGAGAGAATCATTGATCGGCTGCGCTCTATCCACTGAGCCAAACTGGTCAGGGCGCATGCATTTTTATTGTCTACCCTGTGGCCCCTGCATCTGAGTCCAGGGGACATGACCAGCCCCTCCTAACACAGAGCCATGGGCCCAAGACAGATGCCCTGGGAGGGGCTGAGCTCTGCCCCACTGCTCCCTGAACTGCAGGGGTGAAAGTCCACAAGAGCATGTCTGTCAGCCCTCCACCCCATTGTACAGATGAGGAGACTGAGGCCCAGAGAGAGGCCGAGCTTGCCCAAAGTCACACAGCAACGCAGAGGCAGAGCCTAGATAGGACCAGGGCTGCTGGGAATATGTGAGCAGGTTGTGCCCTGCGCAGGGGCACCTGGCTGAGGGTGCAGGTGGGGGCTGAAATCCAGCTGAGCGCCTGGCATGTCAGATTGGGGGTTGGGGGCACTTTTAAAAATGTGTCGCCAAGTGCCAGGTGGGCTGGCGGTGGACCAGGCTAGAGCAAGGCATCCTGCCTCCTGCTCCAGTTCTCTCTCCTCCTCCTCAGGACCCCTCGTCATTGCATATCCTCTCTCCAGGCCTCAGTTTACCCCTGCGGATAGGAGGATCCTTCGCCTTGACTTCCTGGGTCTCTCCTCCCAGGGTCCCCTCCTCTCCCCACCTCCCTGTGGCCTCCATTTGTGCAGCCGGGGACCTGGCGTCACTCCTGTTCCCACAGCCACCACTCACAGCTCCAGTGTGGTCCTGTTCTCCTCGTCTCGGATGGTGTAGAGGCCATAGCTGTTGGCACTCCCGGTGCCGATGACCATTAGGACTGGCAGGCCTGGGCGGGGGAGAGGGCATGGCACGGCTGGGACTCAGACCCCCGAGCCAGCCCCTCTGCCCAGCCCGGCAACACCTACCCCAGCCCACGAGGCTCAGCTTCAGGAAGTAGTGCCCGAAGTAGGTGTTGAAGACCTTGATGACGAGCAAGTAGAGGTGGAAGGATTCCAGGACCATCCAGGTGAAGACACAGAGCAGGAAGTAGTGGAAGATGGCCCCCCGGACCACGCAGGCGGCGTGGGACCCCTTTGGGCCATGCCCCACATTGATGAAGAAAGCTAGGTTCACGAGAAACAAGCTGACGCTCAGGGCCACGTGGATCTTAGGGGCATCTTCTGACTTGAACCTCTTCCAGGAGAACCTGGGGGAGAAGGGCCAGCGAGAGGCTGCAAGGGCCGCAGCATCACGGGCCTCTCCCCCCCCCCCCAGCCCCCAGCCACCTCCTCTGTTCCGCCCCTGCCGCGGCCAGAGTGAGGGCCCTCAGGTTCTAGTCCAGGAGCCCTCTCTCTCCCGGCCACGCGGATCCTGCCGGTCTCCTCCCTCAACTCGATGCTTCAGCCCAACGGCATAACTTGCAATTCCCTGGATGTGTTCTGCTTTCCGTGCCTGGTTTTGAAACTGTACTAGGATGCTAGAAAACGCCATCTTTGGGGAAAGCTGGATGAAGAAAGCATGGGGACTCTATGCGCTGTTTTCACCACTTCCTGTTAGTCTGTAATTGTTTATTTATTTTTAAATATATTTTTATTGATTTCAGAGCGGAAGGGAGAGGGAGAGAGAGATAGAAACATCAATGATGAGAGAGAATCATTGATTGGCAGCCTCCTGTACACCCCACACTGGGGATTGAGCCCTGACTGGGAATCAATGATGAGAAAGAACCATTGATTGGCTGCCTCCTGCACGCCCCCCACTGGGGGATCAAGCCCGCAACCCGGACTTGTGTCCTGACTGGGAATCCGGAATCGAGCCCCAACACTCAACCACTGAGCCATGCCGGTCGGGCTACAATTATTTAAAAATATTTGAAAGACTTTAGTTCTGGGGCTCAGTGTACGATGTTAACCGTCTAGGCAGCTGAGAGGCCGTGATGCAAGCCTGGGCTCCCTGAGGCCCCTGGGGGTGGAGAAGCTGCCAGACACAATTGACAAAGGAGTGAGGGAAATATGAGAAGCAGAGGGAGACCAGCTCCCGGGCACCTGGTCCTGGATCCAACCCCACCTGCCGTGAGCTCACTGGGTCTTTCAATTACATGGCCCACACATCCCTTGTGATGTTTAAGCCCACGGGCGTTGAGTTTCTGCCACTTGTAACTGAAATGACCCCAACACATTGCAACCTCCAACCCTATTTTATGGATGAGGACACCAAGGTCTGGAGAAGATATCGATATAATTTTGCACGTGTGCTGCCTTTGAGGACGGGAGGGAGTGGAAATGGGTCACCCACCTCAGGGCCGCGTAGAAGACAATGGTGAAGGCCAGGAAAACCATGGAGGCGCCACAGCCAACCTGGGAGATTCGCGTGAGGGCCTGCACGGTGGCCTTGTTCAAGATCGGCCTCTGTGGGCAACACCCCCAACCAGGACCCCATCAGCTGGTGGCCAGGCCCACCCACCCCCAAGGGCCATGGGCCCTGCCAGGAAGCTCCCTCCCAGGACAGGAGTCTGGGCTCCTCCAGAAGTGCGGGGGGGGGGGGGGTGCGGGGGGGGGGGGGGCTGTTACCAGCAGCAGGGCAAAGAAGGTCAGGTGGTCACAGCGGCAGACAGTCGCCTGGGCTCCGGGCTCCGTGGAGCAGCCCTTGGAAGACCAGTCTCCTGTTGACCCTGGAGAGGAGGGGAGAGGATCATAAGGGAGGGGAGGGAGGGGAGAAGGAAGAGAGGGGACCAGAGAGGAGGGGAGGGGAACAAAGAGGAGGGAAGAGAGGGGAGGGGCCGTGCGGGTAGAGTCCTGCACCCCTAAGGGAGTCCATACTCTCCCCACCTTCTTACCCAGAGGAGGTCCTCCAGGCCCTACCTTTCGTCACATCCCAGAATACACAGGTGAGGGTCATGTTCTGAAACCAGAGAATGGGAGTCAGGAGAGAGCAGGGGGAGGCTGGGAGAGGGGAGAGAAGAGCGTGGGAGAGGAGGTGGAGGACCGCATGCTCCCTCCTCTTAGCATGTGCGTGCAAGGCTCACGCAGGAACATGGTGGTCACATAGGAACGGGCCACACCGTTGGTGGCCCCTGGATCGGCACATGAGGGCCTGGGTATGGTGACGGGCTGTGGCTGGGAGGGTCGCATGTCTGGGTAGGTGTGTAATGCCGTGTGCATGCATGTGGGTGTGCCAGCTCCTGTGTGCACCTCTGTGAGCACATGACTGGGAGGGTTCCAGAGGCATGTGGGCATCCGCGCACAGGGTGGGCACGCATCCCTGGGCACAATTGTGTGTGCAGTCCTAACGGCTTCTTCTGGGTGGACGTGGAGGGTGGACGGTGCAGAGTCCTGTGCTTGTCTGTCCATGTGCCCAGGGGTGCCCACCCGCCTGTCTGCCCCTGCGTCACTGCCGGCCTGGATGGGGGCTCACCAGAGGCTGACGCGGGTGCGAGAAGGTGATCTCCACAGGCTCCTGCAGCGCCGTGACACGCATCCGGCCCAAACTCAAGCCCACCAGGCGGTTGTTCAACACGCTGCCCTCATCCTCCAGGCTGAGCTGGGGGCCCTGTGGAGGGAGATGGGGGGCCAGGCTGCAGAAGGGGCTGTCTCAACTCAGCCGTGACAGGGTTCCTGGGAGCCTTCAGGACCCATGGTCCTCGCCTGGAGGGCAAAGTCTGAGACTAGGGGCCAGAGGACCAAGGGGTCATGGGTGACATCCTCCCGGCTGCTCCCTATGGCCTCCTGCTCAGGCTGGTCACAGAGCCAGGCACCCACCCTCTCCATCCCTGGCCTCCAGACTCCTCTGCCTCTTAACTGGAGGGGCCCAGGGCCAGGAGAAACATCAGCCCAGAAATGGGGGGTGGGGGTGCCTACGGGGCTAAGTACCCCACCACTGAAGGCCTTGGCCACACCAGCACTATGGCATGCACATGTCTGCATGGGAGCAGATACATGCCTCTGGGACACACATGGGACACACCTGCATGGGTATGGGTACACTCGCTCATGTGGACTGTGTGTGTACCAGGAATAGGAAGACATGCATGTTTGTGCATGCACAGGGACCCACAGGGACATGGGCACACTTGGGATACACATACAGTCCGAGGTCACTGGTATGTGGGGTCCGAATATCTGAGTGAGTGGACCAGTGTGAGTCTGAAATCCACAGACTCTAGAGATGGGTCTGGGATGGCTGTGAGCTGCAGAGGCTCATCGCCTTCTCCATCGCCATCGGGTGCCTCGAGGAAGACCCCACAGAGGACAAGCATTGCCTGGGGAGCCTCCGAGCTGCCCTGCCCTCCATCCAGCTTCTCACCTTGAAGAGGTTCCCCGGGCTGACGTCCAGCACAGATACGGCCAAGGGGACCACCGGCCTGCTGCCCTGCAGGGAGGCGAACAGGCTCCTGGGCAGCCGGACTCTGTCGGGGAACATGTGCTTGTCCTCCGTCACCTGCCCCGGAATCTGTAACCACAGACTCAGTGGCTCCTTCTTGACCCACGGATTCCAGCCCCCAACACAGGTCCTGCCACTCCCCCATGGGGAAGGGAAACGGAGGCACGCCAGGTGCAGAGGCGGCACCTGAGGACTTCCGCTCTGAGAGGCAGGACATCTGGGGGCACAGCCCAAGCTCTCTCTGTCCAGGCTGTGAGCCCCTGGACACGTCATGGCACTCACGGGGCCTCAGTTTTCCCAATATGGAGAATGGGGGTAACAAGGTGTCTGCACCTTCCAAGGGTCTCGTCCTAGAAATCTGGACTATCTGTTACTGGGTTCCACTCATCCACTAAACTCACCAGCACCCATTAGCAAGGCGGAGGGGCCCTACAGGGACACAGGAGGGCTAGGTTTTGCTGGGCACCAAGCACAGACCGTGACTCTTACAGAATTCTGAAAGCCATGCCTGAGGAAACCGGCCAGAGCCAGCCAGCAGGGGCAGGGACGCTTCACCTGAGAGGGGCTCAGAGAGAAGTGCAGGTCTTCTGCGATGCTGGTGCTGACGTTCTTGACAACAGCCTTCAGAAAAGGCAAATCCACCGTCTCCCTCAGACTCCCCTCCACCAGGTAGGTCTCATAGTCCAGCCAGTATCTGTAAGGGGCCAGGGGCAGGGGCAATGTGGGGCCTTGCCAGCTGAGCCACCCACTCACCTGGTCCCCAACCTGGATGAAAGGAGGAGAGAGACCATGGACCATGATCACCAGGCTCTTGGGTAGGAGGGGTGACTCAGAATAGCAAAGGGAAGACCCTGGGAGCACCAAGGAGACGGGTGGCAAGGGAACAGCCCAAGCTTGTCCGAGGGATTCCAGATAGCAGTCCCTTGGAGTATTTCACGTGTTTGTCTCCTTGTGAAAACTTCCACATAACACAAAATTTTAACTACTTTAAAGTGTACAATTGCCCAGCCGGCGTGGCTCAGTAGTTGAGCGTTGACCTATGAACCAGAAGGTCATGGTTTGATTCCCAGTCAGGGCACATGCCCAGGTTGTGGGCTTGATTTCTGGTGTGGGGCGTGCAGGAAGCAGCCAACCAATGATTCTATCTCATCATTGATCTCTCTCTCTCTCTCTCCCTGTCTCTCTCTCTCTTCCTCTCTGAAATCAATAAAAATATTTTTTTAAGTGTACAATTCGTCACCCCATACCCATTAGGCAGTCACTCTTTTCCCTCCTCCCCTAGCCCCTGGCAACCACTAATCTGGTTTCTGTCTCGATACATTTGCCTATTCTGGATATTTCATATAAATGGAATTAGATGACCTCTGACCCTTTGTGCCTGGCTTCTTTTACTTAGCATAGTGTTTTCAAGGGTCATCTATGTTGTAGCATGTACAAGTATTTCATTCCTTTCTTATGGGCGAATGATAATTCATTGTATGGATATACCCCATTTTGTTTATCCATTTATCCATTGGTGGACATTTGGGTCTTTTCCATGCTTGGGCTATTGTGAATAGGGCTGCTATGAACATTCACATACAAGCTTTTGTCTGAGGATTTGTTTCCCATCCTTTTGGGTTCAAACCTAGGAGTAAAGTCAGTGGTAATGCTTTGCTTAACTTTTTGAGGAATTGTCAGGCTGTTTTCCACAGCCGCTGCGCCGTTTTACATTCCCGCCGACGAGGTAGGCTCCGATTTCCTCATGTACTTGCCAATACGTATTTTTCGTTTTGTTTTCAATTGTAGCCATCCGAGTAGGTATAAAGAGGCATCTCATTGTGGTTTTAATTTGCATTTCCCTAATGTGTAATGATGTTGAGCATCTTTTTATATGCGTGCTGGTCTTCGCATATCTCCTTTGGAGAAATTCCTCTGAGCATATTAAACTGCGGGATGGTAATTGCGTGGTATGAGTGAGCGCCTCCTCGCGTGTACTCACTGCATACTGGGAATTCAGTCTTTGAAGACGAGCTGTGTGGAAACAGACTTCTGGGAACTGAGCTGCTGTTGAACCTCACAGAACATAGAAGTTAATTGGCATTTATTTTACCACAGCTCCCGGGCCTCCGCTAAAATAGCAAGGTGAGGCGAGAGTGTAGCGCTCTCCGTGGTACTGAAACGTCAATGCGCGCCAGGGGGTTTTTCTTAAACCTAAGATCCGCGGCTCAGGCTAGACCTGAGATAGCAATGGGAGGGGAAGGGAGGGGGTGGGGGGCAGATACAACCAGATCAAGGCAGTTGGAAAGAAGTAGCTATGGAGGGCTTGTCAGGAACACAAAAGGAGGCTCTTATTTTGACATCATTTTTGAACACTCACAGTTATCAAGGCAAAACCCCCCACCCCAAGAAACCACAGAAAAAATATTGTGTCATATGAAGAGTAAGCCTCGCAGATATGTGCAAATGTGCTTGAGTGTAGCAGGCAATTAGAACACCATCAAGGCAGAAGCAGTGGGGTGAGGCTGTCCAAATCCACAGACTGAACCACGTCAATCGAGACTACCTTTTGTTTACCTTTTAAAACTGGAAACAAAGAACTATTGTGATTGTCATTGTTGCCAAATAAAAATCGTGAATTGTATTTCATTATATATTTCACCTCATGCACTTAAAAAAATTCCGTGGCCTCATGAAACAGCCCCACTACTTTCTCAAGGAAAGATTTCCTCATCTGGTTCTCAGAGCACTTAAAAAATTATTTTAGGCCCTAACCAGTTTGGCTCAGTGGATAGAGCATCGGCCTGCTGACTGAAGGGTCCCAGGTTCGATTCCAGTCGGGGGCATGTGCCTTGGTTGCAGGCACATCCCCAGTAGGGGGCGTGCAGGAGGCAGCTGATCGATGTTTCTCATTGATGTTTCTAACTCTCTATCCCTCTCCCTTCCTCTCTGTAAAAAATCAATAAAATATATTTAAAAAAATCTATTAGAAATTATTTAGGTGTTAAATGTAACATTCAAAAAGTCTAAAGCATCGTGATACCAATGAATTTTTAATTACAACATTGACACCCACTTAAGTACCATCATCTTCCCTGCCTGATACTAGTATAGCTACTAAGATTCCTTTAGTTCCATGTTTGCCTAATACATATCTTTCCACATTGTGCCTGTTGGGTGTTGTTTTTCATGGTAAGTGGTGTGACATTAAACAAATCGCCTTTTACGTTGGAGGGGACCTCTTGACGTTCTCCAGACATCTGAATGCCCAGACAATTCAATGAGATGATGGACCCCTGAATTCTTGTGTGGTTTATCTCTCATCCTCTAGTTCACTTATGTCTTCCTAAGGCATCTTAAGTACATGTCACTTTCTGCTCATCAAATCTAATCAGCATAATGTGGACTAGTGATGCTTTGCTGAGTGTCAAGACTAATAAGGTCTCTGTGAAGTATATGATGACAGCAGGAGGGGAGGTGACACAGCCCCGAGGAAACACTGTGACAGAATACTGTTGGCTCTGCCAAGTCCTTGCAAACTGGTACAGAGAAAAAAGTATTCGCCGGGTCATAGCTGCGTACCAATTGCCAGGGGCTGTGTTGATGTATTCAAGTAAACACATTCGTCTGGGACAGCAGGTGTCATTGGACTCACCATGCGATTAAGTTCATGCTGGTCCACAGCCATTCTCCAAGACCCGCCTGACTCCGTGAGGTCAATGGAGTTGGAACAGGTATTGCCACCCCTGCTTCTTTCAAATCTGTCACGGGGGCATTAATCTCTGCAGGGATGTAGTTTAGTTTCTGGTTTACTATCTTGGGAGAAGACGTTCCAGGAGCTTCCACTTAACTCTTTTATTGTTTGTTTTTGGGGGGCTAATTTGTTGTTAATCCTCACCTGAGGATATTTTTCCTTTTTTTTAGAGAGAGAGAGTGGGAGAGGGATAGAGAGAAACATCAACAGCAATGTGAGAGAAACACATTGATTGCTTGCCTCCTGCACACGCCCTGACCAGGGCCCGGGCCGGGGAGGAGACTGCAACCAAGGTACGTGTCTTGACTAAAATCAAACCCAGGACCCTTTGGTCTACAGGCTGACACTCTATCCACTGAGCCAACCAGCTAAGGCTTCACTTAGCTCTTCAATGGAATGCCCTCCAAAGGTAATTCAATGGAGAAAGCATAGTCTTTTCAACAAATGGTGCCAAAACATTAGATATACAGATGTAAAAGTAGTAGTAATAATAATAATAATGTAAAGTTAGACATTTATCTCACACTGTACACAAAAATTTAACTCCAAATGTACAACCTAATTATAAGAGCTAAAACCAAATACTTGTAGAAGAAAACTTAGGAGAAAATCTTTGTAACCTTGGGCTAGATGAATGTCTTTGATGTGACAGCAAACACACACACAATTTAAATTGGACCTCATCAAAAGTAAATGTTTGGCTCTTCAAAAGATATCATTAGGAAAATAAAAAGACAAGACATGTATACATACGCTGGGAGAAAATATTTGCCAATCATACATCTGATAAGAAATAACTTAAATCCTGAATATATGCAGAATTCTTAAAACTCAATATAAGAAGAAAATCCAAGTTTTTAAAAAGGAGGGAAAGATTTGGCTAGTTCTTTCACCAAAGAAAATATACGAATGGCTAATGAGTACATGAAAAGAGACTCAACATCATGAGTCATTTGTGCAAAGCAAATCAAAACCACAGTGAGATCTCACGTCACACCCGCTGGAATGGCTATTACCAAAATAACTGCCAGTATTTCAAGGGTATGTTGAAACCAAGCTCCTTACACTGCTAATGAATGCCATGCACTGGGCCTCTAGCATATATCATAAAATACTAAAACAAAATACACCAAAATGAAAATAATGGTTACCTCTGGAAAATAAGGTGGACAATTTTTCATTTTCCTTTCTATAGCTATTTTCAAAATGTTTCATAATGACTATGTATTACATTTATAATATAAGAAACATTATTAAAATAAAGAACACTCAAATTTATCGAGATCCTACTGTCTGCTGATAACACTGACATGTATTACTTAATCTCAGCAACACCCTGAGGAAGGCATAGGACAGAGAGCAAGAACAAGGGCTTTGGGGTGTAGTAACATGACAACACTGGTAATGAGATAATGAAGCTAGGTGTCATTTTAGCCCCATTTGACAGACGAGGCCAGTGAACGGTAACCTGTCCACCTTTTAATGCCATTTTTGAGCGCTGGCAGTCTGACCCCAGTGTGTACACCTCCCCCACTGCTGCCTTCCAGACCTAGGTCCATGTGCCTCTTTGCTACCTACCTGCTGTGTAACCGTGGCCAAGTTATTTAACCTTTTGGAGCCTTACTTTTCTTATCTGAAAAATGGGCTGATAACAGAACCTACCTCAATAGGGTTGTGATGATAAAGGAGGTAACTCGGTTAAGAGATAGAGCTGGAAACAGAATCTACATCTGATCCCCTAGAGCAGTGGTTCTCAACCTTTCTAATGCCACGACCCTTTAATACAGTTCCTCATGTTGTGGTGACCCCCAACCATAACATTATTTTCGTTGCTACTTCATAACTGTAATTTTGCTACTGTTATGCATCGTAATGTAGATATCTGTGTTTTCCGATGGTCTTAGGCGACCCTGCTAGCGGTCGCGACCCACAGGTTGAGAACCGCTGCTGTAGAGCCTAAGACCATCGGAAAACGCAGATATTTACATTACGATTCATAACAGTAGCAACATCACAGTTATGAAGTAGCAACGAAAATAATGTTATGGTTGGGGGTCACCACAACATGAGGAACTGTATTAAAGGGTCGCGGCATTAGAAAGGTTGAGAACCACTGCCATAGAACCTGCTTTTTCCAAAGTGCTGACCCCACTATAAGGGTAGCACACATAACAGCTTCTTGGAGCCAAGAAGCTACCTGAATAGCTTCAGGTGGGATGGGAGCATTTTCCGGCCACTGAAAAGATATAGTTCAACCAGTCTGCTGTCCTAACAAACCCAGCCTACGAACACAGGCTTTCCATTCACTTTTTCAACAAATATGTGTTGAGTGATGACTGAGTATCCCAGAAGGCTCATGGGCAACTTTTATTGGAAGGGAAGGGAGGGGAGAGAGCAAAGGTATTTTTGGAGATGACTCTTGAAGATGTTTTATTCTAAGCCCTTTCCTCTCCCTCAATCCAATGTCTTGTGGTCTCTTGGTCTTAGTGATTCTACATCAGACCATCTCTCTAGTCCGTCCCTCTTTTCTAGGAGCTCAGTGCCCATTGTGATGGTGGTGCTGGTGGCCCATCTCTCACTCGTACCCAGGCTACTGCACTCCCAGCCTACCCCGTCACATCTCATCCTGCATCATCACCCGGTCTCCTTCCCTGAAGCCTGAGCAGTCATTCTTTTTTCTTTTTTAAAAATATATTTTTTTGCCCTAGCCAGTTTGGTTCAGTGGATAGAGCATCAGCCTGTGGACTGAAGGGTTCCAGGTTCAGTTCTGGTCAAGGGCACATGCCCGGGTTGCAGGCTCGAAAATAAAAATACATTTTTATTGATTTCAGAGAGGAAGGGAGAGGGAGAGAGATATAGAAACATCAGTGATGAGAGAGAATCATTGGTTGGCAGCCTCCTGTACACCCCACACTGGGGATTGAGCCCTGACTGGGAATCGAACTGTGACCTCCTGGTTCATAGGTTGACACTCAGCCACTGAGCCAAACCACCTGGGCATGAGCAATCTTTCTAAAATGCAAATTGACTATATTCTTCTTCTATTTAAAATACAGGTCCTAACCGGTTTGGCTCAGTGGATAGAGCATCAGCCTGCGGACTGAAGGGTCCCGGGTTCGATTCCGGTCAAGGGCACATGCCCAGGCTGCAGGCTCGATCCCCAGGGGGGGCTGATAGCTCCATCCCATCCCTCCTCCCCACCCCTGCAGGAACCCCAGATCCCTGCTCCAGCGCAGAGGGCCTTGTTACCTCTGCAGGTTTCCCAGGTGACAGGAGGAGTTCCCCGACTGCGCGCACTTTGCGAAGCACTCCGCAGTGCTGATCAGTTCGAAGGGTTCGTAATGGTCCTTATTGACGAGCCCCAGGCAGACGTTCCTCGCCTGCTCGGACTTCGTTGTTTGCTCAGACTTGTTCATGAAATCTTTCTCGCCTAAGGGAGGGATGCAGAGTGTGAAGGGGCAGCAAGGGCTCCAGAGTCTGCGGTGTGGGCTGGAACCCCAGCTCCGCCCATTCACACTGATGGTGTGCACTTGAGCTGGATCACACCTTCCCTGGGCCTCGGGTCCAAGGTGAAAGGAGATACCCTCCCCCCTATCTTACAGGGCCAGTGGGATGCTTTGGAGAAAGTGTGTAAAACTGTGGCTCTGTAGATAAAAGGTTTAATATGTTCGTGATAGTACCCTATTGCACCTCCTCCAGGAAGTCTGCCTGGCTTTTTGCAGTTGTTTTACATCAGACTTTCCAAAGCCCTTGCAACTGTGGCCTTATGAATGTATTGGTCTTGGTTTGCCTCATTCTCCCCCGTTTCCACTACAGCTCTCACAGCCACCTCCTGAGGTGAGTAGAGAATACAGCAAACTGAGGCCCCTGTAGCATAGTGACTGGGGCACGGTCCCCAGCTAGCTGGAGATGGCTCCAGGACTAGCAACCAGCTTCCATGACTTCCAGTTCAGTTCCCTTTCCCCTGGGACAGGGGCTGGAGAGGAAGCTTTGGGTCACCTACAAGCTGTGTGACCTCAGGCAAGTTACTTAAACTCTCTGAGGCTCAATCTTCTCATCAGTCCAATGAGGCTAGTGGGTTTTGAGGGAGATTAGAGACCATAGCATAAAGGACATAACTCATTGTAGGTGTTCATTTCTCATCAAAGGCAGGTGGTCTGGCTGCACGGGCTCTCATCCCTGCGAGGCAGTGACCGCTGGAGATGAGCAGCAGCCGCCCCCTCGGTGTGGGTTTGTCAAGTCCAGTTCACCACAGACCCCACCGCTCCCCATTGCCTCCCCAGCACTGACACCAAGTTGCCCCCCCCCCCTTGTCCAGATAAAGTTTCCTGCAGTAGGTTTTTTCCCCTCTGCCTGAGGGATCACCATGGACTTCCAGAGCAGCAGGGAAATGAATAAGGGCTGGCCAGGTGGGCAGGGGCTGGAGCACAGCTTTCCTGGGAAAGAGACCAGCAAGGACAAGGCCTGGGGCTTTCAAACTGCCCCTGGAGAACGGCCACATGTGTGCAAGGCCAGAGTGAAGCGGGCGGGAGAGTCTTGTTCCTGGCCTGGGTGCCTGAGGACTGTGGGGCCATTGTGGGGACAGGAAGGGGGGCCGGTGGAGGGTGGTGGGAGGGCAGTGTAAGCCCTGCCAGGCCTCAGGCTCTACAGCTCCCCTGCCCCTTCCCAGAGTTCAGAGGCCAGCTGGGGAAGAGCTTGTCCAGGGCCCCCCTGTGTCCCAGGGCCCATCTATGTCCCAGGGCCCATCTATGTCCCAGGGCCCACCTGTGTCCCAGAGCCCATCTATGTCCCAGAGCCCACCTGTGTCCCAGGGCCCATCTATGTCCCAGGCCCATCTATGTCCCAGGGCCCATCTATGTCCCAGGGCCCACCTGTGTCCCAGAGCCCACCTGTGTCCCAGGGCCCATCTATGTCCCAGGGCCCATCTATGTCCCAGGCCCACCTGTGTCCCAGAGCCCATCTATGTCCCAGGCCCATCTATGTCCCAGGCCCATCTATGTCCCAGGCCCACCTGTGTCCCAGAGCCCATCTATGTCCCAGGCCCATCTATGTCCCAGAGCCACCGGTGTCTCAGGGCCCATCTATGTCCCAGAGCCCATCCGTGTCCCAGACCCACCGGTGTCCCAGGGCCCATGTATGTCCCAGAGCCCATCCGTGTCCCAGAGCCCACCGGTGTCCCAGGCCCATCTATGTCCCAGAGCCCACCTGTGTCCCAGGCCCACCTGTGTCCCAGGGCCCACCTGTGTCCCAGAGCCCACCTGTGTCCCAGGCCCACCTGTGTCCCAGGCCCACCTATGTCCCAGAGCCCACCTGTGTCCCAGAGCCCACCTGTGTCCCAGGCCCACCTATGTCCCAGAGCCCACCTGTGTCCCAGGCCCACCTGTGTCCCAGAGCCCACCTGTGTCCCAGGGCCCACCTGTGTCCCAGGGCCCACCTGTGTCCCAGAGCCCACCAGTGTCCCAGGGCCCACCTGTGTCCCAGGGCCCACCTGTGTCCCAGAGCCCACCAGTGTCCCAGGGCCCACCTGTGTCCCAGGGCCCACCTGTGTCCCAGGACCCACCCGTGTCCCAGACCCACCCGTGTCCCAGGGCCAGGCCTGCCAGGGAGCCACAGTGCAGGTGGCGTAGTGGGGAGCACTCTCCATGCTCCCTCCATGCCCAGGGCACTGATCTGAGGCCCGGAGGACCAAAGTTTACCAGGATGGCATCTAACTCAAGCCCCCTCCCTGCCCATCCTCGCCCCTGCTACAGGGTCTCGTGCTTGGCAGGGGGAGATGAGGAGCCAGTCGCTCACCTGAGGCCAGGAGCAGGAGGAGCGGGAGAAGCAGGGCCCCCAGGGCCCTGGGCGGCACCATCCTTGGCCAGCCTTGTCCACTCTGGCGGGAGCCTTGTGGCTGTGTATCCTCTGGTCCCAGGCTCTGCAGAGCCCTCCTGCCCCCACCCTCCCCGCAGCGTCAGAGCTTCCTGTGGCCTCTTTGTAACCCTTCCTGCTCCATGGCGCCATCGGTTGGGTTGTGAAAGGTGTGGGGAACTGGACAGTGCTCCCGCCTCACCCCGTTCTGTGACCACTTGCAGAGGGAGCCGGACTGGACAGGAGCTGCTGAACCCACCGGGGGACGCGCTCCTGGCCCTGCCTGGGAGGTTGCGGTGGGGCTGCGGCCCAGTGGCCACAGAGGCCTCACATGATGGCAATGATTCCACAGTGACAATCAGACAATGATAGAGATGATAATGGCCATGCGAAGTGGCTGAGCAATTCACTGGCATCATCTCATGAGATCCCCACGCACCTCGTGAGAGGCTCCGAGTAACGGACAGCTTAGGAAAGCCAGGAAGTGGCCAGGACAGATGTCAGCTCAGGCCTGGCCAATCCCCAGAGCCCACTCCATGGGGCGTGGTGGTGAGCACAGGCTTTGGAGTCAGGCACACCCAGCTCAGACCTTCCTCTCACAAGCTGGGGGCCTCTCTGAGCCTCTGTTTCCTCCTCTGTAAAGCAAACGGCAATGGGCTGCCTCCCAGGACCGCGCCAGAGTTTGAGGAGGTCCTTACACGCGGGCACACAGCCTGGCTACAGGGATGAGGATCAGACGTGGATGGAATCTGTGCTCTCTTGCTCACGCCTACGGTGCCTACGGTTCGAACAAAGCCAGGCTCAAATCCATGCCTGCTGGGGCTGGGAGAAGAGAGGGAGCCAGCCCAGGGGCCGGGCCCTTTCCCACCAGGAGAGGCAGGCTGGGAGGGGGCGGGGACAAGAGCATGGGCTCTGGGGATTGGCCAGGCCTGAGCTGACATCTGTCCTGGCCACTTCCTGGCTTTCCTAAGCTGTCCGTTACTCTGAGCCTCTCACCAGGCGCGTGGGGATCTCATGAGATGATGCCAGTGAATTGCTCAGCCACTTTGCGTGGCCATTATCATCTCTATCATTGTCTGATTGTCACTGTGGAATCATTGCCATCATGGACCAGCTGGTCCGGTGGCCCAGGCAGCAAGTTGGGGCAGCAAATACACATGGGGTGGGGCATGAAGGAAGGGAGGGGCTGGCCATTTAGTTCCCAACTCTGGTGGCCCCAAGGAAGCCTGTAGATGAGGCCAAGGCCCTTGGCATGGGTCCACCGCCACTTTGAGATCAGAAGGTAAAGGGCACCCCGCCAAGAAGGTGCATGTCACCAGGCCCCCCTCCAGCTCAGGCCAGAGCCAGACCTGTTCTGCTTTGGGGGCCTAATGGGGACCCGCCCAGCCCCGACTGGCCTCTATTCCCACTTCCTCTCACATGGCGTCTGGACAGAACTCGGTCCCCAGCTGGGCCCTCTGGGCCTGAGGCATGTTGGGGAGGGCATGTCGGGGTCACTTGTGGGGTGTGGTGGCAGGCAGGAATCTGGCATGGGGCTCAGGCGTGTCCCCTGCAGGGAAGACTGGGAGGACAGACGGAAACCAGTGGGCCTGCCCCGCCTCCCCACCCAGCAGCTTGCCGGCCTACCCACCCCAGGTCCCCACAGTGGACAAGGGCTCTGTGAATTGTTACCTACCCACCCCAGGTCCCGACAGTGGACAAGGGCTCTGTGAATTGTTACCTACCCACCCCAGGTCCCCACAGTGGACAAGGGCTCTGTGAATTGTTACCTACCCACCCCAGGTCCCGACAGTGGACAAGGGCTCTGTGAATTGTTACCTGCTAAGCCCACCCCCGAAGACCCGTCCTGGCACCCAAATCCTCAGAGGGTCCGATGCCCACCTCACACACACCGCCCCGGGGCAGCTGGGAGCGGAGGGAGGAGACCGTGGAGGGCAGAAAGATCGAGGCCGACCTTGGCGGACCTGCACCGGCCTTTAAGGCCAGGACACGAATAGCAACAATCAAACGCGACTGCTCCCCTAACTCAAGCGGACAGTGTATTTGATCTGCCTCACCTGGGTCCCGGGGTGGGGCGGGGAGATTTGACTGAACAAGGCTGGAGGCGGTGGGTGACGGGAGAATCGTTCAGTCATTTCATTCTTGCAGCCCCTGTACCTCACACTGGTCCAGAAACTGGTGACACACATCACGTGACCAGCCGAGAGCTGAATTCAGCCCTCAAGTGTGATTTCCTGGGCCAGCGAATTCTTTTGGATTGGCCACAATTTTAAAAATCAAGGGATTTGACACCACCACAATCTGGATTTCTCGTTTCTCATGAAAGGCAGGTGGTCTGGCTACACAGACTCTCATCCCTGCAAGGTAGTGACCGGCTAGAGATGAGCAGCAGCTGCTTCTCGGTGTGGGTTTGTCACGTCCAGTTCACCACAGACCCCACCGCTCCCCACTGCCTCCCGACACTGACACCAAGTTGTCATTTATCCTCCCCGGTGTCCAGTAGGTATTTTGTTTTGTCCCCACCCACCCCCACCCCCCACCACATAGTCCTCTTCTCTATTCACATTTCCCCATTAGTGACTTTTAACAGAAGCAGAGAAGAAAACTCGGGGGCAGTGCTCCGAAATGTTTACATCGGTTTGTTAGATGATGACAACAGCTGATTTTTATTTTCTTCTTTACGCTCTTCTACACTTTCCAAATTCTCTACAATGAATGTCACTTCCTTTTTAATACCAAAGACAAATGAATTAGTAACTAGAAAGAAAATCCTCCCCCTCTGTAAGGCTGAGATGCAGATCCAATGCTGCCTCCTGCAGGAAGTCTTCCTGGATTCCCCACCAGGCAGCTGGCTCCCCCAACCCCATGCCTGTAGCTCCAGGAGCTCTGGTCTCGTGCACGCCTCACACACGAGGCTAGGAGCTCACAGGGGGAGTGACCAGGTCTGACCCTCTGTGTCCAGCCGAGTGAACTGTGATGGGCTCTAGGCCGGTGTCACCAGTTGAGATATGTCTCCTCCGTCTGCAGAGTGCTGGGGTGGAAACAGACTTACTCCACCACGTGCCACGGTTCTTGCCACCAGCGGGCCTTGGGGGAGGCTGAGGTCCCCCGAGAGGTATGGGCTTGGCAGTGAACGAGGGTGATGCAGCTTATAGGGAGGCCCAGGTGGACAAACGGACCTAGCCCAGAACACCTATACTAAGCCTGAGTCAGGGGCCCGCAAAGGCCGGTGCAGTAGGTAAAGGTTTACAGCAGGCACAGGGCAGCTCTGGGGAGCCACGACCCAAAATCCACCATTAGAATTGGGGACCCCGGGCTGTGAGTGGAGGACAGGGGAGGCGGGAGGGTGGGTTGGGAAGCTGACGGAGCACAAAGCCCTGAGCTCAGCGGCAGGGCAGCTGCTGCTGGTAGGGGTGGGGGTAGGAGTCTTCTCCTCCCAAGGTCTGAAGCTCGGCCCCAATCGCTGTCACCTGGGTGCCACCCTTGGGTGAAAATGACAGGGGCTGCAAAGTACCCTCCTGGTGGTCACCAGAAACAGAATAGCCACGGCCCACGTCCGTCCTGGGCAGAGGCACGGGGCCAAAGACTCTGCCAGGCCTCCAAGGTCCATGACCTGACTCTGGGGCCTGCGGTTCCCGACCCCAGCCACGAGGGCTGAGCCCGGGCGGGCGAGTTCAGCCTGGCCTTCAGCCCAGGCGAGGCGGCCAGGAGGATGGTCCTACTCCTGAGCCCCTTGAGAGTGAGCCCAAGAGTCCAGTGGTCCGAGGGCCAATTCCGAAGGCCCAGCCGGGGAGTTCGGCCGCCACGCGACAGCTCCAGCCCTCCGAGGTCCTGGGGCCGGCGGCCAGGCCCAGCGGCAGGGGCGCAGGCAGTGGTGCAAGGCCTCATCGTGGCTTCCTCACACCGGGTGGCGGGCTGGCGACCTAGATGCAGCTGGACGAGGTGCTGCCCGAGGTGATGGGGAGCCTGGTGCTGTCCGAGCTGCTCTTCAGAGGTGAGGGCCCGCCCTGGGCCTGCAGCCGCATGGACCAGTACCAGAGGAAGATGAGAAAGCCTGTGGGCGGCGAGGGACAGGGGGCTCAGCAGGCTGGCGGCAGCATCCCCCCACCTTCTCCCTCCCAGAGTTACCTGACTCAGATCTGCCCCCTGCCCTCCTCTGGACACGGGCTCCTGGCACCGATGTGACCCCGGGGTCACCTACAACACGCAGGCCACGCCTACCTTGGAAGGAGGTCATGATGCTGAAGAAGTAGAGGACAATAAGCTGGAAGGTGCCGGAAGCAAAGGAGAAGAAGACCAAGGCCCAGGGCAGGCCGAGGACCAGGCTGAGGCCCAGCAGCGTCAGCACGTGGGGCCACTTCTGGGTGTGCGGATGCAGCCGCAGGATCTGTACCACCATCGTGGCCAGCATGGCCGTGTTGAACAGAAACACCAGGCTGAAGAGGCCCAGGTTGGTGATGTGGCTGACCAGAGAGTCCCGGATCCAGCACCTGTGGACCAAGATGGGGGCTCAGCGGGTGGGGGCTCAGTGCAGGGCTAGGGGTGGGGGTCAGTGGGGTGCAGGGGAACTGCTTTAAACACCAGGGGCTCATGGGGCGAAAAGTCACTCTCTCCTTAAGTCTCCTTTATTCCTTCTCGGGAGTCAAAGGAAAGGCTGCATTGGGTGCTAATGTGTTGTTGTTTTTTTTGCCTCTAACTCTTTTTTTTTTTTTTTAATAAATCTTTATTCACATTATTACAATTGTTTCTCCTTTTTCCCCCCATAGCTCCCCTCCACCCAGTTCCCACCCCACCTTCTGCCCTTACCTCCCCCGCACTGTCCTCATCCATAGGTGTATGATTTTTGTCCAGTCTCTTCATGAACCCCCCATACCCCTTTCCCCCTGAGAATTATCAGTCCACTCCCTTTCTATGCCCCTGATTCTATTATATTCACCAGATTATTCTGTTCCTCAGGTTTTTAATTCACTTGATTTTTAGGTTCACTTGTTGAGAGATATGTATTTGTTGTTCATAATTTTTCTCTTTACTTTTTTCTTCTTCCTCTTCTTTAAGAATACCTTTCAGCATTTCATATAATACTGGTTTGGTGGTGATGAACTCCTTTAGCTTTTTCTTATCTGTGAAGCTCTTTATCTGTCCTTCAATTCTGAATGATAGCTTTGCTGGGTAGAGTAATCTTGGTTGTAGGTTCTTGCTATTCATCACATTGAAAATTTCTTGCCACTCCCGTCTGGCCTGCATAGTTTCTGTTGAGAAATCAGCTGACAGTCGTATGGGTGCTCCCTTGTAGGTAACTAACTGTTTTTCTCTTGCTGCTTTTAATATTCTCTCTTTGTCTTTTGCTCTTGGCATTTTAATTATGATGTGTCTTGGTGTGGTCCTCTTTGGATTCCTTTTGTTTGGGGTTCTGTGCGCTTCCTGGACTTGTAAGTCTATTTCTTTCACCAGGTGGGGGAAGTTTTCGGTCATTATTTCTTCAAATAGGTTTTCCGTATCTTGCTCTCTCTCTTCTTCTGGCACCCCCATAATTCTGATGTTGGTACGCTTGAAGTTGTCCCAGAGTCTTCTTACACTATCTTCAACTTTTTGGATTTTTTTTTTTTTTGCTTTTTGCTTTTTCGGTTGAGTGTTTTTTGCTTCTTTGTATTTCAATTCTTTGACTTGATTTTTGTGTTCCTCTTGTCTGTATTTGGGTCTCTGTATAATATTTTTTATTTCAGTCAGTGTATGTTTAATTTCTAGTTGGTCCTTTTTCATATCTTCGAGGGTCTCGTTATATTTATCTTCCTTTTCTAGGATGTTCTTAAAAAGCCTTATAACCGTGGTTTTGAACTCTATATCCAGTCGTTTGTTTTCCTCCATTTCTTTCGTTTGTGATCTGATTCTTTGACGCCGCATTTTCATTGCTTCCCTGAGTTGGTAAGGTAGATTTGTGTGCTGGGTTTCCAATATGGCCCAGTGGGTCTGCCTCCCCAGTTAACCTGAGGTGGACACTCTTGGTGCACCCCTTTGTGGACTGTGTGTACAGCCTTGTTGTAATTAAGTCTTTATTGTTGTTGGTATCACTGGGAAGAATTGACCTCCAGGCCAGTTGGCTGTAAGGATCAGCTGTGTCTATGCTGGGAGAAGTTCGGTGCTGGAGACAGCCTTATAGAATTAGACTTGCCAAATTGCAGTAGCCTCTGTGCTCAGCTTGGATGGGGTGGAGTCTCAGTCTTGGCTTCCCGTCAGCCTTGCCCTTGCGCACACGTGCGCGCCTTCAGACCTCTGCCTTCCCGGCTCCCGAGTCTCCGCCCGAGAGTCCAGACTCCCCCCACAAGAGCGTGGGTCCCCAGGGGCTCGCCTGGAACTGGGGTTCACTGCAGTCAGAACTGGGGCTCAGTGCAGTCAGGAGCCTCTGACTCCCTTCCACTAGGGAAAGCCTGTGGCAACCTCCGCAGCCTTTGTGCGCACTGGCATGTGCGCACTTTCAGTCCTCCGCCTTCCCCGGCTCCCGAGTCTCCGCCCGAGAGTCCAGATTCCCCCCACAAGAGCGTGGGTCCCCAGGGGCTCGCCTGGAACCGGGGTTCAGTGCAGTCAGAACTGGGGCCCAGTGCAGTCAGGAGCCTCCGACTCCCTTCCACTAGGGAAAGCCTATGGCAACCTCTGCAGCCTTTGTGCGCACTGGCACGCGTGCGCCTTCAGATTTCCGCCTTCCCCGGCTCCTGAGTCTCCGCCTGAGAGTCCAGACTCCCCCCACAAGAGCGTGGGTCCCCAGGGGCTCGCCCGGAACTGGGGTTCAGTGCAGTCAGAACTGGGGTTCAGTGCGGTCGGGGGCTTTCTTCCCCCTTCCGCCAGAGATAGTCAGCCAGGCTCTCAGCCGCCCTTCCTCTCTGCGCGCACAAAGACCCTTTGCCGTACCTCCAATTCTCTGTGAGCTTTTCTCTTTCCTTCTAGTTGTAGAATTTTCAATCAGCCAGCTTTCCTGTGGTTCTGGATGGTGTCTGTTCTGTCTTTTAGTTGTAGTTTTGAAATTGTTGTGCGAGGCAGCAGTTTAGGTGCTTACCTATGCCGCCATCTTGGTTTCCTCCCCCTCTAACTCTTGCTAGTCTCCCTTTTCAACAAAGAGCCGGCCTCTGATTCACAGCCTCAGCCAGCATTTGGTACCAGGGCTTCCTTGTCCCTGTGTTTGTTTGTATGATTGCTTGCTGTATCTGACAGTGCTGCTGGTTTCCGACTTATAGTTGATATGATCATTTTTTAAAAATATATATTTAAATCAACAGTTAGACAATTTAAAGGAAAATGTTAAAGCAAGTAATAATATAGATGGTACAAAGGTGAAGCACTCTGAGGCCCAAATTCCTGCCTCCACCACACACAGACACTCACATGGAAGGATAGATGACACTCTCTGGGGTCCTTTGCACAGACAGGATGATGGAGCCGTAGTTGTTAATGTCCACCAGTGCCACCAAGGTCACCAGGAAGGTGGGGAAGCCTGTGGACAGCAAAGGGTGAAGCTCCATCTCCCACCCTGTGAGGCTCACCCCTCCCCTGCCTTCTGGTGGGGCCCAGGTAAAGAACGCCTGAGGATGGGGGAGGAGGAAGGAAGCAGTGAGGAAGGCGTCGGAGAGCTAGGTGGAGAAGCACAGCCAGGTGCCTGGTTTAGCCAGAAGCCAGGGCAGGCCTGGGGGCCCACCAACACCCTGCACCGACGTACCCCAGCCCACGACGCTCAGCTTGAGCAGGTAGCCAGGGACATAGGTGCCGAAGACCTCCACCACCAGTCGGTAGAGGTTGTAGCCCTCCAGGCCCATCCAGGAGAGGCAGGCGAGCAGGGAGAAGTGTAGGAAGATGGCGCTGGCACGGCAGCCAGCCTCGGAGCCTGTCAGGGCCACCGGCTCGCTGAGCAGGAAGCTCACATCCAGCAGGAAGACAGCCATCAGCAGGTTCATGTGCACCTTGATGGTGTAATCCCGAGACTTCCTCCTGCATGGGGGTGGGGCAAGGGGAATGGTTATCCTGTGACCAGCGTGGGAAGGGGGGGGGTACCCGCTCCTCCTCCTCCAGGCAGCCTTCCCAGACTACACACACAAACACCACACACACACACACACACACACACACACACACACACAACTCCTGACTGCAGCCAAGCCATCCCCCACTTGTCCCTGTGCACCTACTATGTGCATTTAACAGCAGCCTTAGCCAGACAGCAAAATAGACAAATCAGCCACTACAATCCACCAGATGCTCTCAAAGTCAGGGGTACATGCTGTTATCCACACACCACAGATCTGAGGAGGGAATGCGGCGCCCCGGGGCCAGCAGCCGGCACCTCCACGGCTCCCACAACCACACCCATCTCCAGGGCAGGTCTCCATGGAGTTGGGTCCCAGCCTGGGCGCCAGGAACGGGCCTCCCTCCCCTCTGCCGCCCTCCCCGGTCCTACCTGGAGAAGAGGTAGGCAGCGATGGTGAGGACGCAGGCCAGGGCGGAGATGACACAGCCCACGTAGGACAGGAGGGTCAGGTAGTGCTTGTGCACAGCGTCCACCTCCACGGAGGCCACCTGGGTCCACGAGACAGGTCAGCGCTGGCCTCGGAGTGCCCCCTCCATGAGCCCGTGGTCTATGGGGGGGCCTGAAGGGTCTGCGAACCCCCTCCCCAGACTGAGCAGACTGTGGTCCCGTGAGTGCATTTTCTGGAGGGGCCTATAGCTTTCACCACATTCCCCAACGGGTCCCTGACCCACAAAGGCCGGAGCCCTCACCAGGTAACCTCTTCTGTCCAGGCACTGGTTAGTTTTCTACAACATTCAACACAGGATTAAGGTGTCTGGGATGGAGAAAGCACCCACCCCCGGGAAGAGCTGAAGGCCACTCTGGTCCCTCAGACTCTGGTTCTAAGATTCTGAGAACACGGACCTCGGACACAAAGCTTCTGAGATCTTGGGGGATCCACACTGGACCTCGGTACCCCCTCGAGGGCTCCTTAGAAACACTCTCCTATCCCCACCCCAGCCCCGAGGAATCAGCATGCTAGGTCAGGGCCAGGAATCTGCATTTTTGTCATGCGCCAAAACTTGGCGATAAAAGGCAGGGGTTTTAGTGACCAGCTCCTTTCCTTATGAGCTGTGTGATCTTGGGTAAATTGCTTAACCTCTCTGAGCCTCCGTTTCATTATCTATAAAATGGGACAACAGGAGCCACCTTGGGGGTTGTTGTGAGGAATGGGTGACAGACTATCTGAAACGTGGCGGGCACACAGCAAGAACTCAGCCTGCGGCGTGGCTGCCGGGCAGGAGGGCGACCCTCACCATCAGAACTGCGAAGTAGGTCAGGTGGTCGCAGAGGCAGGACGTCTGCATCTCTCTGCTGATGGTCTTGCACCCGGCGCTGCTCCAGCTCCCTGGGCCAGTCACTGAGGAGGGGACAGCATGGGGCTCTGATCAGGCCCAGTCTCCCAGGACCCCACTGAACCCCCAGATGTATGACTATATCATTCTTCTGAACCTTTGCTCCACCTGGCAGATCCCTCATCTGCCATCTGTCCCTCTTCAAAGCCCACCTTGTCCAGGAAGCCCTCCCTGATTAACCCCTATGTCCCCCACCCTCCAGATACCTGCCCAGGGCAGACCCCTCCACACTCACATGCCAAGCCTTCAACCCAGAATACACATTGTAGAGTCACGTTCTTCTGTAGGGACCAGAAGGGAGAGTGCATCCATTACAGTCCACCCCTTCGTGGGCCAGACAGGAAGTCAGGGTCAGGCCACACACACACACACACACACACACACACACACACCAGTTGGACCTGACTGGCTGGTTGGCCAGTCAATCATTTCGTTAAAGACCAGTGATTGAGAAGAGAGGGGGAAGAAAGGAAAACACGGCCAAAGGGGGCCCTCGTCTCCTCGGCTGGTTTGCCACACTCACCGGCTGTGGCTGGTGCCGGAAGGTGAGCACCACGGGCTCCGAGAGGTTGGCGACCTTGGTGTTCGGTACAACAATACCCAAGACCTTCTCGCCCAGGACTTGGCTAGAATTCTGGTCCTAGTTTGGAGGTGGGGTGAGGGAGAAGGGAGGGGTTCGGGGCTGAGAAGGAGGGCCCAGCAGTCCCCTAGGCTCTCCAGGCTCCTGTCTCTGGCACGCTGGGTCTCCCATTGGAAACCATGATTGCACGTGTAGTCACTTACACCGTAGTGAGAACAATGCCTCTCAGACCTCCCCCGGGGAGGTGTGCGCGGTGCAGGCCCATTTCTGACTTGGTAAGGAAGGGCTCTCACTCCTGGAGGAGGGGCTGGACTCTACACCCTCCTTCCGTCTTTCCATCAGACAGACACGGCTTTTCCCAGGTCCCCGCCCCCCCACCCCCCCACCCCCAACCCCGTACCTGGAACAGGGCTTGGCTGCTGAAGTCCACCAGGAGGAGTCTCTGGGCAGCCTCCCCCCTCCGGCCTTTGCTCTTCTGGAAGAGCACGCGGGGCAGCCGCACCGAGTACTCCCGGATCTCCCCCGGACCCTCCTGCAGACCAGAGTGTCCTTAGGGTCAGCCAGAGACAGACCCCACGCCCCCTCCCCCGCTCCCACGCACACACTTTCCGGGATGCTGCCTGACTCACAGCAGCCCTTCTCCCCCCTCCTTCGCTGAGCGCCAGCATTAGCCGGGGAGCTTTATGGTTAGAGCCCAGGCCCCCAGGGGCAAACAGGCCTGGGACAATCCCATGGTATCCCGTCATCGGGCTTCAGACGCCAGTCCTGCCTTTAGCATCCTCATGTGTGGGATGTGGATGGCTCCCAGCTCACCGGGCCCACGCAAGAGACCATCTCATGCACAGGCATTCTGGGGGTGGTCTCTGTCCGCACAGATGTGCCCCTAGTGCAGGGACCAGGGCCCCCCACCTCTGTCCCCATCATTGTGCCTGGAAGGGTCCTCAGTGCCAAGGGGTAGCCCCTGACTGAGGGGATGCCTTGGGCCTGGCTCCTTCCCTGTCAGCGCACATCTGGCCCTGGGAGGCCGGGGAGGGGCATGCTCACGGCCTCCACATCTGCTTCCTGCCCTGGCCGATCCCGAGCCCTGACCTCCTCCCCGGAGTGGATGTGCAGGTCCTGCAGGCCGGCTGCGGGCCGGAGCTTCCACACTGTGGCGTTGACCCGCTCCTCCTCGAAGGACACCGTGTCCCCTGTGAACCTCAGGGAGGTCAGCTTCGACTCCAGGCTCTGCAGCTGCCTGGCAGGGGCGAGAGAGGTGGTGACTCCTGGGGAGGGGGTCCGGGCTGGCGAGCAGAGAGCCACAGGGAGATACACAGGAAAGAGGCAGATGGGGAGAGGGAAAGGGGGTCAGGGGAGAGGAGAGAGGGGGCAGGAGAGAAAAACAGAGAGAATGACCTGCGGGAGGGAGAGAGGAAGCAGGAACATCCGGGCAAACAGGAAAGGGGGGTGGGGGTGGGGTGGGGGCCTGTCCTGGGCCCAGTTCTGCCACAGACCTACTCTGAGGCCGTGGAGCAGCCCTACCACCCCCGGGCCTCAGTCTGCTGAACTGTAAAATGGGCCCATCCTTTGTCCTTTACTGCTGAGGAGAGGGCTGGGGCATCCTGTCCTGGATGGCAGGAGTGGTATTTGCCCCACACTCAGGCAGGGGTGGGGCGTGGCCTGCAGGCTGAATCCCAGCTCCTCCACGAGGAGATGGGAAAGACAAAAGTTCCAGCCCCAGGCGAGGTCTCCACCCAGGCCTCCCACCCCAGTCCCCAGCCTGCCCAGGTCCAGGTCTGGGGAGGCCCCTCCCCTCCCCCCATGCTGAGAGCCACACTCACTGGCTGGAGCGGGTGGGGGTGGCCGAGGGCCTCCTTGGCATCTTCCCGGGAGCCCTCAGAAGCTGGCTGAGCCGCTGGAGGTCCCGTTTCAGCTCGCACATGTCCACCGAGGCATTGTGGGAGGCCGTCTGGGGAGGATCTGGGGGGACAGACCCACCTAAGGCTATTGGTTGAGGTCCCTGACACACTCATGAGCCTCTCAATCCTCCCACTACTCCGAAAGATTCATTCCCATTTTATGGAAGGAAACACGGAGGCTCCGCTAGGTGGGATGGTCTCCCATTCACTCAGAGAGGCGGCCGGCCCGCCAGGAACCTCCAGCCCCCCTCCCCCCGCTGCTGAGGGACATGGGGCACCCCCACCCAGGGGCCCTTCTGACTACACACAGGAGCTGGGAGGGCCCATGCCAGGGTCCCTTCAAGAGGGACTGGGGGGGCCTCATGTGGTGGCTCTGGGGACTCCACACCCACAGCCTCCCCGATGCCAGGTTCCAGGCCCTGCACCTGGGTCCCCTGCACCCCAGGGCTGCAGACTTGGGTGGACAAACAGGGACGGGCACATGTTGAGGGGCGGGGGGCCTACCCTGTGCCAGCAAGGAAGGCAGGCCCTGGGGAGCCACATCCACATTTATAAGGAGGAAAGCCTGATTTTTAGGTGATTTGAAACCTTGGGCTCATTTCAAAAACAAAAACAAAAACCAACCCTCTCTACAGGCCAGGTGAGGCCGGGCCAGATCTGTCCTTCAGGCTGCCATTTGCAGCTGGGCCTGCCTTTGCCTCAAACCCTCCCTGGCGGGGGCAGAATCCCAGCCGGGGGGGGAGGCACCCCATCGACTACCCCGCCTGGTCTGCCGCACTGGACAGCGCCTGGGCCCAAAGCCGGCCTGCCCGCCCCAGCCTTTTCATGGGCCTGGAGCTGCTAACATCTTCCAAGTACTGTGCCCCCCACCCCCTACCCCTGAGAGCCCCCACCCCAAGCCAGATCTGTCTGGAAGAAAGAGAATCAGGGAAATCCTAGACCCCCCAATAAAGCTTCCAGCTCCTTCTGAACACCCTCTCCTCCCTGCCCCCCATCCAGTACTTAAAGGGAGGCAGGGCCACATCACACCTGTCATACCCTGGGGGGCACACACGGTCTCCACCCCTCAGAGGCAGCCTCACCGCTTTCCAGAACTTTGATTTCTCTTGCTCTTCTCCACGCCATGCTCGCCCCCCCATGCCAATCAGCTGCTGGGTTCACACCCTGGCTCCCTCACTTACTGGCTGTGCAACTCTGTGCCTCTCCGTGCCTCAGTTTCCCCCTCTGTGAAATGGGGACAAACATCCTCTGGCTCCTGACAGCCAGTCCCTTCTTTCCATTCACTCTGTTCCCATCCTGTTCAGACTCCATCTTCCTTCACCTGGGCCAGTGGTCGGCAAACTCATTGGTCCACAGAGCCAAATATCAACAGTACAACGATTGAAATTTCTTTTGAAAGCCACATTTTTTAAACTTGAACTTCTTCTAACGCCACTTCTTCAAAATAGACTCGCCCAGGCCGTGGTATTTTGTGGAAGAGCCACACTCAAGGGGCCAAAGAGCCGCATGTGGCTCGCGAGCCGCAGTTTGCCGACCACTGACCTGGGCCTTTCCCGCAGCCTCCGGATGGGACTTGGCCCCCTCCACCCTCACCCCTCCCTTCCCACAAATCTCCTTGGATCACACTCCCCCCTCCTCAGGCACCTTTAGTGGCTCCCCACTGCCTGTGAACGAAGCCCCAGCTCCATGAGCGGACCTCAGAGCCTGCCCATTTCCCAGCCTGCTTTGCGTTCTTCTGCCTTTCCTGCCTCAGGGCCTTTGCACAAGCTGTTCCTGCCTGGCTTACCGTGGAAGGAGAAGGTGAAGCCGACAGCACCGGGCAGGCTGGTGTTCTGGGGGCTCCACCAGGAGCTGACAGAGGTGGCGAGCATGTGGGGGCCCTGGGCCAGGATCTCCTCCTGGCCCTGGAAGCACAGGAGGCCAGAGGCTCGGTCACTCAGCAAGAAGTCGTTCTTGCCGTAGAGCAGGTGCAGTTTCCCAGCGTGGCGGTTCCAGGAGAGGCAGAAGTGGTAGAGGCCCCTGGGGTCCGGGAAGAGGTGGGAAGCCCCGGGGACTCCAGGGAAGGGGGCGTGCACTGTGAGGGCCTCCTCCGAGTTCTCGATGGTGATGCGCAGCTGTGTCCACTGCTCATAACGGAGGCTGCTCTTCTGCGTCTGGTTCCGCTGGCCGCAGAAGCGGAAGTCCTCCCGGAAGCCCCCAGCATGGGCACCTGAGGAGGCAGTCACTGCAGATGGGACTCTGGGGCAGGGGCCATGGGAGGGGCAGGCCCGGGGCCCAGAACACAGGAGCCTAGGATCTGGGACCCACACACATTTCACAGGTCAGTACCTCAAAGGGTCTAATAAAAAATGTGAGTGACCTTGCTCAAAAATCATTGGTTTCAAAATATGAAAAGAGTAAACTCAAAAGTCATCATTTCTAAGGCAAAACATTTTTAAATAGCAATCGGGTATTTGATGAGCCCATGCTGCTATAGGCAGGTTTTTGGGCATTGCCCAAGGATGCTCTGGCTCCAGAGTGAGCGGGGCAGAAACCCATTCCATAATCCCCACCCCAAGCTGTGCATCGGGCGACTACATCTGCCAGAGAAAAAGGGGTGCCTTGCCCTGGCTGGTGTGGCTCAGTTGGCTGGGGGTTGTCCCAGGCACCGAAAGGTGGCTGGTTCCATTCCCAGTCAGCTCACATGCCTGGGTTGCAGGCTCAGTCTCCGGTAGGGGGCATGCAGGAGGCAGCCGATCAATGTTAAGTTCTCACATAGATGTTTCTCTCTTCCCCCTTCCTCTCTCTAAAAATCAATAAACTATTCTTTAAAAAAAGGGGGGGGGCCTTTCTCTTTTCTCAAAGGTATCATCCCCTTGCTAAGCTGTGTCTGCAGGCCTGTGCCTGCCCAAGGGCTCAGGGCAGTGGTCGGCAAACTGCGGCTCGCGAGCCACATGCGGCTCACGAGCCGCGGTTTGCCGCTCTGTTGACTAATGAGTTTGCCGACCACTGGCTTAGGGGATGCGCTGGCCGCTGTCCTAGGCATGGGGGCCTTTGATGCAAGTCCCAACTGTCCCAGGAAAGCCTACCTTGAACCAGGAGGAGCAGACCCAGCAGCAGCGGCCCCGTCTGCGCCTGCACTTGGGCAGCCATCGTCCGCCTTAGGAGTCACCCTGGGAAGTCAGTGCCTGAAAGACACCAGGGATGTTAGCCAGGGGCCTGACCCACAGGGTGGCTGAGCCAGCCCTGCAGAGGGGAGGCCGTGCAGCATGGGGGATGTGAGGTGGGGAGGCAAATGTGGAAAGAGCCCGCAGAGCACCCCAAACCTGCCAGAAGCTGAGCATCAAGAGGCTGTGGCTGGCCCCGCTGGTGTAGCTCAGTGGTTGAGCTTCGACCTATGAACCAGGAGGTCAGGGTTCAATTCCCAGTCACAGCACAGGCCCGGTTACAGGCTCGATCCCCAGTGTGGGGCGTGCAGGAGGCAGCCGATCCATGACTCTTTCTCATCATTGATGTTTCTGTCTCTCTCTCTCCCTTCCTCTCTGAAATCAATATATATATATATTTATTATTATTATTATTATTATTATTATTATTATTATTTTAAAGAGGCTGTGACTGACCAGAGCCCTACCAAGTTCAAGTCCTGGCTGCACCTCTTGCTTGCCACAGGACCCTGTGTAAGTCACAGAAAATGGGGCCCTCTGGACCCAGCAGGGCAAGGCTAGGGTCATCTTAGCTAGGATCTGGTGGGGAGGGCTCCACAGTGCCACCTGGAACCGCCGTGCCCTCTCCAGGCCTGGAGGAGACTCAGGAGAAAGGGGGCTCTCAGAGTCCTCTCCAGGAACCTCACCATCACCATCCCCCAACACCCAGCTCAGAGGACACCTCTTCCAGGAAGCCTTCCTCAAATCCCTCTGCAGGCGGTCCTGGCCTCTTCTGGTTCCCACCACTGGCCAGGGTCCCTTTTACTAGCCTCCCAGGAAGTGCAGGATGGTGCACTCCCTCTTCAGCCCGCCAGGGAGCTCCCTCCTAATCCATCTCTGTGGACAGCCTAGAGCAGGGAGGTGGGGTGAACAAGTGAAAGAAGAGGGAAGGATCAGCGCGCCCATGTCGCCCTCTACAGGGGCCAGAGGGGAAGGGCGCTTCCCATCATGACCACCAGGGGGAGCCAGTTTCCAGGGCTCTGGGCCTCTGGAACTGCAGTGGGGCGTCCCAAACTGAAGGAGAGACACTCAGCCTTATGGCTCAAGGGGGGTTGGCCCAACTACCCTCACCTCCACCTCCACCTCCACCCTGGGGTAGAGGGGGCACTTCTGACCCACCATGGCCTCTATTAGCTGAGCACCTACTCTCTGCCAGCCTGCGCTGGCCCACCCCACCCTCGTACCTATAGTAACCCTCTCCAACCCTGTGACGTGGGCCATACTGAGGTCCGGGGGGTTAAGTGACTTGCCCAGAAGCCAGGAGTTCTTCCTGCCTGGTCAGAACTGTAGTGCCTGGCAGGGAAGCTGTGTGCCTGGCACGCATAGAGAGATGGCAGGTGGCTTGGTCTTTGCCACTGCCATCTGGCCCTCTGACCACGTTGGGTGGTGCCAGACATACATAGGCACCCTCATCCTGTGGGGAACTGCAGATGGTCATGGTGACAGATGCAATCACCTGCCACAGGCCAGAGGAAGGGAAGTCTGGCAACCTAGGGGCACACGAGGAGTGAGAGTTTGGTAAAAACCAAGGAGGGCTCCCAGGAAGAGGTGGCGTTTAAATGGCCTATTTGAGGGTAGTGTTAAAGGGAGGGGTGACCCAGGCAAGAGCTGATTGTCTCCTGCTTTGGCCATGCCTTCCTCGAACTAACCTGCCCCCCTCAAGTTAGAGCTAGTCCTCTATGTGTAATGGAACCCTAATTTCTCGGGCCACATCAGTCTAATCATTGGCCAATCAGACTCATCAGCCTGCTCTGGTGGCATCACAGGACCGCTTCGAAGAAGGATGTGAAAGTGTTTTAGGGAATGGCCACTGTTTCCTAGGCTGTGATTTTTAAGGTTTCACTCTGTGGCCGCTCTGAGCATTTTGACCCCTTTTGAAACTGCCTTCTGCCACCCAGACCAGAGGAAGGAAACACAGCATCCAGGACAGAAATATGTCCTTCCTGGACCCCCTCTTTCCTTCTCCTCTCTGCCAGCCTCTGTCGCTGTCTACCTCTGACTCCCTATCCAAATGTCACCTCTTCCAGGCAGCCTCCTTTGCTGTGACCTTGGCTTTATCCTGTGAACTTGTAGTTCACACATCACTTTGAGAATTTGGCACAAATTCTCCATGTTATGGCATTCGTTTTATTTTATTTTAAATGTATCTTTATTGTTGGAAGTATTACAGATTTCCCCTTTCTCCCCACTCCCCCCCACTGACCCCTTCCACCCCAACCACGTTAAGGCTTTTAGATTTGAGTCCTAGAGAGGGCCAACGACTTCCTGACATCACACAGCAAGCGAGGACGGAGCTGGCCAGCAGGTGCGCATCTCTCTGGCACACTGACCTTCACTGTCCGTGGACTAGGTCCCAGGACAGGGTCTCAGTTCCCTCGTTGTGAATAGGACTAAAAATCAAGCCTGCCTCCGCAGTCATTGCAAGAATTAAATGAATTGATAGCCGTAAGGATTTAGAACAGGGCCACGTGTACGGTAGAAGCCATCCGTTTCAGCTAAATATCTCTGTATATGCCCAGCCGGCGTGGCTCAGGGGTTGAGCATTGACATATGAACCAGGAGGTCATGGTTAGATTCTTGGTCGGGCACATGCCCAGGTTGCGGGCTCGATCCCCAGTGGGGGGCGTGCAGGAGGCAACCGATTGATGATTCGCTCTCATCATTGATGTTTCTAGCTCTCCCTCTCCCTTCCTCTCTGACATCAATAAAAATGTATTAAATAAATATATGTCTCCCGGCTGTCACAGGCCCTTCCTGTGTTGCTCCCCTCCCCCCCGGCCCCCCCTCCCAGCCCCATGCCGTGTTCCCTGGCCTCCGCAGCACCGTGCCGGGAAATTCTCAGAGCGTGAAGCTTCCTTTCCGGAGTGCAACGGGAAGACTGAAACCCCACCCAGAAAAGTCCCCTCCTCGCAGCCGGACCTGAGGCTGCCCACAGAACCCGGGGGGACAGGAGAGCGAAGACCCCAACCCAGATCTGCCACCCCACGCTGCCCACTTGGCGGGTGCAGTCAGTTCCCATGATGAAGGCCACACACTCCAGCACCTCCAGAATGCCCTGGTCCCCACCCCACGTGCCCCCACCTGGCTCAGCGGGAATGAGGGGCGGGGGGGGGGGGGCCTGTGCTCTGCAGGCTGAACCCCGTACATGAACCTCCACATGGACTGCCATGGAGCCACTGGTGGGGCCTGGCAGAGCCTGTGGCCAGAACCCCTGGTCTCTGGATCTGGGGACCCACAGAGTTGGACAGGCCTCGGCCATCAAATACTCTAAGAGCCAACCAACCGCTGGTCCCCAGGCCAGACCCTCGTCTGCCCTCACACAGCACTGGCCAGGCCGGGAAACAGTACCTCGATGATAACAGCAGTAGCACCCTCTCCACCAGCCCGTGAAACCCTCCGAGCCACCCTGGAGGCTGGTCTTACTGTTTGGCCATTTTGCAGACGAGGAAACTGAGGCTAGGGAAGGGCTATCTGTTCCCTGATCACCACAGGGTGGGGGAGTCAAGACGGGGCCCTGGGTCTCGCTCTAGAGAACTCTTTGCAGACAAAGCTCCCCGGGATGCACATGCCCTTGGCTTGGAAGATCCCCAAAGCAAAGGAGAGAAAGTGGGGGACAGTATAGGCAGTGCAGAGAACTCCAGCCTGGGAGAGAGGGTTTGGGGGCCGAGCCCCTCGGAGAACCCCCACCCCCCAGCTCCCCTCCCAGAGCAGCTGTCCCTGACCTCAGGCTTTCCCTAAACACACGCAGAGAGCAAAACAGTTAGGCCCAGCCTGGCGCAATGAGGGCCACCGTCACAGGGTCCCCCAGGATCCAGGCGGAGCAGCAGGTACCCAGGGCTTGTCTGGGCCAGAAGAAGGGGCTCAGGCTCCGGCTCCGGCTCAGGCCCAGCCCGTCCCATCTCGCGGTGGGGAGGGGGCCATGGGCAAGATACCCACAGCTCACTTTCTCCCCCGGGGTCTGAGTCACTTCCTCTGCCAACCGTGTCCAGCCACGAGTCACCGAGTCACTGCTAGCCCGAGCCCTGCCCCTGGAAAAGCCATTTCCTCAGAGGATGGAGGTGGAAGTTGAGTGGACAGGACCTGCGGGCCCTGAGGTGAAGCCTTCCCCGGCAGGCACCTCTCCAGGAGGATGCTGGGGGCCTGGTCCCCGCCCCTCTCCTTCTTCTTCCCTATGCATACACTCAGCCACACCCACCTCCGTGTCCCTTTGCCTCCCCATCCCTGCGATGACAACAAAGCCACTCATCTTCTGAGAGTCACTTCAGACACACCCTCCCCTGGAAGCTCTACCCAACCTCCATCTCCCACCAGAATTTAATCACCTCTGAACTCTTGGCGGGGGGGGGGGGGGGGGGGGGCAGGTGGGGGGGTGGGTACCATGGCCCGTACCCAACCCCATTGTCACAAGGTCACATCAGAGGGGCCCAAACCTGCCTGTGGTGTGGGTCAGACCCCCCCGCCCCAAGGGAGTTGACTAAAATGCATTTTCACAGCCCCTCTTCCCCGCCCCACCCACCCCCAGGTTAGGACCCAGCAGGTCTGGGCTGGGACTGGGGAGCTGGCTTTAACAAGCAGTCCCTCCAGTCCCGTGGACTGACACTTGCAGGCTTGGGAGCCACTGCGGGGCAAGCCTGGGATAAAACCGGGAGCCCTGTTTTATAGAGAAACGCAGAGAGGGGTGGGGCCTGGCAGAGCCTGCGCCGGGGCCAGCAGCCTGTGTCCAGACAGAACCTCTTCTCACCCCGGTGGCGGCGAGATGTGTCACCCTTTCTGGAACCTAGACGAGGCCTCGCAAGACAGCTGGCAGGAGGAGGGTGGGTGGGGAGAAGGCAGCCAAGGAGGGAGGGACCCCTCGTGGGGCTTCGGCATGAGCCTGGGCTTGCTCCCCTGTGGGGAGGACAGGGGCATAGGACCCGCCCCAGCCTGGTCCTCAGCTGCTTCTAGTGGGGGGCGGAGAGGGGGGAACAGTATCAGCAGCCGGCGAGTCCCCTGAGCCCTGGGCAGAGGGCCTTAGGAGGAAGGGGTTGGCCCAGGAAAGGGACGGGGAGAGGGTGGGTGAGGGCGAGGATGAAACCTGGAGAGTGCAAGTGTGCCAGCGGGTGGGATGTGTGTGTGCATGCCCGGCGTTTGCCGTGTGTGTGTGTGTGTGTGTGTGTGTGTGTGTGTGTGTGTGTGTGTAGGGAGCAGAGGGGAGAAAGGGAAAGAGGCTGCGATGCGAGTGGGGCGGGCTGGCTCTGAGGAGGAGCCGGGAGCTGATCAGACGGCCTCCAGCTGGGACGGCAGTTAGGTCAGAGCAGGGGGGACCCCTTGCAGGTGCTTCCTGGGGGGCACAGGAGGGGGGCCGAGAGGACTTTCCACCCGCGGTTTACAAACTATTTAAGTCAGTCTTGCATAGACACACCTGAACCCAGCATGTCAAAGGAGGTGCCCCCTCATCCTGGTGGGACCCAGGGCCACACTCCACTCCCAGCCTAGCGCTCCCCCACCCCCACCCCAGCCCAGGGCTCCTGGGAACCCAGCTCGCAGACCCCAACCTCTCCCTCCTCCCTGTTCCCACTCGCAAGTGGGGGGGCGGACCGAGGCCCAAGCTGGGTGGCCACATAGGGCCTCCCCCGAGGAAGGGTGACCTGGCATTGCTGGGGAAACACAGTGGCCTCAGGTTTTAGGAATCTGTCTACAATAAAGGAGAAGAACAATGAAGCGAGCAGCCTTCCCCGGAGACAGGCGGAGGCCAAAGGCTGGCGCACACACTGCCCGGGGTGAGCCCCGCATGCCTGCACCCGACCCGCCGGAGGGCTGTCCCTGCCCGCAGCCACCTCCCCGCGGCGCTGGCCCAGCGAGTCCCGGGCCATGGCTCCCTCTGCCAGTGGGGCCCGGCCCTGTGGGAGGAGTCGGTAGAGAGGGGCGCCCCTGCCAGCTGGAGACTCAGACTCGGAGTTCTTCCAGGAGCCGGTTAGCGGGAGCTGCCCCCTGCAGCTGCTCTATGGGAACCGCAGCATTTGCTTAAAACCCCAGAGAGGCCAACACAGTCACCCACCCGGAGAGGAGCTGGGCTTGGGGGTTCCCACCTCCGAGCCTTTGCCCGGCGGGGATACCAGCCTCAAGACACGCCTGTGCAGGTCCCAATGCCCCGAGCCTTTGGCCTCCACATCCCCGTCTTGACAGCCTTCATACTCCAGCCACACGGAGCTGGACAGGACCAGGTGGTGCCCTGGCCAGTGTGATCAGTGGTTAGAGCGCCCGCCCTCACACCCAAGTGTCGCTCCATTCTAATCCCGGCCCAGGGCGCATACGTGGGTGGCAAGTCTGATCGCTGCCCCCCCGTCGGGGTGCTTGCGGGAGGCAGCCAATCGATGCGTCTTTCTAAAACACATGGAAAAACTCAGAGAACTTTCTAAGAAGGACTACTTCCCAAGGTAGAGAAGGGATGCAGGCCTACTTGGTCTCGTCTATTAGCACACAACAGATTCTGATACCAAGTGTACCGGTTAACAATGCGGATTTTGTAATTAAAGACAACACAATAATTTCAAGAGAAACATCAAAAGTGCTTTCTTCAAAGTATTGTCCATCACTAGCTACACAGTTCCCCCATCTGTCAGGTAATTTGTGGATACCGACCCAATAGAACTTTTCTTGTTTTGAGGCAAACCATTCAGAGACCCAATTCTCCACTTCTTCGTACGTTTTGAAGTGCTGCTCAGAAAGTGCGCATGCCATGGATCGGAACACGGAACAAGTGGTAATCTGAAGGAGCAAGGTCTGGTGAATACGGCGGGTGGGTTAATACTTCCCAGGCAAGATCTTTTAATGTGTCTTTAACTGGTTTTGAAGTGTGTGATGGTGCGTCATCATGAAGCAAAATTACTTTGCTGTGTCTTCTGGCCCATTCTGGTGGTTTTATGATCAAAGTGTGGTTCAAATTGATTATTTGTTGTCGGTAGCAATCAGTATTAACGGTTTCACCTGGTTTTAGAAGCTCATAATACACCACACCTTCCTGATCCCACCAAATGCAGAGCATTGTCTTCTTTCCGAAGCCATTTGGCCTTGCAGTCGATGTTGGTGGTTGACCTGGATCAACCCATGATTTTGTGCGTTTGGGATTCTCAAAATAAATCCACTTTTCATCGCCAGTCACAATTCGATGCAAAAAAGACTTTCTTTCGTGCCGTTGAAGCAACATTTTACTGATGACTTTTCGATTTTCCATTTGTCTTTTGTTCAGTTAATGGGGCACCCATTTTCCTTCCTTTAAAATCTTTCCCATTGCTTGTAAATGATCGGAAATTGTTTGCTGAGCAACGTTTAATCTTTCTGCAAGTTGTTTTTGAGTTTGACACCCATCTTCATCCAATAATGCTTGTAATTGTTGGTCTTCAAACTTTTTCAGTTGACCTGGACGTTCTTTGTCTGTCACATCGAAATCATCACTTTCAAAGCATTTAAACCAGCGTTCACAAGTATCTTGAGACGGAGCATGTTCACCATAAGCTTCCCGAAGGTATACAATACCTTTCAGCAGCACTTTTCTTCAAAATAAAGTCATGAATTAAAACTTCCCGCAAATGCTCTTTTTTTTTTTTTTGGCATGAAATTCGACATTTTTAAGTGTAAAAATATCTATGATGTTACCACCCTCAGAAAATTTGACATATGAAGTTTTGAAGCTTGTTGTCAATACAACAAAATAGCATACATATCAAATCGCATCTATATCAACATGTGCAACTCCATCTAGTGATAAAAATCCGCATTATTAACCGGTGCGCCTAGTAAGTCCTGCAGGAAGAAAATCCACCGAGCTAGATGGGCCTTAGCTTCCCAGCTCAACCTGGTAGTGCATCCTTTCTTTTTTTTTTTGGCATGGATAACCATTATCAACATGAAAATCAGCTCTCAGAGATCTTGCCACCACACAGATAGGAAGCCTGTATACACACACACACACACACACACACACACACACACACACACACACACACATACCCTCCCACCCCCGCCGATCCCGGCTTCCAGGCCCCCGCTCCCCTCTGAGCTGTCCCCAAGGCCATTAGCTAGCACAAGATGGACTGCAAGAGCCCTTTAGGCGGTGATGGTCCCCAGGGCCACTCATCATTATCCTTGACACTTCCAGGCAAGAGGTCCCCGGAGAGCCTGGGGTACACTCGGCCCCATCCCACCTCCCTCCGGCCAGCATCGCCCGCTCTTGGACAAAGGGCACTGCCAGCCCTGTCCCCAGGTTGGTGCTTCCATTAAAGTCAACCGCAGCCAGCTGGGCCCTCGCCTTGCCTCAAGCAGCTGAGACACTTAGAATGTTGGAATGGAGAGGGAGGAAGGGAGGGAGGGAGGGAGGGAGGGAGGGAGGGAAAGAGAAAAAGAGAGAGAACATGAGGATGCAAGAACTTTGGGGAGTGAGAATCAATGCCTCTGAGAATTGTATAGTGGATTAAGGAGACCTAGATCCTAAGGGAGGAGGAGGAACTAGGAGGGTCCCCGATCCAGCCGAGCCTGGTGTGGGGCTGGGGACCAGATTCTTTCATGAGCAGGGCAGGGTCAGCTCCATGCTCTAGGCCAGCCTCAGTCCACGGCCAAGTCCCCCAGCCCTCTCCCCGAGGAGCCGCTGCGGCCGGACTCCAAAAACCCCAGGCCACGCACCTGTCAGCACCTGTCCAGGAATGCCCCTACTAGGCAGGGTGGCAAGAGTGAGCCACACCAGGTCCAGACCAGCTCTGCTGCTACCTGTCCCTGGACCTTTGGGCCCGTCAGTCCCTGCCGCGGCCTCCGTGTCCTCCTCTGGTGAGTTAGTAGGTGTGATCCCCAGCCCCCGCCTGCCTTCTCCGCGGCGGCCAGGGCCTCTGGAGCTTGCGGGGAAGGGCAGGGCTCACCTCCAGCTGGCAGCCAGGGCAACGGTGCTGGCGGCCTCCTCCTCCCTCCTGGCCAGTCTCCTCTGGGGAACCACAGTCGGACCTCAGCTGTCTGGCTCAAGTTCCCCTTCCCCATCTGTGTTCCCACCGCACCCAAGGCCAGTGACGCCCCCCCGCCGCACCATCCCTCCCCCCCCCCCCGCCTCCCCCTCCACACACACGCTTCCTGGAGGCTGCCTTTCGGTGGCCCTGGGCCCTGCAGAGCACCTGTCCTTGAAGCACAGGACCCTGAGTTTTCCCAAGGTCACCACCAGCCCTCCCTTTCTTTTCTCCTCCTCCAGGTCCCTGGCCCCTGGCTCAGGGGCAGACAGGACACCCAGCCAGATGTCCTCCCCCACGAGGCCTGGGGGCCTGGGCCAGGCTCAGGCTCAAGTCCCAAGTCCTGGACACTGTGCCCGAAGTCCCCTCCAGGGAAGGGCAGACCAAGATCCCATCCAGCTCGCTGAGCACACGGCACAGCCTCACCAGGTCCATGTTGTTCACATACCCCCTGGGCAGGGTGCTCACTCCCTCCCGTAACACATTCATCCAGCTCTTTGAAAATGCAAGACTCAATTCTAAGCTCTCCCCAAGCCTTATGAGACAAGTACCATTATACCCATTTAATAGATAAGGAAACTGAGGCCGCAGCTGCAGAGCACACAGCTAGCAAGAGGCGGTGCTGAGGCTCGACCTCAGGGCCCGCTCCCCACTCAGGACTCAAGCCCTTGATTTTGCTGCCCGTGTCCCCTTGATCTTACCTGGCTGTAAAAAGCTTCTCTTTGAAATTCACAATAAAAGGTGCCGTGGATTTCACAGTAAAAGATGGCAAGAAATGTGTTTCGTTGGGGTTAGTTTCATAACTCCCAGGGCCCTGCTGCTGGGGCTGTCAGAACCCCCAGGTGACCTGTCCCAGCTCCGCCCCTATGCTCTGTCCCCTGCAGGCCTTGACCCTCTGAGGCTTGGCTTTGACCCTGGGCTGCGACCCAGGGATGGAAAATAATTTAAGCTGGAGTGTGACTGAGGGGAGGGGTGCGACTGTGAAGATCTCACCCCAAACCACTTCCTCGCTGTTCTGGGGGTGTTTAATACACCGAGTCCCCTTACAGTAACTTCTATGATTCCCCCAGGGTCCTTATGCCATCCCAGCCCCACCCCACCCCACCCACCAGCTACACTATCAGTGTTGGGGAGAAGAGGGAAGGGGGAATGGAGGAAAAAAGAGAAAGAGGGGGAGAGGGGAAGGGGAGGGGGAAGGAAGGGTAATGGAGGGGTGTAGGCAAGAGAAGGGAGAGGAGAAAGATAGAAGGGAGGGGAGGGGTGAAGAAGGGAAAGGAAAGAGGGGGTGGGAAGTGGTTTGGGGGAGGAGAAGGGAGCAAGACCAGGAGTGAGAGGGATGAGGGAGGAGAGAGGAGAGAGGAGGGAGGAGGAAGGAGGGAGGCGGGAGGCGGGAGGCGGGGAGGAGGTTGCAGGAAGAATCGTACCTGGACTCCTCCCGGGAATCAAGTGGACTGTAAATACGGAAAGAGCTTGGAGTGAGCCAAGGGCTCACCTTGTTTGCAGGCTCAGCCGCTGGGGTGCTGGGTCAGCTTCTCCGTCCAAGAGGCCAGAGGAGGACCTCAGCCCCTCACCCTCACGGAGCTTCAAACAAAGGGGGTAGCATGGGAAGCCGGCTGTAAGCTGCCAGCCCGCCAGCGCGGGAGAAGGGGCGCAGGTGACAGCAGCCCCTGGCAACCGTTCCCTGGCAACCGTTGGCAGCTTCAGCCCCTACGTCACTGCCCGGCTCGACCCAACATGGCGCAGCCCCCCTAACTTGTCTCCTACCCAAGTCCCCAATTCACACAGATGCTGGCCAGGCCAGGCTGGGAGCCGGCAGGAGGAAGGGCGGGTTTAAGAAAGCAGGTTATGGAGAACACTTGCCCAAGTTTGTCAACATTCACTTTAAACCCAAGTCTTTTTAGAACCCAGTGGGGGCCTAACCCTGTGACCAAAAATGCCTATTGTCAGCTGCATTTGGCTCTGGAAGCTCCAGTCTGTGGCCTTGACCTCAACCCAGACTGGACACTTCTCTACACCTCACCATTGGCTGCCGTGAGTGTAGAATGTGCACCATACTTTTCCGGAAGCTTCTTACGGAGCCACTTCCTACAGGAAGCCTTCCCAGATTGCCACAGCCCAGCAGGAACCTTCCTTCTGAGTGAGCTCTGGGGCTGGGGATTCTCCTGGCTTTTTTCCCCCTGAGCTCCCTGGGAGCCAAGAGGGGGTCAGACCCTCCTCTCTGTGTCCCAGAGTAAGTACCAGTCCTGGGAGGGAGGAGAACAGAGGCCATGCTTCTGAAACGCCATCTGTGTGCCAGGCACTACACTGAGCATGTTGGAGGTCCATTTCCACCACTTGGCAAAAGTTAGCCCTGTTGAACCCATCTTACAGATGGGAAAACAGAGGCTCAGGGAGGTGCTATGGCTTGCTCAAGGCCACCTAGCCAGTAAGAGAGGGGTATGGAATTCAAGCCCAGATCTCCCCGGAGACATGAAGACATGAAGACTCCATGTCCATCTGATGCCTGACTAATCCTGGCCCCCATCCAGTGACGTCCAAACTTTATTTGATCACCTTTGTGACAGGGAGCTCACTTCCTCCCCAGAGGGCACAGCCCTTTGACCTCTAAAAAGTCCCATTGAGTCAAAAGGAAAAGAAAATCAGAGCCATGGGGTGGCCTGCTTATGCCAGACGGCACAGAAGAGAACAAGGGGCGTCTCCACCGAGGCCTTAGGCGCCGGACCACAGCCGGCTCGGGAGACAGGGAGGGTTGCTCAGGGGGCTAAGGGCCCAGATTTCAGCCAAGCACCTCCAAGCACCCTCCCAGCACCAGCGGGAAAAACCTTGGCCATCCCGCTCCAAGGGAATGGAGGGGATGTGGGATGCTTTCTGGCAGAGGTCATGGGAAAGACAGCAGGGGCTTGGGGCCATGCGGCCCGGAGTGGCCACGCACCCCCTTCCCTGCACCTCGGCCCCCCACCCCCACCCCGTGGCCCAGAGCCAGGAGGCCTGCCTGGGTCAGGAGGCAGCTATTGTCTTGCTGCTGGCCCAGAGCTGGGTCCCATTCACGCACTATTTTTGGCCCCCGGAGGAAGCGGAAGAGAAAGCAAAGAAAGGAGCTGCTGTTCTCGGTAGAACCTTGTCCTGGAAAAGATTCCAAGGCCTGCTGGGCCGAGAGGCAGTCGCTGTGGGCTCCGGAGCCCCGGTGCTTAAAGGGGCTGGAGGGGCTGCGGCTCAGAGGAGCCAGGGAGGGCACACAGGGGCACCCCTGGCCTTTTACACACACCTCTGCTTACGAACTGCAGCAGCACACGGAGACACCGAGGCGCGGCAGCGAGGTCCTACCCCCCGTCACTAGGCTCTTGTAATAACAAAATACCTACAATAGCCCGGCCGGCGCGGCTCAGTGGTTGAGCGTCAACCTATGAACCAGGAGGTCATGGTTCAATTCCCGGTCAGGAGGGCACATGCCCGGGTTGAGGGCTTGATCCCCAGTGTGGGGTGTGCAGGAGGCAGCTGATCAAGGATTCTCTCTCATCACTGATGTTTCTATCTCTCTCTCTCTCCCCCTTCCTCTCTCTGAAATCAATAAAAAAAATTTTTTAAATAATAAAAAATAAAAAACACAATAGCTTCTATCAGGGGTGGGCAAACTTTTTGACTCTAGGGCCACAATGGGTTCTTAAACTGGACCAGAGGGCCGGAACAAAAGCATGGATGGAGTGTTTGTGTGAACTAATATAAATTTAAAATAAAGGAGCGGAGGGGAGAGCAAGAGAACCCTCCGCTCTTTCGGCTCCGCTGGCCGGATGAACAGCCGAACGGGCCGTAGTTTGCCCACGGCTGTATCTAGCTCCTTGCTGCCCAGAGCCAAGTCTCTGCCAAAGAGATGAACGATCCTCACTTAACAACCACAACACGGCCGACCAGCGCGGAGTGGGGGCCAAAATGCTGAGGCTCATTTTAGACGTCACAGAACGGGCTTGCCCAAGTAACAAGCTCGAGACCCACTCTACTCCCTCCTCCACGTGCCACCCACCCTCTGGGCATTCACCAACTCCAGCATGCCAGCCTTTCTATCCTCGGGGAGGCCCACGAATAGGGGTCGATCCCCTCCCACTACGGTCCCGCCTGGACAGCAGTTACTGCCGCTGCCCATCTGGTTCCCCAAACAGGTTGGGGAGCAGAGGAGGGGCTCTCAGGCATGCTGGCACCTGCAGCAAGGTCTCCGGAGGGAGGAATGCTATCCCTTGCCCCTGGTCCTGGCAAGGGGGGCTGCACCTGGGCCCAGCTCCCCCGCCCCAGTCCGGGCACCAGGACCTGGGCGTGCTCGACTCCCAGCCAGGAGCCGGAGAGCAGACACAGACACTGCCCGTCAGGTTTGGGATGTGCACGCAGGTGGCAGAGCCCAGGAGGGTGCGGCAGGCGCAGTCACTGGACAGAGGGGAAGTACAGCTTTGAGAAAACCACAAGAGGATTCCTTCCGGCCCTGCCCACTGCCACTGCTCTCCAAGGCAAGGTCACGTGCAGGTGGGTAGAGGGGGGAGTACCTCGAGGTTAGGGACACCCCTACCCAGGTGCAGGCCCCTTGGATAAGGAGAGAAAGGGGCTGCATCAGCTCCCTGATGATTTAGGAGGTGGGTGGCCCCCCTTCCCCACGCCTCCCTCACACCCTCCAGCCTCACTCTGGTCCATGCCCCTGATGCCCTGACTCCCTCTGTGCTTCCCATCCAGCTCTCTGCACCATTAGCAGGCTAGTAGGAGCCCCTGGAGATGCAACTGGGGGCGCTCATGGGGAAGTCCGGGCATGGTGACAGGCAAGGCCACGGGGGGTTTCACCACCCGCCCACAAACACTGGCTGATGCTGCTAGAATGGCTGGGGCACTGTCAGGGACCTAATCCCCAGGAAGAACGTGGGAATGGGTGCCTCTCCCGAGGCCAGAGAAGCTCAGGGCTGGAGGGGCCATGAGGAACCCCACACGAGCCCAAGTTCCCGCTACAACTTCCCCGCCACACTTAACACCTGCTGAGCATTCCATCAGTGGTGTCATGGGGAAAAGGTCCAGGCTGGGAGGCAGGAGACCCAGATTTAGGCCCCCCGACTGGCCTGGGGACTGGGAACCTGCTTCCCCATCTATGACATGAGGATAGAAATGCAAATCTCTGAGGACTAACAGCACCTGGGACTGAATGAGAGTCTTTGTTGGTAGTGAAGGCCTATGCCCCAGGCAGAGGGGGTTGGGTCATGAGTTGCCCCAAGGGTCTGACACATGTCCAGATGATGACACAGCCAGAGAAGCAGTGGACAGAGGGCACCAGGCCAGGCGTGACTCACTGCCCCAGCCGGGCCCTGGGGTTCACCCCTGGCATTTGTCACCAACAAGGCAGGTGGGTCTGGGCAGTTGTCCCCCGACACAGGGTCAGAGACACAAGACGCAGCCACACCCTGAGGGCCAGACTTGGCCAGGGAGCCAGAAGGGGTCAGCCACCCGGTGCAGCCCCCGGGGGGCCACGGGAACTCAGCCCAGCAGACAAGTGGCCACAGAGCGCTGCCCCAGGAAACCAGCCCAACTTGCACTCACGCCTCCCCTACAGCCAGGACAGTGGCCAAGCCGGCCAGGCCTTGGGGCTCAGGCAGCAGGAGAGAGTCCCGGTCCTGGACAATAGCCTGGAGCCATAAGGCCGATCAAGACCTCAACGGGTGAGAGTGCTCACTGTGGCCGCCCGTTCCCGGTGCCTTTCCAGGGACAGCATGGAAGGACAGGCTATTGCACCGGGATGCACTCACCGCTGCTTCTCACAGAGGGCTGGGGCTGGCCCCGATGGTGGCAGCGACGGCATCGCTGTGGTGTGCCAGGCACCGTCCTCAGCACCTGGGATCTACTGCCCTCTCAAGGTGCCATTACCACCCTCGTTTTAAAGATGAGGAAAACGAGGCACAGAGAGGCTAGTACACCTGTCCAAGTTCACACAGCAGATGGAGCTAGGACAGAACCCCCAGCTCGCCCCGCCTGGTGCAGCCTCTCCCAGGGAACAGCTGAGCTGGGTGAAGAAGGAGCAGAGGTCTGGGGTGTGGGGGGAGGCCCTCCTGCCCGGGAGTCCCTACAGCATGTGGCTGTCACAGTTAATCCTAGTGGAGGTTCAGGTCTCCCCACCCCATTTCACCACAGCCTAAGGGATTTTAAGGCACTTGCTCAAGGCCACTTTTCATATATATAAATACCCACATATATATATGTATACACACACACATATATATATACACATACACATATATATGTATTATTGATTTCAGAGACGAAAGGAGAGGGAGCGATAGAAACATCCGTGATGAGAGAGAATCATTGATCGGCTGCCTCCTGCACGCCCCACACTGGGATCGAGCTCGCAACCCGGGCATGTGCCCTGACTAGGAATCGAACCGTGACCTCCTGGTTCATAGGTCGACACTCAACCACTGAGCCACGCCGGCCAGGCTCAAGGTCACTTTTCAAGGATTTGAACTTAGTTCTAACTCAACCACCCCACAGCTCCAAAGACAAAACCTTCAGCTAAGCAAGTCCGCTCTGTGCAGTGATTTATCGCCCCAAATTCCAGCAACAGCCCTGCCCGGGGTGGCACTGGCGTCCCTGTGTGTAGGTCAGGACAGGGAGGCCCAGGAGGCTGGGACCGTGGGCAGCAGTCCGAGAGCCCTGCTCACCCCCAGGGGCCTAGAGCGATGAGGCCAGCGCTTCCCGGGGAGGAAGGCCAAGCTCTGCCGAGGACAGGAGGGGAGGGACCGGGAGAAGGCAGAGGTGGCTGGCCTCCCACTGCTGCTCGCTTGGAGGCCGACTGAGTGGCTCTGAGCCTGGGGAGCCGCATGGAGCCATTAGCTGCAGAACGGCAGCCTTTCAGGGACTGGAGCTGGGCTGGCTTCCGGGCAGTGAGGCCCCCACCCCAAGGCCGGCTCCCTCTAATGCAGAGGCCGCCCCGCTCTGCCGGCTCCTCCAGGGCTCGGCTTTGATCTCTGCCTGGAGCTGCCAAGCTCACCACAAACCGCCTGAGCCGTATCAGCCCAGGAACACGTGCCCACCCACAGTGCTCCCCACCAAAGCACAAGTCAGGCTGGGGGGCTTCCCGCAGCCCAGGTGGCCCCAGCTCCCCTAGGTGGGAGGCAAGGGAAAGTCCCCTGAGCTATTCGAAAACATCCCGGCCTCAGTGCACCCACCTGCCCCATGGGGAGACCGTGGTAAGGCCAGCATCTATGCGGGCCACAGCAAGCCCATCGTCCTCACAGCAGCTCCCAGGCAGATTCTTTCCAGGTGAGGACACGGATGCAGGCACCCATGTTCACACACCCAGAGAGGAGCAAAGCCAGGGCTCTCCCCAGGCAAGCGGCCTTGCTCTCTCTGTGGGTCCTAGAGGGTGTGGGCAGCAGCAGGGATGGGGTTTGAGACAAGGGCACCCAGAACAGACCTGGCCTGGCCCAGGAGCCCCCTCCCCGCCCCCCTTCCAGGGGCCAGGAGAACTCAGTGGACAAGAGCACTCTATGCAGGCGTCCTCAAACCATGGCCCGCGGGCCACATGCGGCCCGCTAGGTGCCGCTGCCTGTCCTGCTTAGCAGCCGACGCGTCCCGGGCCCACAGTGCGCATAGGAATTTGTTCATAGTGTTTTTTTTAAAACTATAGTCCGGCCCTCCAACCTTCTGAGGGACAGTGAACTGTCCCCCTGTTTAAAAAGTTTGAGGACCCCTGCCTAGAGCCACCAACACAAGAGGTCACCCACAGGTGAGCCTCCTGCACCTCAGTGCCCTCTAGGTGGCTCAGCACCAACACCTGCTTCGTGGGAAGAAAGGTGCATGCAGAGCACTGAGCCCCGGTGGCCAGGCTCTGAGGGCAGGAGGGAGGCCAGGGCAGGCTGGGACAGAGCAGGGGTCAGAAACTGTGTTCCTCGCTCCTCCCCCACCCGGGTCCCTCTGCCCAGCTGCCCAGGCCTGACCCCAGAATCCAAAGGGCTCCCCAGAACCTCAGGAGCTCCCGATGGGGCATGAGACAGATGGGGGAGGGCAGCACTGGAGAGGCAGAGCCAGCCTGGACCCGCCCCACCCACCCCACCCACCCCGTGTGAGAGGCCCCTTTGTGCCAACCCTGCTCTCCTCCCCTCCGCCCCTGCCATCTGCCTGTCCCCAGGGGTCCCGGTCCCCCAGCTGCCAGATTTGCTCACGTGATGCCCCCATCTGCTGTGAGTCAGAAGGAGGGGTCCACAGAGCCCCTGGTTGGCATTGGGGGTGCAGAGCCTGCTAAGCTCTGGGGATATTGGATTTGGGACTATATTGTCACATTCCCCTCACGCCCCCACCAGTCTGCCCCTGACTCTTCACCCTTTCCATGTGGGAGTCACCCATACCCCTGAAATGGGCACAGCTCCCACCACCCACACACTGTCCCCCAAGCACGCACCGTGAGCCCCACACCACACACCCTGCCCTCCCCGTCCCAGCCGGCCCTGTGTGCAGAGCTGCGCAAGTCCCCCCACCAGCCCCTCCCCCGCAGGGCAGAGCAGAGCTGCCCACCTGGCGCTCAGCCACCAGGACATGCCCCGTGCCAGGTCTGCAGTGCCATCGCCTGCCCCATTCCCTCAGGCCCTCACTATTTCCACACCTTTCCCCATGCAGTTTCCTCTGCCAGGAATCCGCCCCCCCCCCCCACCCTCACACACACGCACTTAAATTCTTCCTTCCCCCCCGCTCCTTACCACTCCCCAAGCCCAGCCTAGGGGTCCTTCGCTGAGCCTCCAGGCCTCCGAGGCAGCACGCTCACTCCGCCTCCCCCAGCAGGCTTATCTCACTCCTCAGCCTCAGAGCCTAACTGTCCTGTTTGTTTGTGTCCCTGACAAGATTTGGGTGTCCCAGCCAGGCGACTGGCCCCTGCCCCGTGGCCCAGGGCAGCAACAGTGCAGGCTGCCTGTCCAGGCCTCTCCCTCACAGACCCTGCGGGGAGTTGGGGGGTGTCCCTCATGACCTGACACCTCGGAGCCACGGGTGCAGGGCAGCTATTATCACCTCACACGCCCATTTAGCAGCTGCAGCAACTGAGGCCCAGAGAGAGGGGCGAGGCAAGGAGGCACGTGCTGCTATGACCACAGTGGGTCTATATCTCAGTCCCTGCAGCTAACGCGGTCAGGTCTGGCCCCCAGGAGCCAGTCCCACCTCTGCCGGCCTCAGTTCTGTGACCCAACTCAGCAGCCAGTGGCTCTCACAGACTCTGTCTCCACCTCAAGGAACCAACCCGCTGCCCTCAGGGTCCCCACAGGGCCTGGGGCTGGCCCGTGACTTGTAAGACACCTATTCATCCCAGTCACTGCAGAGTACCTGGCACACAGTAGGTGCTCAATAAATGTTTGTATGTATAACTCCCTTGGCCCTCTGGAGTCACAGAGACTATTGCCTCCCCGCCCCCCCGCCCCCCGCCTGCCGGCCTCCCCAGCCAGGGCTGCTCCAGGCAGGGTGGGAGCGGGGGTGGGGTCGGGGGGGAGCGGGTAGGGGCAAGAGGGGCCCTGCCTAGGCTCATGGCCCCCAAACCCCATCCTGTGGGGCTCTGTGAGACCTCAGCTCAGCGCCACAGGAAGGAGGCTGGTGGGGAGGCGGGAGGACAGGAACCAGCGGCTTCCCCAGATGGAACAGGGTCGCCCCCCGGGTGGGTGGGAAGGCCCTATCTGTGCCCCGCAGGCTGTAGCCCGGGGGTCTGGTGGTTTAGCTGGCAGTGCACTGCCCAGCCCTCAGCCTCTGCTTCCTCATCTACCTGCCCCGGTTCCCACGCCAAGACCACCTCCTCCCAAGGATGCCCGGGTGAGGACGAGCTCACCTGGGGGCCGGACCCAGCCCAGGCAGCTGCAGGTGAAACTGCCCTCAAGGGCCGGTGCTCCGGAGCCGGGACCCTGGCTCTATCGTTAGGTGACCGCAGATAAGCCACCTGCCCCCTCAGAGCCTGGCTCCCCACTGTGCCAGGGGAGCAGGAGTAACTCCTCTCACCGCCCAGCCCAGCGAGCAGACCCAGCGAACATGCCGCTCTGAGCCTCAGTTTCCCCAGCTAACACAGGACTAGTGTTTCAGAGAGGTTTCAGGCCCCGTCCCCTTCCCAGGCATCTCCCTGTCCATCTACCCCCAACTCTAGAGACCCCCCTACAGCAATGCTCCTCTGGGCTCCAACCCAGATACCAAGACTCCCAAGTCCCCATTCCACCCCCCTCCCTCCTCCCTCCTTGACCTGGTACCTGGCGCCAGGTGGGGGGTCCGGGTAGGGTCAGGCAGGTGACTGGCCTTTCAAGATTCACCTCCCAGGCTTAACCTGCCCGGGTCCTGCTGCGGAGAGAGCTGCTGTGCGTGTGGTGGCTCCGGCCCTTCCTCACAGGGCAGGGCGGCCGGCAGCCAGTGTGGGGGAGGAGGAGGAGCCTGGGGAGGTGCTGGGTGTTTGGTGGGGGGGATGCCCCCTCCAGACGACTCCTCCCTCCTCCCTCCTCCCTCCTCCCTCCTCCCTCCTCCCTCCTCCCTCCTCCCTAGCTCGGCTAGGGATGACGGACCATTAGTGAGTCATGGATTTCTCAGAGGGAGGCTGAGAAGGGGGCAGGGCTGGGGGCTGAGGCAGGGACCCTGGGGGATGCCTGTGACTCAGCACTGGGCAAAGGGGCACCTCAGCCTCACCCCGCATTTGGGCAGATAGGTGCCTGGTTTCAGGGACAGACACCAGCCAGGGATAGTGCTGCCTCCTCACCCTCCATCTGCCGCTTCCCAGGGCGTTCTCCCCAAAGTGCCCAGCGGCAAGGGTTGCTAGGGCAACGGGCGCTTTGATGCTGCCCCCGCCGCCAGGCCCAGGCGACAACTGCCCCTTCCTGAAGGAGTGTCCATCCTCCTTGGCAGCCGACAGGAGCCGGCAATGACCAATGACCGGCAGAGCGGAAGGCACGGGGTTGGGGGGTTGGGGGGTTGGGGAGGTGGGGATCAAGCGCCTGGCATGCAGCCAGCCAGTCCACGCACGACTGGCCACCTGACCTTGAGTCTCCCTGAGCCTCAGTCCTCCCAGCACAGGGACCCAGCACAGCGCTCGCCAGGCACACACACTGTCAACATCTCAGACTCAGGCTCCGGGCTCTGAGACGCCAGGGGCTTCTGGAAATGGCATCGCTTAGTCCATCTGCTAGGCCAGAGAGGAAACTGAGGCCCAGTGAAACACCATTCCTGGTGGCCCCGAAGCTCCGCGAGGGATCTGGGGGTGGGCCGGCGCCCCGCCCCCTTTCTGGTCACTGTCCGCAGCTCACTGGCTGCTGAGGTCCTGGGAGGCTTCAGATGGCGGTGGCCACCCCAAGGGGCGGGGCTCCCTGCATTCCCTCATCCCACAGCGTGGGTCAATGCTTGCCAAGTCACAGGTGCTGTGAGGACTTCACATTACGGGGGTAAGTAGCCACAACCGTGATAATAATGATGACGATTCCACTTACTGACCATTTACTACCTTCCAGACCTTCCCTCAGGCACTGCCATCCGAGCACAGCGGTGAGGGAGCCGGTGGCTCTGACCAGTGGAATAGTTGCTGTGAATGTGGTGATGAGGCAGGGAGAGCGCAGGACAGGGAAATGAAGCTCAGAGAGGGGATGAAGGTGCCTGAGGCCACACAGCTGGAAGTGCTGAAGTTAGGGCCGCCCAGCAGTCTGGCTCCTGATCACTCCAGTGCAGCCTCCCCATATCCGGCACATGGGGTGCTCAGGGCTGCAGGTCCCCTCTCTAACAGAGGGAGCAGCCTCCTGCCCTGCTGCAACATGAGGGGAACCTTCTCAGGCGCCCCGGGGCCGGGGCTGCTGTGGGGAAGGCCGCCCCCCACCACCCGCCTGAGTCAAGCTGCCCCGTGGGGGGGTACAGAGAGGCCCCACCCAGAGCTTCCAGAAGGCAGCTCTGTGCTCTCCAGCCGCAGCCCCGCTGTCCAGACTGTGGCTGATGCCTGCCCTCCGGCCCAGGGCTGCAGTGGGCACTCCCTCATTATCAGGACAAGAGCCCCCAGTGTGGGCCGGGAAACACAGAGAGAAGCAAGTTATCCAGGAAGGGATGGGGAGTCCCTTACAGGCCGTGTCCCCAAGCAAGTCACCCCCTCGAAGCCTCAGTTTCCCCAAGGTCTGCCCTTCAGGGCTGAGCCACGGGCTAGTGGGGCAGCATCAGCTGTTCCCTGCGATTCGGGCCAGCAGGGCAGCAGTGATCCCACCACACCCTCCAGAGGGTGCTGGCCAGCCGGGCACAGGTGGAGAGTTGGAGGTGCCGCTCTCTGGGTGCCCAAACCAGGGCCACAGAGACCTGGAGCCAGCGGCCACATAGGCCTACGAGGCAGCCTGGCCAGGGCAGGAGTTGGCTTGCCAAGCTCTGGCTGCCCTTTCACCATTGGGCTTCTCAGAGACCTACTATGTGCAGGGCGAAGGTGGGGAGCAGGCCCCAGCTCTGAGTATGACTCACATCAGGATGACACCAGAGAGTCAGTTATTGGCACCATGGAGCTCCCAGAAGGCTCTGGGAGTCAAAGGACAGAAGCCACATAAATGATCATTAATCACAATACTGCCCACCACTAGTCCTACTAAGCGGTTCACTTAGTAGGGTACTGTGTAGGGTTCACTGTGTAAGGCACTGCTTGACATGGGTCATTCTAACTTCACCCTCCCAGCTCCGTGGCCGGGGTCCCACTAGTACGTTAGAAACCAGGTGATGCAGCCCAGGCCACACAGCTGGCGTGTGGCTGGGAGCACCTACCAGGTGCCAGGTCCTTCTGGTTCTTCATATGTATCACAACAGTCACTGTCCCCCCTTCACAGAAGAAGGACAAGCACAGAGAGGGTGAGGGCCTTGCTCGTGCCTTTCAGGGATGGAGCCAGGGTTTGAACCAAGCCAGTTGGCCCCAGAGCCCCGGCTGGGTCTTGAAGGAAGGGTTTTGATAAACAGAGACCAGCTGGAAGGGCATTCCAGGTGGAGGGAACAGCATCAGCAGAGGTGGAGAGGAGACTGGGACACGGGAGCCAGTCTTGGGAGGAGGCAGGATCTGATTAGGGGAGTAGGGGCAGATTCTGGGAGATTTTGGAAGCATGGAGTTTGCTTTGAATGGGGTTTCATCCAAGGCACTGGGAAACCAGGGAAGGTCTTTGGTAGGGAGGGGTGCGATCAGCCCACAAATGTGGCCCGCGGACCCGCAGCGTGGCCCGAGAACTTGTTGGAAACCCCGGCTCTCAGGTGTGCCCCAGGCCTGCTGAGTGAGAGTGTGTATTTGAACCAGATGCCCAGGGGACTCCGGCATTGGGCAGAGCAGGAGGTGCCCTGGTCTGGACACCAGCGATGGTGGGCTGGGAGGGTGGGTCCAGCCGGGCCACGGGAGAATATGGAAGCTGAGGGAGGCGCTGGGGGCTCAGCTTTGGTCCAGAAAACCAGAGCAGGGCTAGGACCCCACCTCACACGCGCAGGTGAGAGGGAAAGATGCCAGAAACCGCCCTGAGTAATGGGGGGCTCAAGATGGGGCACAGAGAAGAGGCTGCCCTCGGGCTCAGTGGAATGGGGATGCGCCTATGACATGTGGGTTAGCCTTCCAACAGGCAGCTGGATACACATTGCTGGGGCTCAGGGTGAAGGGCTGGGGTCCCCCAGGACCAGAGAAGGTCATGAGCATTACTGGAGGAGGGGACAGTGGCCAGAGACAGGGTGGGGTGTGCAGAAAGGCCTTCATTTTATTTTATTTCTTTTTTTTTTTTTTTATTGATCTCAGGGAGAAATGGAGAGGGAGAGAGAGAGAGAAACACAATGATGAGAGAGCTGTCTCCTCTACACCCCACACTGGGGATCGAGCCCACAACCTGGGCATATGGCCTGACCGGGACTCAAACTGCCACCTCCTGGTTCTTAGGTCAACACTCGACCGGCAGAAAGGCCTTCGTTTTAAAGGACGGAGGAGAGGGGGCCGCGCTGCTGCTGAGAGGTTGGAAGCCCAAACTCTGGACTCAGGCCAAGTGGCTTCCCCTCCCAGCTCTGCCAGCGGGTGACTCAACGGTAGCAGCGCCACCAGGAATGGTAAACAAGGCCACCTCCGTAAATCCTGCGGCCCAGGCACAAGTGAGCACCTGATGTGTCTGCGAGGGTTTCACTGTTCAGAGCACGTGTGGGCCCCAGGGTGAGCAAACAGACCCACGGTGCCCGCTGGGACCGAGGCCTGGGCAAGTGGAGGACTCTGCTCTGTTCCTGGAGGCCTCCCCTCCTCTGTCTCTGAGCCTCCGTTCAGGGCGTGTGAGCTAGCCTGGCAAACGCTGCAGAGCTGTGCCCCCTGTGAGAGGGTCACAGGCAACCGCTGCCTGCTGGGAGGTGAGTTTTTATTGGACAAGAGCAGCTCAAGTCCAAGTTCTCTCCTTGCGAGCAGAGTGGCCTTGCAAATCACTGAGCGCCACGCCCGGCACAGAGTAGATGCTCAACCAATACTGAGCCAGTGGCATGATGATTATCATAAAGTCAACGCAAATGCCCCAGAGCCCAGCACTCCACAGCTTACACAGCCCCTTCACAAAGCCCAGTATCTCTTCTACAAAACAGTAACCATCGGTCCCATTTCACAGAGATGGAAACTGAGGCTCAGAGAGAGAACCTTCCCAAGGCTCCACAGCACGTCATCAGCAGAGTCGGCATTTGAACCCAGGCCCCGGGATCCAGACCACTTGCTTTTCAACCAGTGCTCCCAGCCACCTTCCTGTTCGTTCATTCCCGTGGGAAAGATTCCTGGCCATAGGCGTGGGGGCAGCCACAGCCCCACAATAACGCCATCTCCCATCACACCCGCCCCAGGGCCCAGCGGGATGGCATTGCCCATGTGACTCAGCCACAGTCACAAAGGGAGCTGTGTGCCCTGTGGCCTAGGCCTGCCTCCCCCACCTCCCGCTCATCCCCCAACTGGAGAAGAAGCAGAGAGCCTGACGAATCCAAGACGTGGGGGGAGCAGGAGGAATCGTTGGCCATTAAAATGAGGCAAGTCTAATAGAGAGTCAAGCCTGGGCTTGGGGTGCAAGAAGTTCGTGCAGCTCCAGTGATGCAAGGCCCAGGTCCAAGCCTGTTTTCTGATTCCTTATTTGGAGCTCCAAGGGCAGGCTCAACCTCATTGGCTCCCGCTGGGGTGGAGCCCAGGCAGGGGCAGAGCCCAGACAGGGGCCCCGCCCACATCACCTGGATCAGATTTCAAAAGCACTGAGGCTTGGGAGAGCATGTCACTCCCCAACCATGGGGCTCCTATGTCCACACCTGTCTCCAGCACTGACCGCTCTCCACCCGCTCCCTGCAGGTTCAGACCCGGTGCCCTGTGTCCCTATTGAGCACTGACTGTGTGGAAGGCAAATGGCTTGGTATTTTCTCTGACACCTTGTCAAGGAATCCTCTCCACCTGCTGAGGCTCAGAGAGGGTCGGGGGCCAGTCCCAGGTCACACAGGATTTGAGCCAGGATCTGACTTTAGGTCAATTTCCTCCCCCTTCCTGGTTCCAGTGGCATCTTTTTATTTTATTTTTTAATTGATTTTGGAGAGGAAGAGAGAGGGATAGAAACATCAATGATGAGAGAGAATCATGGATCCGCTGCCTCCTGCACGCCCCACACTGGCATGTGCCCTGACCAGGAATCAAACTGTGACCTTCTGGTTCATAGGTCAACGCTCAAACACTGAGCCACACATGACCCCCCTGTAGCTGGGCTCCAGTGGCATCTTGACCACTTGCCAACAAGAAGTGACCTTGGGCCCAGCCCAGATAGCCAGGCAGACAGACATCTCCCCCCCCGCCATCCCCCCCACCCCCGCCACAGTCACCCAGTGCCTGTCCTGCTGGAGGGGGCACCACAGAGCACAGGTGCTTAGAGAGAGTTCAGGCTGGCTGGGCCTCCCAGCACCACCCTGCTGATGTTCCCAGGAGGCGGGCACGCCTGGGTGCCCAGCTACCCGAGATAGAAGGTAGACAGGGCGGCTGCCCCCGCTTCCTAGGCATGACGGAATGTCTGACCTCAGCCCAGCCCCCACATGCACTTGGCAGGAGGGTTGGATCCAGCCAGAACAGGCCTGAAGGTCACCGTGGCCACACTCCTGCCTCCCAGCCTTCCAAATCCCTGGGACCAGGGCCAGGATGGACCCGCCAAAGATGGGCCACAAGCCCTCTCCCCATTCTCATGCCCATCAGCCTGGGCCACTCCTGCCGTGGGAACTGGTGCAGGGTCACGCATCCAGAGGCCTGGGCACCTCAGGTGAGTCCTGGCCACCTGTAATGTCAAGAGACTGGAGCTGAGTGGGGCAGGACTAGTCTTCCCAAGGGGCCCCAAGGCACCCTGCTCAGGCCTGAGAGACACCAGTGACTGGGGGGTTCCAAACTTCCCCCCAGCCCACCTAGACTCCTCCTGGCATTTCCCCAAAGCCCTTAAAATAGCGCAGCCCGGGAACAGGCATCAGATTGTCCAGATCTGAACTGTCTGCCTCTGTCCCCGCAGGTGTAAGTGGAGACACGGGCCCTGCCACTATCCTGGCATTTCTTTTCTTTCTTTCTTTTTTTTAAATATATTTTTATTGATTTCAGAAAGGAAGGAAAAGGAAGAAAGAGATAGAAACATCAATGATGAGAGAGAATCATGGATCGGCTGCCTCCTGCACGCCCCACACTGGGGATCGAGCCTGCAACCCGGGCATATGCCCTGACTGGGAATCGAACCGTGACCTCCTGGTTCATAGGTCGGTGCTCAACCACGGAGCCACACCGGCCTGGCCTGGGGTTTCTTTTAAATGCACACCCCCCAGAGCAAGAAGCGGAAGAGGCTTCTAACTCCTCCACAGGAACCTCCGTCCCGGCCAGGAGGTCCCAGACAAGCCATGCCAGCTGCTGCCGGTGCCACCGCGCTTGTGCCTGTCGGCGGCTTCCTGGGCCCTGGCCTGAGAGGCTTGGGGGGCAGCTGCTCAGATGCCCGAGACTTGGTCCAGGTGTCTTTGGTAGGGAGTGGGGCATTGTCACTCTCACACCGAGGGGGGCAAAGGAGGCCCGGGCGGGTCTATCCACCACCCTGTGTGCAGAGATGGCAGCCTTTGCATCATCTTGAGGTGACAGTGTGCCATCTCACTTGACTGCCATGGTGTCGGCAGGGCCCAGGATCTTGACTTTGACCTCCCCCCGTGCCCCACCCCTCCTGCCACACACACTCACCGAGTGGTGCCCAGCAGAGCTCTGTGTTAAGGTGTGGGCTGCAGGGGATCACGTGGGGGGTCATAAAGAGGCTGCCTCAGTTTCCTCCCATGAAAACCGGGGCTGCCACCACTCCTTTGTTGGTGAATGAAGAGTTGGAGTTGGGTGGACTTTGGGGAAACCCCCAGAGTTGCCCCCGGAGACACCCCCCTCCCCAGATGCCACCGGGAGCGCCGCCTTCTGCGTATGCCTCTGCGTGGGCAGACAGGGCGCCCCCGGGGTTCCCCGCTGAGTGCCGGGGCGCAGCTGGCTCCGGAGGCGTAATGGAGGAAGGCTGACAGCAGGGTGGCCTCATTAACAGCAGAAACGTGGGGCCCATATTACTGCCCATACACCCCAGGGAGCCACACTGCGGGGGCAGAGCGGGTCGGGCGCCAGGGTCTCTGACTCCAGCACCGCCCTCTGTCTGGCTGTGGAAGGGCCAGGAGGCGGGGTAGCGGGGGTTGGGAGGGGGGCGCAGGGGAAGCGGGGGCTGGGGCACTGCTCCGTCTCTGTGTTCAGACACTGCCCCTGCCCACCTCCCTCGTGGTAGATGAGGAAGCCTCCCAGAAAGGCTAGGCCTGGCCCAGGGTCCCGTAGCCACACTGCAGGGCGGGCCTTCGCCTCCAGGGGGGCTCCCCGTCCTGGTGCGTCCTCGGGAGTCTCACTGCAGGGGCCTGGCCAGAGGGTGAGCAGCCAGTGGGAAAGCAATTTGCCCTCCACCTCCGGCCTCTCGCAGCCAAGGCGAGCAGGGCTGTGCTAAGGGGGACGGGCTATGGAGAAGCCGGAGGACCCCGGGCTGGC